>NC_020493.1:17227771-17234445 GCF_000184155.1 Fragaria vesca subsp. vesca | reverse complement strand
TGGTTGAAACTGAACTGGACTTGGCCTTCCGGCTATACTTCATCTTCTTCGGGGTTGACACTACTTCATCACTTGGAGTTGCATTTTTCTCAAGGGTGGCATCCGCTTGAGGAGAAGTACGTAAAGTCTGCCCAGAATTCAAGGTTGCTGTACCAGAAACTGTAGCCTTCTTCAGTTGTCGCACAGAATCGATTCTTCTAGCAATATCAGCTGCATTCTTTTGTGCAGAAGTAGACGCTGCTGGAATACTATCAGAAGCTATAGCCGGCTTTTGTCACGTCGCCTTGATTCTGGAAGCAATAACTTCTGCAGTTGCCCCTTTTTTTTGTCCCTTCTTTGAACCTAAAGAGTTAAGACCTTTCCTTGCTGGTGCCATTAACTGAAACCCATTTAAAAAAGACTGGTCAGCTAGCATACTGAGGTTAAAAAAGAAGAACAATAATGTCGAGAAAAATAGGACAATACAGAAAAACACTCTTCATAATTAAGGCAACAATGTTATGTGTTAAAAGAAAATATATCAATCACATTTCAAACAAAACATCCAACAAAACATCAGACTGTTGTTCTAATAACTTCAATTATATAAAGATTACAGTCATATTAGCTAGCATTCCATTCATTGCCTTCAAATTCACTATTAACATGACCAGGTAAGCTACTATTATCTATCCATATTCCTTCATTGCCGTCACGCATATGTCTGGTAGGGTGATTCTCATCTACATCATCAAATGTGTCAACTGATGGCATACATTGCTGGAATGAACGCTTGTTCATCTGTGTCTTCAACCTCATCGTCATCATCAACCCCATGGTAGTCTATATCCGGGCACCTCACGACTACTGACCATTCCGCATTTAGGGGATCCTCAATATAAAATATTTGTTTCACATGTGTAGCTAACACAAAAGGATCATTTAAATGCCCTAACCTATTCAGTTTCACCAACATAAACCCAAGTTCTTCTACTTTGACGGCTCTAGTACTCTCTACCCAATCACAGTGGAACACAGGAACCCTAAACTTATAGTAGTCCACCTCCCATATACTTCTAATAACTCCATAGAAGTCCATAGCACCGTCGGATGGATTTTGATCCCTCGCACTTGCAACTTGCATTGCATTGGCAAGCAATGTTACACTGCTGTTTTGAAATGATCGAACGCTGTCTCTCTCTTTGGTGTTGTAGTCAACTCCATTGACATGGTAAGCAGCATAGGTTGGCACTTGATTTTTGGGACCAGCAGCCATCCACCTTAATGTTTGTGAAACTTTATCGGATTTCAGCCTCAATTGATTTGCAACCTGCCACAACGATTGTTCATTAAAAAAGGAGGAAGCCTATGTGACATACATTTTCAATTTTTGTAAAATAACACTTGTACCATCACATAGTATATAATTTCACTTACCCTTTCTTTTAACTAGTCTGGAAATGTTGCATTATGTTTTTCCCTCATCCACTTCTTGTTCTTCACGTTATTTGGGTAAATCAACTCCAAATATTCATTGTGCTCCCTAGACCGAAGAACAAGGAAAACCATTAAGCTCTGAAAAACTTTAAGGTTAAAGGGTATTGAAATATAAAAAAATAAAAAAGGCTGATGTATACACTTACTTGATGTAGGGCTGGACGTCTTCAGTATTTTGTAAGACACAAAGGTGTGCAAGATGCATCAGCTTTCCGTACACAGATATGATAGTTGGCCGTGATAAGGGCCTGCTCTGTTTGTAGTTTCCAGCTTTGCTTGTCGATGGAATTCCCACAGTGATACCACCTTCAGAATGGATACGCTCTTCTAAATACTCTACAGCTTCTTCAACAATATACTTCTCAGACATGCAGCCCTCAGGAAAATGTCGATTTTTAACATACCCTTTGAGTACTTTCATGTACCTCCCGAATGGGAACATCCATCGGAAAAACACAGGGCCACACGATTCAACTTCTCTAACAAGATGTACTGTTAGATGAATCATAATGTCGAAAAATGAAGGTGGGAAGAATTTTTCAAGCAAACAAACAGTATCAACCAGATCTGCTTGCATTTGTTTAAGTCTAGAAACATTTATGACTTTACTACAAATTGCCTTAAAAAACAGGCAAAACCGAATAATGGCATACCTAACAGGCTTCTCTAGAACTGATCTTAATGCAACGGGGAGTAGATACTGCATCACTGTGTGGCAGTCATGTGACTTAAGACCGACCAGTTTTAAATCTTCCATGGAGACCAGATTACTAATATTTGAGGAGAAGCGTGTAGGAACTGACATTCCAAAAAAGGATCTGCAGACTATTTTTTTCTCATGATGCAGCAAATTCCAACTAGCCAAAGGCAACTTGGCCTTTTTCTCCCCAGCTACCACTTTCAAGTCAGTTTTGATGCCCATATCCACCATGTCCAAACGACAAGCAGCTCCATCCTTTGTCTTACCAGGAATATTCAATAGGGTCCCAATTATGGCATCGCAACAATTCTTCTCAATGTGCATCACATCAAGAATATGGCGTACTAGAATATATTTCCAGTATTCAAGTTCAAAGAACATGCTTTTTTTTTTTCCAGCAAGGTCTGGGTTGATCACCTCGCTTAGCAGGCTTTTGAGTTTTTCCAAATTCACGAGGCAATCCTTCAACCCATTGCCAGAACCTCTTCTCCACTTAATGGTTCAGGGGCGACTTCATTCTCAATCATGTTGTCAAATGCTGCAGCCTGCTTTCGATATGGATGATTCCTACGCAAGAATCGGCGATTCTTCAAAAACACCATTTTCTTACAATGTTTCATCCTAATGGGTTTGGTTTCATCAACACAGATAGGACAAGCATTATCTCCACTACCAGGACAAGCACTTTAGCCGACGAAAAATTTTCGTCGGCCAATTCATCGGCTAAGATCTTAGCCGACGAGCCATCGTCGGCTAAGATTTCGTCGGGAAAAGGTCGTCTGTGATGACTTTAGCCGACGAAAAAAAAAATTTCGTCGGCTATAGTCTTGCAGTTTAGTCGACGAAAAACATGTCGTCGGTTTTTTTCCCATACTTTAGCCGACGAAACAATTAAGATATTCGTCGGCTAAAGTCTGTAATAAAAATTTTTTCCCAGACTATAGCCGACAAAATATAGTATGTTTCGTCGGCTAAACCTTCTAAAAAATTTTAAAAATAACTATAGCCGACGAAATATAATTTGTTTCGTCGGCTAAACCTTATAAAAAAATTTTAAAAATAACCATAGCCGACGAATAAACCTTTAAATATCGTCGACGAAATATGCCATAATTCGTCGGCTAAACCTTATAAAAAAAATTTAAAAATACTATAGCCGACGAATAAACCTTTAAATATCGTCAGCTAAAGTTGCTGGTTTTTGAAAAAAAAAACTGCAGAAACTTTCGGCCACCTCCAATCACCACCAAAATTTGACAGAATCTTCCTCTCAACATTTCGTACAACTTTCTAGAAGAAGTCGAAGCCCAATTCTAAGCCTAAACAGGTCAATCGAATCAAAATATAAAAATCCCCAATTTTAAACCCTAAAAACTTCAAATCTTCGATTCTCCTCACACACACCGAATCGAGCTACCAAATTCTAGGGGAATGTAGTACTAATCAAACTCAACTTATCGATATATAGAACTCACCAAATGGTGACCTGAGGAAGGAGAAATTCGATCGACACCGAATCCGAACCAGCAGAGTTTTGGAGCTCGATTTATCTCTCACGGCGGCGCCACTCGATGCACCACCTGTCCAGCAATGAAGTAGAGACGACGGCGAAGCTTTTGGGACAAGTGTAGCGGTCTCCGGTGGCTTGATGACGGAGCTAGGCCGAGAAAAAAATCTGGCAGGCGAAATAGACTTCTTACCATCCACCTTCGGTAAAACTCCTATATAAAGAACTTTAGCCGATGAAATTCTTTATTTTCGTCGGCTAAACTCTTTTGAAACTTTTGAAAATTTTGAAAATTTTGGTTGACCGCCAAAAAATTTTGAAAATTTTTCGACTTTAGCCGACGACTTTTCATATAGTTTAGTCGGCTCAAGTCCTTTGAAAATTTTCCTCCAAATTTGGTTTACCGCCCAAAAATTTTTGACCTTAGCCGACGACTTTTTTAATATCTTGTCGGCTAAAGTCTATAAATTCACGAAAATGCTCATATCTCCCTCTATATTACGTAGTTTGGTCAAACCTTCCACACAAAAAACTCTCACGTAGATGAGACGCAACTGCCCATATAAAAATTTTGAGACATTTACCTTCCAACGATAGGGCTCCCCAATAACAGTAAATAGTAGACACGTTGTGATTCCGATGACTAAAATTTACAAACCAAAATTCGACCGTCCGATATGATCATTATGACGAAAGATGTCTATGGTAAAAAATTCAACTGGATTCGACAACGTTAAGGGCTCGACCGAAACGGTCAACTCTAATCGGAAATAAGAAAACTACATTGTGAAGCCCTAAACGGTCCATACATCATGGCATTAGCCATGAGTTTGACTCGTAGGGCCGTTACGCTTCCGGAAAGGTATCACAATAGTCAATCGGACACCAAAAACCAAATCTGCAGCATAGTGAATAATAAGGGTAAATTGCATTGACTGCAACTATCGGAACCGAGACTTTACCGGAATATTGTGATTTTTCAACTGTAGACGTATTTCACCATTCTGGTCATATCTTATTTCACGAATTTTTTTGCGTTTGAAGGTTCTACGTATAGTTTTTTTTTCCCAGATGAGTTGTTGTCCAGATCTGTAAATATAAGGCACTTTAGCCGACGAAATTAAGGCAATTTAGCCGACGAAATTATATTTTTCGTCGGCTAAACTTTTAAAAATTTCGTCGACTAAAGTTCACAGACTATAGCCAACGAAAAAAATTATTTAAACGACGAAATTTTAATTTCGTCGGCTAAAGTTGACCATAGCCGACGAAAATTTTTAATTAGCCGACGAAAAAATAATTCGTCGGCCTGGTTTTTTTATTTTCGTCGGCTAAAGTCTTTCTTCTGGTAGTGATCCTTTGGTGACACTACCCGAAAGGTTCCCATACGCAGGAAAGTCATTTATAGTCCAAAATAGGACTGCCTTCAATGTAAAGGTCTCTTCTCTCACAGAGTCATACAGACCTTCAACCCCCTGCCACAGTAACTTTAAATCGTCTATTAACGGTTGTAGATAGACATCGATATCTTTCCCGGACTGTTTCGGTCCAGATATCAACAAGGACAACATCATGAACTTCCTCTTCATGCATAACCAAGGAGGAAGGTTATATGTGACCAGAATAACTGGCCAACAAGAGTATTTGCTGTTTAAAGCAACGTAAGGATTAAATCCATCAAACGAAAGGGTTAATCGAAGATTCCTAGGTTCTTTCCCAAATTCTGGCCACTGTGTGTCAACCAATTTCCAAGTCGGTGAATCAGCTGGATGCCACATCATGCCATCTTTTTTCCTATCGCCATGCCAAGTTAAGGACTTAGCTGTCCTTGGAGATTGGAACATCCTTTTGAATCTCGGTATTATAGGGAAGTACCACAAAACCTTTGCAGCAACCCCATCCCTCACAACTCCGTTCTTTCCAATCTTATACCGCGAAGTAGTACATGTTGGACATACTTCAGCTTCATGATGGTCCCCTCTATATAGAATGCATCATTTGGACATGCATGAATTTTTTCATACCCCATCCCCAATAAACCTAGTGTTTTCTTTGCCTCACCTATATTGCAAGGTACTTCATTCCCATTGGGAAGGAAGGACTCAAACAACATTAGCCAGTCGAAAATACAACCATCAGTCATTCCGTGCTTTGCTTTCAAATTGAACATTTCTACAAGAGCGTTCAATTTTGTCAACTTTGTACACCCAGGGTACAAAGCTTTATCTCCATCTTCTACCAGCCTAAGGAACTCATCTGAGTCACAAGACATCTCCTCATCCTCATCTTCTTCACCCTTATTTTCTTCACCCTCTATATCATCCGGTTTATCTACTGATTCAGACTCTCCGCCACTATCGCCCTCCATGGCAGCAGCTTCACCATGACAGTCCCAATTTTTGTAATTGATCATGATGCCATTAAAATATACATGGCCCTTGATGACAGCAACGGTAAATCCACTGTGATTACAGCACTTCATACAAGGGCAGCGTATGCTTGATTTGTCGGCAGCATTTGCCGACGCAAATTTGAGGAAATTTTCAAACCCAGTTTGAAACCTCAAAGATCTCCTATCAGCGAGCATCCAAGTTTTGTCCATCTTATATAAACACGTAAAAATAGAATAATAACTAGTTTAATAACCAATCACAATCATTAAAAATAAATTGAGGATCAAGATAAACACTTGTACTAACATCATAATAACCACAATCACAACATGCGCATAAAGACAGAAAAATAACTACAACACTTAGGTACTGGAGCAAAGGACTGAAACAGCTACCCAAGTCGAGGTCATGCTTAAGTCTAGTGTTTTCAGTTCAAATCAGTAACAAACACTTCAACTATTAACAACTTGAACAAACAAGATAAACAATCACAAGCAGAACAATAATAAATACAGGAATTCTAATTAAAAAGCTAAACAAATGAGCAAACTGGCTTACTTCAATTTAGATACCTCCACTTCAACTGATAACCACTTCA
>NC_020493.1:17221535-17227751 GCF_000184155.1 Fragaria vesca subsp. vesca | reverse complement strand
AAATTGAACCCCTAATTCAAAACCCTAAAAAAATCACATTCAGAACCCCCAATTCGAAAACCTAAAAAATTCGAACCCCAGATTCTATAGAGCCCTAAAATTAACTCTATAAGAAAGAGACTGGGTTACCTGATTGAGAGAGAAAACATGTTGTTGTGTTCGAGAGAGACAGAGAGAAAGATGGTGAGGTCAAGAGAGATGGTGACTGGGAGAGAGATGGTGAGGTCGAGAGAGAGATGGTGAAGTCTAGAGAGATGGTGACTGCGAGAGAGATGGTGAGGTCGAGACAGAGAGGGATGGGTTTCAAACAAAAAGAGAGAGGCGGCATTCAGACACTTACTGAAAATGAAAGAGTGTGTTTAGACACTTAGTAAAAATGAAATCAGACAATCTTTGGTTGACCGTGCAAAGGGTTTGTAACCTAGCTAATTGGAAAGGGTGTGTTCATCAGACAACATACATCTATTGTCTGAGTTGACCAACTAATACCAATCATTATTTTAAATTAACCAAAACACTCAATTTGGTCATCAAAGTGTTGACTTTGAAAAATATTGGTCACACGACATATATATGTCGTTTGAAGTGACTAAGCAAGACTCAATTAACGTTGACCGCATCGACCGAGACCCGAACTTTATCAAAAATGCATGAATTTTGTCTACACCCATAATTCACTATCATGATGACATCTGACACTCAAACTTGAAAAAAATTTATTTTCGTCATTTGAATCACAACGTGCGTACTAATGTGTTATAACATGTTTACCAAGTTCTTTGTAAACATACATCTTTATAAAGGAACTATATGCAAGAAACAAAATTTACCTAATATGACCGTTGGATATGATCGAAGTACTCAAATATGTATGTGGAAGAAAATTTACCCATTTTCGATATCTTATACGTCTTGATCATTAGAGTCAACTTCAATTATACATAAAACGTTCCTATTCTTCCTCATGGGGAGCGATATGATCGGTTGATAAACGTGTCCAAATGTTCACATAAAATAGTTTCGTTCACACTAAATGAGGGTATAAGAATTGACGAATCTCAACATTAAGTATTAGTCGGTCTAGATAAGAGGGTTTTCGTTTAGATAAAAGTGTTGACTTTTAAAAGTATTTTTCAGACAACATATATATGTCGTCTGAAGTTACTAAGCAAGATTCCATTCACGTTGACCGCATCGACCGAAATCTGAACTTTATCGAAAATGCTTGAATTTTGTTCTACACCCATAATTCACTATCATGTTGACATCTGACACTCAAACTTGAAAAAAAATTATTTCCGTCATTTGAATCACAACGGTGCGTACTAATGTGCTATAACATATGTTTACTAAGTGCTTTGTAAACATACATCTTTATAAGACAACTATATGCAAGAAACAAAATTTACCTAATCTGACCGTTGGATATGATCGCAGTACTTAAATATGTATGTGGAAGAAAATTTATCCATTTTCGATAACTTATAGGTCTCGATCATTAGAGTCAACTTCATATATACATACACTTTCTTATAGCTTCCACAAGGAGAAGTACGTTTCATCAAAGTGTCCAAACTATTACATAGATCTGTTTTCCTACTCTTAACAAGAGTTTGAGTACCGGCTAATCAAAAATATAAGTTTTGGTCGGAGAAGATAAGAGCGTTTCTGTTTGGAAAATATGCACAATTTATGTTGACCACTTATTTACAACATTAGACAACATATAATCACCGTCTCACATTGAAGAAAAGCGAGGGAAAATTTCGGCGCCCAAATTCAAATATTTCAAGTCCAAACGACATTTTTATGTTGTGCGATGAATACATTAAGGTTGGCACCCTCTCCCAAACTCAAATGAATTGAATATTTCAAGTTCATACATACGACATATTAACCTCGTCTGATGAATAGATTAATAGGTTGAGCCCTAGCCTTTTTCAAACTTATATATCAGGTTCCCACAGACGACATTTATATGTCATCTTATTAAATACAATAAAAGGTAACCAAACTCAATATTTAATTATAGGGTAAACTACAAAAAAAATATCCGAACTTTGAAGCTCATTTGAAATAAATACCTCATATTCAGATTATTTCAAATAAATACTCGAACTATGCAAAATCCTACAAATTCTCAATTTCGTTACACATTCTGTTACTAACCGTTAACTTGTCTACGTGGCATGTGTGACGTGTCAATTCTTATTGACTTGACCAATGGGTATTATTATGCTTTAAATTTTCCAGACTTTGATGTATTAGAGAACATGCTTTGGAGCATTTTTTTTTTAATGTTGTCAAAACAAGTTGGCTACGTACAAGACTTCCTTTACATGCAATCAAGTTCTTTTATGATTAAGTTGATTCTCATTTTGAGTCCCTCAGCACTGTAGTGTCGTTGGCCTAGATTCTGATCTTAGCTAGTTTTTTTTTATTCCTATTAGAAACAATTTTGACCTTAGCAATTATCCATGAGACAAATGAATATTGTGATATCCGAGCAAAGTGCAATACTCAAATTTGTTTGAGGGGAAATGAAAAACGTGCAAATCAATGGAGAGGGCTGACAATTTAGGGTTAACGAGTTTAGCAAGAATTAATTTTTCTGTGGTCTAAAATACCCTTGCTGATAGGTCCAGTCAATAGGAATTGACACGTCATACATGCCACGTAGACAAGTTAACGGTTCGTTTAACGGAATGTGTAACGGAATTGAGACTTTGTAGGATTTTGCATAGCTCGAGTATTTATTTGAAAGAATCTGAAGATGAGGTATTTATTTGAAATGAGTTTCAAAGTTCGGGTATTTTTTTGTAGTTTACTCTTAATTATAAATTGAGTATTTTAGGGTCAGAGAGACCATTTTCATATGTCGTCTGAAATTATACATTACAAGGTTCGTACACTCAATTTTATGGGTTTGTTAGACATCATTTGTTTGTCGTGTGAATAAGTGAATTTAAGGGTTCAAAATGGAGGTATAAATCAAATATTTATGGTTGTTTCAGATGACATTAATATGTTGTTGGATGAAGTACATAAAAAAGGGATTAAAAATAGATTTCGCATTCTTTCACATACAACTTTTATATGTTGTCCGACGTATTACCATAAAGTTGCTAAATGTTGCTTTTTTAAACTGCATATATATGCCGTCTGAAATTTTGCATATCACAGACAAATTGAGCAACATCCAGAAGTATGAAGAGAGCATGGCACTCATACAACTTATACTTTACAAATGTCGTCTGAAGGGTCGAAAAATTAATCAGACGACACAAACTCAAAATCGTCCAAAATATGTCATCTGAAAAGTGTCGTCTGATGATGTATATGGCCTAGTGGAATGTAATAAATTATAGCTAGCCTCATTTGAGTTATCTCGCTAGCTATATTTAGCTAGCGAGATAGCTAAAAGTTATAAGCTTAAATTTGGCTAGTCTGTTGGAGCTCTTAAAACATCCTAAAAACCTAAACACGCTCTCTAAAATAGCTAAAAGCTAAAATAAAGAGTCTGCTAAAGTTGCTCTTAAGTTATATCATTTGTAACATTAAGAGAGAATTTATTCGCCATCTGCTTCGTTCTTTAGTCTTCACCTTCTTTCTGGAAAATCCTTCACACTTCAGCCATGGTATTCAATGAATCAAAACGCAATTTCATTTCATTCCTTGCTTCTATCTCTAAATACCCAGATCATACTAAATTATTGATTATACTCAAGGCCCTCACCAACAATAGGAAAAACCAAGTCTTTTTGATTAAGAAATTCAGAAACATGATTACAAATTATTGCTAAAGAAGTCCAGGTTTCAATCACAATCTAATTTTAGACCAAGTGGAGGCAAAAGAGATGGATCAAAACCTAAAGTATTGTTATACAAAATAGATTGTTTCCTTATAACCCTGGATACCAACAATTCGATGTCCCACTGAAAAACCCAAGAAACCTGAAGATTTGATTTCCTTACAACCAGTAAATTGAAAATACATTACTTGGAATCTCATGTGTAAAAGATCGATTACCCAAAAGCTATAACATGTTGAATAGTCGCCGTCGTGTTCGCTCAGCGGCTTGGATTTAGGGTTTATTTGAACTGATGAGGGCACCCAATTAACAGGGGCGGCCTTTGAACTATGCGATGTATGCGGTCGCACAAGGCCTCCGATTTTCAGGGGCCTCCAAAAAAAATATATTATATAAGAATAATATATAGCAGAAAGGTAGATGTATCAACAAAAATATACACAGCAGAGTTGGTTAAGGTTTTTTGTTTGTTGTGCACAACCTAGGTTTGAGGCCTCCAGCCTCTTAATTTTTTTGGCGTTTTCACTCTCTCTTTTCTTGCGCATATCTTCTCTCCTCGTCTTCCCATATCCCCATATTCTCTCTAAAACCAATTTCATATCCCCAAAAAAGCAAAAAAAAAAAACCCTAACTCCTAATTTGATTATCAAACTTCGTTAAAAGCAATTGGGTGTTGGATATTGATATACAATTCACAAAGGTAATCTCATATTTCTTTCTTTAATGTTAATTTCTTTTGGTTTTTTCAAAGTTGTTCTACTGTTTTTACCTTTCATTAGGGAATTTCCGAATTGGGATCAATTAATTGGTGTGTGAAGCCATACCAGTATCTTGATGATGAATTGATGATCAGTTGAACACCATAATGAGCTAGCTAACTAGAAATCATGAATGAATATACTTATATTTATATACAACTTGTATAATACAAGTCTTTGATAGAATGATATGGATCATGGATGTGTTAGTTCGTTTCAACAAAGTTCATATAGCTAGCTTGGCCAAAGAATTGCTGCTTTAATGTTGCTGATATTCCCTCCATGTTTTAGCATCAATAGTTTTGATTACTAAGCAGCCTAGCTTTGTGCCTGTTATGTAATTGGGGTTTGAGAGAGTAGAATTTGTTGATTGTTCAATTAATGTTCATCAGTTCATATGGAAGAGAGGAACACTAACTTAGGTGGTTTGAGAATGGCAAATGTGTATATATGTTCGTAGGAATGCAGATGTAATGTACAAGATTCCTATTTAATATATTGGTAGTACTATTTTGCAGTTTCATCTCTGATGTGTTTAGATTTTCACTTATGCAGACACAGTTTCTTCAATCTTCAGATTTTCACTTTTTTTTTTTTTTTCTTTTTGCAACCATTCATTTACTCTATATTTTTTCTTACTTGCGATCAACCATGTTACAAAAAATAGAGCCACATTTGTAACTAAAAATAAAATAAAAATAGGGCCACATTTAAAAGTTTGCACAGGGTCTCCTATTACTCAGGACCGGTCCTGCCAATTAAGGTGGATGTTGAAGGCGGCCATGTCCGGCGGAGGAAAGAAGAATAATCGTCGAAGAAGAAGAGAAGAAAAAAATGAGGAACGAGATTTGATGGTGGCTTTATGGCAAAGATAATTTTCTTAAGAGTTTATTATTTGTTTTTTTAGTAAAGTTAACAGAGTTACTAAGGTGTTAAGTCAGTGATTATGTGTCAAAGTTTTATTCGCGGCAAGGGTTGGCATTGGGTAAATGGGCATAGGTGATTTACTTCATGTGAATTCGTACATAGAGTTACTAGCTAAATGAAAACCTAAAGTACAAATTAATTGAAGCAATCAGAGTTAAATTTACTAACTCAGTAGCAAAAGCACCAACAAGCTTTGTCGTCACCATAATTGAAAAACCGAAACCTTTGATCGCCCAGTCTTGGTGTTCTATGAGCTCGCCCAGGAGAAAAATGAAGGTTCAGTCTTTTAGGAGACGAAGGGTCTTAAAAGAGTCTTGATTTTGGTTAGGACCCGCATTAAAGTTGACAAACTTTGGTTTCGGAATCCTAACGTCCGTTAAAGCGTACGGCAATAGGATTTAGGCGGGAAATAGGGCTTTCTTGCGGCTGTAAAAGAGAGACACGTGTTAGAAAAAAAAAAAGTCAGATGACGTTTGGTAATGTTTTTATGTCAAAATTTTCATATCGAGTGATCCTTCTACTGTGTCACCACCGTAACAAATCAAATAAATTTGTCATTAGAATACATGTACTTTTTAGTGTCTCTCAATATTATCTCGGGACTACTTCTTAATGCTTACTGTAATCATAGATTTTAGGCTTTACGTACCCATCTTTTATATTCGACTGTTTTATTATCGAAGGCTTGAGGGCAACCCTTTACTTAAAAAAAAAAAAAA
>NC_020493.1:17220374-17221515 GCF_000184155.1 Fragaria vesca subsp. vesca | reverse complement strand
ACTATTAACACGTCATTTTTCTCTATTCACACACCCCATTTAATGAACAAACATATAAAAGGTGTGAATACTGAATAGAGAAAAAAAAGGTGTTAACAACAACACTCCTAATGAAAATACATGTTTCGGTAATATTCTACACTTGATATTGATTTGTTAACATGTCGCTACAGAAAACTTTTTTTTTCGCTACAACACAACTCTTACTTCCCAGGTTTTGTATGCATGAAAATAAAATTTGGTGTTTGCCAAGTAAAGTGTGATGAAGTTGCCTTTAGCCACCGTAGCATCTGAAGTGTTAAAAGATTGTTGACGTCGATTGATCGGACAAACAGCTTACAGTTTTGACCTTTCTCAGAATTTTCTTACAATGCCTCAGACCATCAACAATAATGTTTCTAGTGTTTTTGGTCTTGCCAGATTGCAATTTCCAATCAACGTGTTTCACAGTTTGGTCACTTACCTTGATTCTTTGAAATTCAAAAATCGATAAATCAAATGCATGATCCTATGAACATAACTTAGTAATGAACACTAGAGACACAGATTTTTATCTGTGTGAAATAGGTCTTTCTCACATGGATATCAGTGTCCGAAGGCTGTTTCTCACAATGCAATCACGGATTTCTTATCCGTGCTCTCCCGAGGGGGGGCTAATGCTTATTACTCACGGTTAATAAAATCTATGTGAATTGTAGACGTGGACCCCATTATCTATTATAAACACGTAATTAATTTATTAAATGTTCAGTGTGAACAAAGTTCTAATTCACACAGATATCTGTGTTCATAGTAGACACTAACTGACACTGAAATCTGTGTGAAAGAGTAAATATTACTAAAAAAAATGTATGGTGTCTAGACCCATGGCCTAGCATGTTATCCTACTTGTATGTTATGTCATGGTTCTCATCACACTATCATTTTGTACATCATCCATCATAGACCATGGTCATGCCTCTCATCAAATACCATCATCCAGCTGGTACCATCATACACCCTGGTTAGCTGCTCTAGATGCCATGACTCCCTGGAAACATCTTTTATTGCTGATTATGATAATAAACAGCATGAATACTTCATAAAGAACTGAAAGTGTAGCGAGCAAGGTGGATATTAACCGGATATGAACACTTAAGAT
>NC_020493.1:17218291-17220354 GCF_000184155.1 Fragaria vesca subsp. vesca | reverse complement strand
GATTTTTTTTTTTACACGGATGTCTGTGTCTTTTACTTCGCACGGTTATATGTGTGTACAATTCTCACATTAATATGTAGCCAAAAGATATTTGTCACAGACAACTGTCACTATTTAATCCATATAACATAAAAATGTTAGTTTTTAAATAAACTAATATTTACTACGTACATAAATCTGTGCATATTGAGTTATTAACATATAACCGTATGAATAGATAGTTAAACTCTCACAGACTTCTGTGCCTAATGATTTTTCACACAGATTGTAGTTACTTTTGTCATTACATGAGTTCTTATGGGACCAATCATGATCATTTCACACGATTTTATGTGCGAAATTGTTTTTTACACAGATGTCTGTGCTCTAAAATAATCCGTGTGTGTTAAATCTGTGTGAGTTGTATTTTTTCTAGTAGTGGACCTTCCTCAGAATTTTCTTACAGTGCCTCAGACCATCAACAATAATGTTTCTAGTGTTTTTGGTCTTGCCAGATTGCAATTTCCAATCAACGTGTTTCACAGTTTGGTCACTTACCTTGATTCTTTGCAATTCAAAAATCGATAAATCAAATGCATGATCCTATGAACATAACTTAGTAATGAAATGACAACAAGAGGTCAGTGTCACATACCCCACAAACTACTTTGTTCACCCCACACGTTGTTGATTTATTGAAAAACCAAAATACCTCGATGTAACAACAAGGGACATTAAGTTGTTAATTACTAATTTTTTTTTTTCATTCTTTTTTTATCCTTTTGTTTTAGATAAACACACATACTTCATAAATTCTAACCCAAATTTATCATATTCGATCGTTCTAAGGAGTCTAGGGCTAGGCATGAGACGAGATGGGACGGGATAGAGCTAATCCCATGACTCATCCCGGACATTGAAATCGGGACGGGACGGGCTTTGCGTTTTTTAGATTTCATCCCACCCAGTTCTTATCCCGGTCGGGGGAGACGGGACGAGCCTTGTCCCGGATAAAAAATGTTGAAAATAAACTTGTAAACAAAAGAAAGAGTTTTATAGTTTTATAGTGCTCTCTACTCTATTATGTATTAACAAGTACTTGTAACATATTTACAAGTATAACACAGTGTAATAAGAGAGTTATACTACTTACTTTCTTTAAACATATCATCACTACTAAGGTGCAAGAAGAGAGTTTACAACAATTAACAAATTAAAGTATGAAACATCAGTGTTATTAAATTAGAGACAACCTAGTAACTTAAAGAAACAAAGAGTTAAGATCAAAACACTTAAATGAAAAGCTCAAATCACATCTAATCAATAAAAAATCAATCATTAAAATAGTCAGGACGGGACGGGCCTAAAGGGGACTTGAATTATTCGTCTCATGTCCCGTCCCGTTATATAGAAACGGGATGGGACGGGCCTGACGTTTTGAGATTTAAATCCCGTCTCGTCCCGACAAATTTCAGGACGGGTTCGGGATTACTGTTTTTTATGCCCACCCCTAATGGAGTTTGAAGACGCTAGCATTCAACCTGAAGATGAGGTGAACTGTTTTTATTTCTTCTTTCTTTTATTTTCTTCTCTTTTTTTCTTTTCTTGATGTTTCGTCTATCCCTTTACTCATTATTTCCCATGTTGATTTTGTATGTAAATTCTTATGGACAACTGTACCGTATTTATGAACAACGCATAAATCAGTTCAAAAAACTCAGAATTATAGAGTAATAGAAAACAGAAGGAAAAATTTCAATTTACTCCCCTGAACTTTAGGTCTAAAATCAGTCTGATACCTCATCTTTTTTTTTAATCAATTTCATCCCTAAACTTTCAAAATGACATCAATCTCGACCAAAATAACTAAAATAGCCCTTGTTAATCCTTTTACCCTCTCTTTCTCTCTCTCCCTCTCTCCCCCCCATTACTCCTTCACTGCCGGAAACCCAACTACGTCCAATTCTCAAATTCTTGTAATTCCAACACATATAGCAATCAAAAAATCATATTCAACGATTAATTTTAACTGGAAATCACCAAACCAAGATCACAACGTCACCACTTCCGCCATACACGGCAGT
>NC_020493.1:17212633-17218271 GCF_000184155.1 Fragaria vesca subsp. vesca | reverse complement strand
AAAAAAAATGACTGATTTTAGACCTAAAGTTCAGGAGAATAAACTGAAATTTTTCCAAAACAAAATGTAGTGTGAACAAAGTATAATTACAAAAAATATATTTTAGGTATTATAATGAGTGAACAAAGTAAAATTGAGAAATTGTATTTTAAATATTGTAAATAAGTGAACAAAACAGATTAATTTACAAATAAAAATATATAAGTGAGGTGTGAAGAGAATATAGGGTGATCAAAATGGTTTGTATCGTGGCAATAGACGCACCAAAGTTTATCAGAAGCCAGTTTTGCTTACAATTTCACTTTTACCACCACGTAGCCATTATGTTAAGCAACCACTCAACACCTGTCCACCACATGTCGACCTGTAGCAAACCTCCCTACACGAACAGTTATTATCTCCTCAATCCTGCTGTAACTTCAGTCTATATCAATAACAATATCACCGCACCGTTAGCCAACTGTTTTGTCAGGAAATTAACGTCGATTATAATGAGTCCGAAGCGCCGGTCATCATCCAGGTTGGTGGTGAAGACCACCAAGCAAGTTGTGAAGGAGACGGTTGAAGTCTCGGTGGTGCGGAGTAAGAAGAGGCAGAAGAAAGTGAATGATGATGAACAACAAGAGCCAGTCGAGAGTACTATTGCCTTCGAAACCAAAAAAGAAAACCAGACAGAGAAAATAGAAGTCTCGGTTGAGAAAGATCCTGCCAAGAGAGCTATTGAAAGCCAAGAAGAAACTCAAATTGCTGAAGAAGACAAAGAGCCAGAGGAAATAAGGACTATTCCTGTAGAGGTCCCCGGCATGGAAACCCCAGAGAAACTAAGAGGAGCAACTCTGAGCGTTGACAAAGACGAAGAGCCTAAAGAACCAAGCACTGTTCTAGATGACAAAGAGCCAGTCAGCAATGATGTTGTCACGGAAACTCAACTAGACAGTGATGAAACTCAAAACTTTGAAGAAGACGGAGAGCAGGCCAGGACTATTTCCATGGATAGCCAAGAAGGAAGTGAAACACAGAATTTTGAAGAGACCCCTATGACACCTGAAAAGAAAGAAGTAAACCAATCATCCAAGGTTGAAAAGGAGAAGAGTGATGACGTCAAGCAAACCGGAGATGGAGAGAAGAAAGACAAGAAGAGGAAGAGGAGATCACCAGGGAATAAAAGAGAGGGAGGAAAAGGGTATAAGAGGTATGTGTATAAAGTGTTCAAGCAGGTGCACCCTGAACTGGGCATGTCAGCAAAGGCCATGGTGGTTCTCAACAATTATATGAATGACATGTTCGAGAGGCTAGCTGGTGAGGCAGCAAAGCTCACCATGTACACGTCTCGAAAGACACTGTCTTCGAGGGAGATTCAAGGGGCAGTGAAGCTGGTTTTGCCTGGGGAGCTTGGGAAACATGCCATGGCAGAAGGGACCAAGGCTGTGAGCAACTACTTGTCCAAGAACGCAGCGATGTCCCATAAGTCTTGATTAGTCTCTAATATTTCCTTCCATTTTAGTTTGTTCGTCTTGTTTTTGTAGGGTAGTTAGTTCTGTTGAGTGAAGTATAGTCTTAATTTTAATTTTTTCTGCTTTCTGACTTGTGGAACATAGAAGGATAGCTATGACGGTTTGTAAATTATTCTCTTTTTCTGTTCTAGTTGTGCAAGTGTGTGATGACAAGATTAACCCATAATCTGTGATCATTTTCCAAAATCGAAATCTAGGAAAACTGGGTCTCCAGAAGTTCAATCGATGGACTATTCCTTTCCCAAAAAAATAATGAGTAGAATATTTTCCTGGTATAAACCTACCAAAAATGTATCATATACTCATCACCTTCAAATAAAATGAAAGATATAAATGGGGACGTGGGTGACAATAATCAAAATACTTGGTTAACTTTCGGCTTGAAAGTGAGTCTCTGAAGTCTATAAGACCAAACTCGTAGAATATTAATTTTCCATTCAAGTATTTTATTAGATAAAAATAATGAATGAAAGTATTGCTTTGTGTTACATAGTGTCGATCATACACTGCATATATATAAGACATCATGGCTTCAGGGGAGAAAAAGAAGAGAGAGAAAGAAAAAAAGAAGGAAAGCTACATTAGTAGTATGAGGCTCGAAGCAAACCTTATGATGCCAATCTTTGTTAAATTAACTTATCTTCCGAGTTATAATACAGAATAAGCCCGGATCACCTCAACGGCGGGTGCTCTACACATCGGACATTTTCCGCTATTCTCGACCAATTCGGTAGCGCATTTTGAACATGTACACATGTGACCACATCTGCCAAAAGGAAGTTAACACATATTGGAGTAACATGGTAAGAATTTCAACATACACTAATTTAGATCACGAAAGATACAGATTTTGGGAGTTTACCTGTATAGTAAAGAATCAATACTGCTGACACTACAAATACAGCAAATTCCTTTCCTGACATTATCCCATTTAGACCCATCATCTAGGAGACCATCTTCACATGCCCCTATAAGAGATGGCAATCACAGTCAACTTGAGGAAGAGATTAGAACAAACCACAGAATAAGAGTTCGTTGTATATTTCTTCTCTCCTTCAAAAGTGTAAGAAATTGATAGTCATGTAGTGAAAATTACATATTCAATTAGTTTTAATAAGCACATGATAACAATCTTTGTGAACCAGCTGATCTACTTAAGCAAAGGTAATTGAGAATAAAGGGCAGATACACAAAAAGACTGCTACATAAAATCAACTTGAGGTGCATAAATTATAATCAAACCTTGTGAACCGGCTGAGCGATTCAGGGCATCAGAAACTTCTTGTCTTATTGATCGTTGCAACTCGAGTTGCATATCCATGCAGGCCTCCAACATCCTTTGCAAGTTGTTCATCCTCTGTTGCAACCTAGCCATGTCGATCCTCATATCATTAACCATCTCCCAGTCCTGTATCCAGCATCAACAAGTTAATTAGGGGGAAAAGAAAGAAACATAAAGTGTAAGCTGAGAATATAAGCGCCAGATCATAAACATACAAATGCAGCATTAATTAGAGATAGATTGGATAGAATTCCAAGAACCAGATGTGTGTGTGTGTGTGTCATAGATTGAATAAAATTCCAAGAACCAGCATGTGAACTCACAATTCCATAGCGCTGATGCATGTCATGTCGTGGCCAGTTATCATGGTGTGACTCCTGGTGCCACAGGGGAGAAGAAGGTATTGGCTGCGGTGGCAGAGCAAGGTGAGGACTGTCAACACCATTCACTTGAACCTCATTCTGATATGTCTGCTCCATATCTTCAGTCAATTCAGGAGAAGCTGATGCCTCATCCCAGTCAATAGCAGCATGACCTTGCCTTTCCACATATGACTGTATGAGTTGATCTAGGTTCTGACGGAAACCACTGCTCAGAAGATTAGAGACCCTTCTCCTGAACAATGAATGAGATTTTAATGAGAAAAATGCAACTTGATAGCACCCAGAGCATAATGACATATCAATAAATTACGCACCTGCTTAGAAGTTCCCTTAGCTCTGTATTGTGAGCATTATCATCATCAGGATAATAAAATGTATCAGCCCGCCTGAATGAATCGGAATCCTGGCTGGATGGCTCTTCTAACCAACTTTGAACAGCCTCATGAAAACCACTTTCATTGTGCCACACTTCAGGGACTTCTTGAAGTTGATCATCTTCTCTGACTTCGTTCTCTACCAACTCCTGGGACCAGTCATAACCAGAAGATTCCAGCTGATCTTCACTTGTATTTTCCACAGTTTGACTATCATACTCAACAGCTTGCACCTGGTCTCGTTCCTCATTCTCTGAAACACGATCCTGCCATTGGTGTAGCTGTGAGTTGGACTCTTGGATATTTGCATCCCCGAGTAGATTTCCGCTTGCATAATAAAGTTCATGGACGACACTTTCATCCTCATGAAGCTCAGATTGTTCAATAGATAAACCACTGGCTCCTTGAATGTTACTGTGGCCATTAACATCATTTTGCAAAGTTTCTTGTGACTGCTGAACAGCAGTGGTTGTACGTATGTTACCAACCATGTTGTGATGAGCTCCTTCCCTACTCTCAGCAATTTCAGTAGAGGAAGAGGATTGCCAGCCTCTTACAACATTATCCGGAACCTCTTCCTGCACATGTTCTATGGGAGCAATAGATTGATGTGAATCTAAATCCTGAATGGTGTTTCCACCTAAATCATCCCTAGCAGCTGATGTTCCACAACTATCATGTCCTTGGTCATTACTTGCAATGACATTAGCCTCAGACTGCTCAGAAGAACCACTTAAGACTTCATGTGAATTGTTTGCCTGATTATGGACATTTCTGACACCATTAGAATTGCTTGAGGATGAATCAGACTGACAGCTGCCTACTTGACCACCAACAGGAGTATCCAATTTGGAGTCAAAACCATCCCTAATTAAAAGAAAAGATTAAAAAATCAATGCAACAACAAATGAAACATTTTTTAATCGAAAAACAAATGCACAAAGAAAATAACCCAGTATAAGTTGAGTGCAGTAACAAATTCACAGACAACGTCAAGTATAAAATCATAGTCTACATAAGGATACAGAATATTATAGCGATCTATGAGAAATTAGATTTTCATATGTATAGCATTAGAAACAGAAACCGGTCACCGTATAGCAACATCATACTCATATAGTGAGTATGAGTACTCAATCAAATAGTGGGTTTTTTTTGTTTTTGTTTTTATTTTGTGTGTGTGTGTGTGCGTGCATGTTTGTGGGGGGCGTGGATGATGTAGAGCTCTTTTAAAAAGTAGTGCACAGTTTCACATTCAGAAGGTACGCTATATGCTGTTTGAACCTTTCAGTTCCGCAGAGGCAAATGCTTTGTACCCCAAATTTTTGTCCCTTATATATCAAATACGCAATATGTGCATGCAAGTTGATGACGTGTTGGGTGGTGGAGCATAGTTCTTCGAGAAAGAAAATTCATGCAAACGAGTAAAATATTCACGAAAATTCATGACAATCCAACTATTTTACGAACGTACACACAAAAAATCATCAATATTCAGCATTTGTGAAATATAAACGGATAGAGAAACAGAGCCTCTATTCCACGAGACTTCATAAGTGAAGTAGGGAATAAATGAAAGAGTAGCCTTAAGTACAAAAGAATTGGCATTTGATGAGATTCTGGATCCTCTATTTGGATTATTTCTACTTGCAACATTGTCAATGCATACATCTAGAAACCTTCATTTGACAAAGGAAAAAAGAAGGATAACCCACATCTAAACGCGAAAAACATCCATGTCAAAGATTACCACAATAGACCCAGTATCTTGGTACCATGTGGACTTCAATTCCATGCTAATCAATAAAGAATTGGTATGCTACCACACTAGCCAAAGTTTGAACCATAGATAGATCTAATCTAACAACAAGAGGCACCTTTGCATTTATCCATGGAGATGTTAAAGGCTTAAAAGATAATGAGGATAACACACAATAACAAGAAAACAAAACAAAAATCTGCCATTATGGCAGGAAAAAGAATCCCTGGACATATATGTACTAGCTCACAGAATGTCAGAGTAAGAGACATCTTTCTGACCTCAACAGATAATAGTTGACCCCTGACACCCTTTCATTTTGATGA
>NC_020493.1:17206799-17212613 GCF_000184155.1 Fragaria vesca subsp. vesca | reverse complement strand
AAGTCAATCTACCTACTAACTCACTTCACAATAAGAGACACTTGTGCACTATACACAGAATAGAAGAGACAAGATGCTGAGAAAAAAAAAAAGTTAAACACAAAGAAAAGGAAAAAAATAACGTCCTAGTATTCTAATAGCTGATTGTAGTTTTCCAAAAGATCAAAATAAGAAATTTCTAAAATCCAGCCACAGAAATTAGAGATGATAATCTACATTGTGGGGACCTCTTAGACTTGAACTAATCATACCACAAACACACTTTCAATAATGAAAAGGTTGGCAGAACTTGGTTTATAAAACCATCCACTTTTCACTCTCTCTTAATGACTATTAAATACCACCTTTAGCAAGAAATAAAATCAGAAAACTCAGACTTGAGGAGGTGTGTAGACCAAATTCATATTTTGATACATGTAAATATGAAGACATGATAGCGGATTAAAGTCTTCAAGTGGTCATTTGAATATTGTTTATCCAAACCGGAAAAACTAAAATTGCACACTGAATGAGACTTGAGGGAAAATAAATTAAAGCATAAAAACTGAATTATAAGACATAGCATATAGTGCAGGAAACCAGTACCTCAGACCAGAGACGGTATGTCTTTGCCTCAATAAGCCCAATTCAGTTTCAGCCAGTGACATAGGTCTCTCATTCTCAATGGCTCTACCATTTCGTAAAAATCTTCCTCGAAGCAATGACTGCAAAAATAGTAAAAAATAAATAAACTACCATGTAGCCAGGAAATATTGGTACCTTAATAGTTTGCCGAGCCTCAAAACCAATTAAAATACACAGGAGTAACAAAGCATCATTACTCTTCTACGACCGGATTACTAACATGGTAGAAGGTCAAGGAACAACAAATTCGAACTTCTCCCTAAGGACATCTCTGTGGGTAATTTAACTATCCAATTCCTATATATCTACTATCATATATGAAATCATAACCCAAATTTCAATATGAAATTACGTACCCAAATTCAATAGCCATTTCAGAGAACAAAAGTATGATATGAAACCATAGAAGAGGAAACGTAATAAACCTGAATGCGGTTGCGGTGAGCAAAACGTGTTACAGGCTGGTGCTCTGACAAGACTTGAAGTTCTCTTTGCCTCTCACTCTCAGCCTTCTTTAACATATCCAGTAAAGCTTGTCTCCCGCATAATTTACGTATTCCCCTCCGGTTATGCTCAGACCGGCCTCCACTTTGGTTAACAACCAATCCATCACGAACTCGTGCAATTTGATTACCAAAATCAGCAGGTTGTTCTTCTCCATTTTCACCAGAAGCAACTCTCTGCTGGCTGTTCATTCGTACCCACTCCCTTATAATTCTCACTCTCTCCTGTTCAGTTTCACCAAGTAACTCTGCCCTTGAACTGTTATTCATATGAGAAACATTTGATGCACATTCGGTCGCACCACAGTTCATCCATTCCTGAAAAATTTGTCTCACTCTCCCTCTTTCACCCTCCCCAAAATCAGAAGAGTGCTCACTGCTAAAATTGCTATATCTGTCATGTTCAGGGGATGACCCAATCTGACCTTGGGACCATGTTCTGCACTCACTCTCACCCGCACTTGCATCATCCAAGTCACCTGTATTCTCGCTACCAACTCCATCCCTCCTTTGTTGGAACAACCTTTCACCAACTCTCTCAAGGGGACGACTCACCATGTGCTCATCCTCAAGCTCTCGCCACATTTGTAGTAGAGAGGACGCCCGGGAGTTACCCCTCCCTTCATTTTCTGACCTTCTAGATGCACCAGATTGAGAGCTCCTAAGGAAAGAAGACTCAAGCACAGAAACATTTTGTAGACCAGCAATAGCCATTGTCGAAAACTCAAACAATTAATCCTTCATCCCATCTGTACAAAATGCATAAAAAGGCACATTCATTTACAGAAATTACAATCCGATGATTCTTTCTAAAATCAGATCATCAAATCCGGTCAACTTTAGCCAAGCTCAAAGTTATCATCTCCGCCATCGTTACCACAAGAAGGCAAAGCAAATCTAACTCCAGAAGACCTAACAAATCCAGTAACTGGTGTGATTGAGTGATTGCTTCCTTCTTTGCTGCACTTCATAAAAACAACGCAAACGAAAACGAATATCAATCTCCTTTTTTCCTTAAAAATCTAAATCTAATAACTAAGCATATTTCAAAACGTTCCAATTTAATTACCTCGAATTTAGAAAAACTCCGAGATTGAACTAACAAATTTGCTAGATTTCTGAAACACCAATCCCCCAAATCGGGAACTCTACTCAATTTCTCATGCTTAGTCTCCACGAAACCGCACGAGACGAGAAACAAAGACGTGGAATCCTCCATTTGGCACCATTTGTAACACCAACAGCCCACCACCACATCCAGACTCAGTCAACCAAAGACTAATCATACCTGACCTGTACACCACACCATCCAAATCTTCAACTCCCCTCATTTCCCAAATCACTAACAAAAAACCCTAAAAACTCAAATCCAAAACAAACACGAGCAACAAAAACAAAACCGCGACTGACTTTAAATAAAAATTCGAGAGTCGAAGAAAGCGTACCGGCGAAGCGCTCTGGCGTTTCTGGCGTTGAAGTAAAGAAAACGAAACCCTAAGCTAGCTGTGCGGATAGTAACCGAGAGAGAGAGAGAGAGAGAGAGAGTAAGAGAGAGAAAGTAAGAGAGAGAAACAGAGAGAAGAAGTTTCAGAGAGACAGGTGGGAGGGAAGAAGAAGAAGAAGAAGAAGAAGAAGAGAATAAATGGACAGAACGACACCGTTTTTCTGGAGTCGTCGTAATGAATTTATTGCCGTAACGCTAACGTCTGAAAATTTTATGAGGGACACGTGGCACGTGTCCGTGTCTACTGGTCGTTTTACGAAACCTGCCAAATCTTGAACTTAACGGCAGAGGGAAACGAGGCGGAAAAGACGCCGTGTGTCTGTTTCGAAGGCGGGTGTGGGATACGGCGCCGTATTGTTCCCCTGGCCTTTTGTGAGGGAGTGAGTGTTTTTTGGGTAGGGTGTTTGGGGCAGGAATATCATGATATTGTTAATAAGCAAAGCAGAAAATTATGATTTGATTATTGAAGAGACAGTTTGCATCTACTTTGGCATGAGAATGGGAGGAGACACTTTTGCACTTGCATTGTAAGGAATGATATTTTTCAGGCAATAATGGAAGGGAATTGGGTGTCAAAGAAGAGAACTAGGATAGTAGGATGTATGCTCATTTGCATGTCTAGTTTGTGAGTTTGAGAATTACATTCTTTGTTTTAGAGCTTAATGTCAATAAGAATCCAACCTCGCAGGAACTCCGAGGAGTGAAGTGCCTCAAATTAAGTACTGCAACACGATGGGACGTCTCGAGTCCATCCTCATTTAATTTAAAAAATTAAACCACTGTTTAATTTCTGACTTTAAAACTAATGTTTAATCGATACTGATGAACGATATTGTTAACAGAAAAACATGTTGTTGGCTACTAGGAAACTCTGGATCTTGATCTCTTAGGGCCAAAATGAGTACAAGATAAGTAAACTCTATAATCATATTGTTATTTATCAAACTGCTTTCTATTCAAGAAATGGTATATGATCATTATTGAAGTAGGATATTAAACAAAAAAAAACTATTGGTTTAGTAACTAAGAGAATTCTTAGATTGAATTGAGAAATTGAAAAGTTCAATCCACTATGCGGCCCTTCAAGAAACATAAAATGTATTAAATTGTAGAAACCTCCCTTTCAAAGATAGGTGCATTTCGCTCATTAAATCTATGAAGTGGATCAATATTTGTTTTTGATTATATATTAGTTCTACAAAAAGCTGTCTTATAAGTATGAAAACTTTGCCTCAAACGAAGGTGAATACTCAATTAGCTTTGCAACTTTGTGATAGTCAAGATGTTAGATAGATTGAGTCTTCTTAATCCTAAAGAAATTGGAGGCTATTTCTTTAATTCAAATCCCTTTTCAACTACTCCATATTGATGATTTTGCTCATTATGCTATAGTGTATATTCAAACATGGGTCGGTTTTGCCAATATTTCACATTCAATAAAATTGGTTGAACTCTCTTGAACTAGAGCATGAATAAAGAAACTTTGTAGAGATTAATAAATAAACTTGGATCCTTTTAGCCGGCCTGTTGCATGTTGGTGCGTTGACTCGATTTGTGACCAACAATGTGGTGTCACTTATATTTCATGAATTATAAAAACTATAGTTATACATATTTATAATATTTTTCTTTTTATTAATATTACAGCTTACCTCAAAGCCCCAACCAATAAATATTGATCAAATTTGTGTTCACAATTTCACATTGTGTGACCAAAATGGGTCACCATATTTAACTAGGAGTGGAGATCTGTATAGTGATGGTTAACCTCCTTATACAGTATGACGGTTATACCTAATATATCCATCTCTTCCACACATAATATATCATGCTCTCTTTCTTGATTAATTTGGTATTTTAAATGATTGTTCGCTGAAACAGTAAGACTAATCTCGTTTTTTAAAGAAGATATATTCATCTAGTCTAATCTACTAAACACGTAGTTGTGATACAAATATCAACTCAAAATGTGTAGAGTTTATAGAAATTACCATTACTTCAATAGACCTTTGCATTGATCGATCTCTTGTCATTATTCAATCGAACCACCCTGAGGTAACATTTGTGGATTTTGTTATGATATTGATGGATGAGTCCTAGCAATCACACGTACTACTCTATTCTTTTTTCCTTTCTCTTTATCTAGGATAGATATATATATATATATATATATATATATATATATATACAACTTAAGTATATATATATATATATATATATATACCTTCTAGATATATATATATATATCAAACTAAATAGCATGGAGATCTTAGAATAAAACCTTTAAAGAACACTAACATGGTCACATAATGTGACATTATGTCTTCCCAGTAGTCGACATTAAACATCGAATATAAAAGAAGGTAGTAGAAGATGGACATAATGAAATCCACATGTGGTTTGTGTTCATGCAACCACAAAATGGCCCCCGATCCAATGACTCGAGTCCCACACTCTCCCCGTAGCTGCTACGTCGTCGATATCCATATCGATCCTATATATGCATCGATTTCTTGTTTGTTTTAGAATGGCAGCTTGTTGTAGCTTTCTAGTTAATTATACATGCAACTTCTTGCTTCTATATATGCATGGGTCCTCGTCTCTGTTAACTATCACGTTCTTCAGCCGCTCCTCCATAATTAATCCTCTTTTGCATCCCCTTTAACCCAGAAATTGTGGGAAGAATGGAAGATCACCAAGAATTATATAATATGCATGGAGTTCTAAATACAAAGTTTGTTTAATATATTTATACATAGATTTGATTAAGAGACAATGAGGGACGTCTAATCCGACTATCTAGACTAAATAGGCTTTAAAGAAACTATGTGATTTCGACTAAAAAAAAAATACATAAGACTACTATTAACTTCATTTACGAATGGGAAACAACTTCATGCCCGTTGAGACTTAGTCTATAAGTATGTAAAATTGGTCGACTTGTGATATACTGAATAGAGAGTTAACGTATTGATATGACAAATTGACAATGCAATGCCAATGAGAAAATTCTAGTATGAGTTAATGCATAACATACATAAGTTTTCTGAATATTCTTAACCATTAGATATAATAAAACTATGAATATATCTAACGGCGTAGATTATTCAATATTGGTAACTTGTTTACCCAATAACAAGTAAATTTCTTCTTCTTCTTCTTCTTTCTTTTTTTTTTTTTTTT
>NC_020493.1:17189398-17206402 GCF_000184155.1 Fragaria vesca subsp. vesca | reverse complement strand
CGTTTCTACATAGTTGAAAAAGTAGTAATCAAGCTTGTATTTGTAGTAATTTTTCCAATTACAAGTTTGAAAATTATTTTACCAATCTGACAACAAATTGTCGTAATAATGGTAAAACTAATATACATATGGTAAATAAATTGTTTGTGTAATAAAGTCCTTTAGCTAGTAATTAATACCTCACTTTATGTAAAATTTGTTGTGATTGAGATAATTACTTATAATACAACGTGTTTTACTATAAAGTACAACAACTAAGGTATAACTGATAAATATAGTCGTATTATTGATATTACTTGGAATACGATTTTTTTAACGATAATTTTATCTCTATTGACAACGAATATTGTAAATATTAATAATCATACATAAATTATATGAAGTCTTTAATCTTGTAAAATAGTTCTTTTTTTATGTAATTATGGTCCTTTTTTAAGTAAATTACAACATTCATAATATTTTTACTACAAATACCACATTTAACGTATTTAGTGGTAATTACAGTGGTAAACTAAGTAATTACAACATTGACGACCCTCATTACACGTTTTTGAACAATTCACGTGTAACATAATTAAAAGGTCCTTAAAATTGTAATTTTTTTACACATGTCACCATATTACTGGATGACCTGTTTACCTGTACAACAGGTTGTTCATTTTTATATATTATTTTTAAATAATTGATGCATGCTATGCATCAACTCACCCTGGCCTTTCCCATGCCAATGCCATATATAGATTTTCTGTGTATACAACGTGTTGGCATAGAAATAAGGAGATAGTGTAAAATGTAGTAGGTATTCCATGTCTTTGAAATCGTTTTCCTCTTTTCTTTCGCGTTGTCGTAATTGATGTGAATATCTTCATGTTTTCTTCCCTTTAGCTTTACTAATTTGTCCATGCGAAAACGCTGAAATAGATCTAGCTAGCTAAAATGTGTGGAGGGGTCTAGAATTCAGAAATGGGATGATTGCTTTGCTTCGAGGGCACAACTGCCCCTTCAAATTATTATATATGATCATATACTAGCTTCAAGGGACTGAGTACGTGATCGAAGCAAAGGAATGGGAACCAAACATTGGCTCAAAGTAAAAAGGGGTAATTGAGGACCCAATAGGTGTAAATATCGATCTTTCATGCCTTTCTTTGAGGCCAACTAGTCGACATATATAGGAGACGAAGCATTTAGGTTGTGAATATCTAAAAATGAAATATATTGTCACATTATCATGTATATGCCCTATATATGGCCCTTGTATTGGTTGTTCTGGATGAGCTGAGTGAGGAATGGAATCACAGATAGATGCAAAGCCTACATGGCTACATTTATATATGGGTACCCTTTATAAATGAAAAACGTACTAACATTTTAACCTGCATTTCGATGTGCTAAGTATTAATTTAGATCTCTCTTTTTTTCTTTTCTTTTTGAATAAAATTTAGATCTTATTTGTGTTAATAAACGTTCAAAAACGAAAGTAGTGTGTCCATACTCCTTCTGTCCTCGCGTCACCAACTTTCTCAACGTTTCGGCACAACATTGATTGATTGTATGAATTGAAGGCTCAAAAAATAAATCCAGATTGTGATTGAATTGAATGCACTGGTTTTACGAAAATGATAAGTTTGGAAAGATCTTCTAGTAGCACTGACTTCATGAGAAAGCAATAGTCCAGCTGATGGCCAAAATTGTTCATGAAAATTGATTTCCACCACCATCATGGCATCACAAATATTACAGGCCTATATGACACATGCATATAAATGGCTAGGCATATTGATAAACACTCGAAGGCTAGCCATTGAAACTTTCTTTCACATTCACACACTTGATACCTAATCAGATTGATAGAAGTTTGTCATATATATAACAAGGTTTCCAGCTTCACCACCACAATTGTATCAAACTTCCTACCAAACATATATACATGGTGTGATCGTCTCAACCATATATTAATTGAACGCTAGATTAAGTAAGGTTCATTACTCTTGTAGAGATCAGCCAGAATTACTTTTTTTCCACTTTGATTTCACATCGAATGTGTTAGGATCTTAAACTTAAAACAAATTTTCAGGAGATGGAGTAGTTTTAAGACACGTTTCGTGTGGGTGTGTATACGTTATGACTCTATCGTCTCCCTCTTACTTTTCATGCCACCGCCTAGGGTTTGGCCTAGGCTCGGCTTTGATTTCCAGTCGAATCAACCATGATTCATGCATCCCTGAGAGACGGTCAAGATTGTACCCTGGTACGTAGGGGGCTATGGCTCTATGTTCTCACTGGTCTCTGCGTCGGGCTCCTTGGCCTACGATATGGAAGATTTGAGATTGGCCTACGATATGGAAGATTTGAGATTAGCTTCTCTGATTTCTCATAGAAGACTGATTGCTGCAACGATGTCGTAAACCGGCCATGGATCAACGTGGTTGAGGCCGCTTGTTTCACGAAGCCTTGGCGGGAGGTGTCGGTTACCGGAGATGGTAAAGATTTTGTAATTGGTGGTTATATTATTCACACAGAAACAGCTGAGTATTACATGCCTTTATATAGGCTACATCAAGAACCCTAGTTGGGTTGTACAAGGGAACCTATTTGTACAAGGAAAACAATTACAACAATAAAGATAATGATACAGAACTAATTACTTGCTTCAATACTCCCCCTCAAGTTAGAGTGTATATTGATGACACCTAACTTGTCAAGAAGCAATCCAAACTGCATCGAACTCAACGGTTTAGTGAACATATTTGTAGGTTGGTCCTTAGTCAGAATATGCACTATCCTCACAACTCCTCTTTGAACCTTTTCACGTACAATATGGCAATCTATCTCGATATGTTTCATACGTTCATGAAAGACTGGATTATTAGTTATGTAAATGGCTGCTTGATTGTCACAAAACAGCCTAGTAGGAGCTAATTGTTGAACATGAAGGTCATGTAAAATGTTTCTAAGCCAAGTTACCTCACAACATGTAGAGGCCATGGAGCGATATTCTACTTCTGCACTTGAACGAGAAACCGTTCCTTGCTTCTTGGTTCTCCACGATATAGGTGCTTGACCAAGCATAATACAATAACCAGTGATGGAACGTCTAGTATCCTTGCATCATGCCCAGTCAGCGTCACAAAAAGCTGTTAACTCAAGGTTACTTGATGAGGGCAAGAGAATTCCTTGACCTGGGCTATGCTTGATGTAACGCAGCACTTGATGGACAACATCTAAATGTGGCTGCCGTGGTTGATTCATAAACTGACTGAGGATGTGTACTCCATATGCTAAATCTGGTCGTGTAATTGTTAAATAGATTAAACGACCCACAAGCCTTCGGTACTGTGATGGATTTGTCAACAATTCACCATTAGCTTGCGTAACAGAATATTCTGATCAACAGGAAACTTACAAGGTTTAGATCCAAGATATCCTGCATCTTCAAGGACTTCAAGTGCATACTTGCATTGACAAAGCACAATTCCCTTCTTTGATCTCGCCACCTCAATGCCTAGGAAATATTTCAACTTTCCTAGGTCCTTTAGTTTAAATCTGCCCGAGAGGAACCTCTTCGTTGCTTCAATGTCTTCAAGACAATTACCAGCCAATATCACATCATCTACATAGACTAGCAAAGTAGTGAGTTTTCTGGATTGAACCCGAACAAACAAGGAATAATCTGCCCAAGATTGTACAAAACCGGCAGACTTAAGAGCACTAGAAAGCTTGATGAACCATTGTCGTGAAGCCTGCTTCAACCCGTATAAACTCTTGTGCAACTTGCATACTCTTGTCTCCCCCTTTCGTCCGAAACCAGAAGGAATAGTCATGTATACTTTTTCAGTAAGATCTCCGTTCAAGAACGCATTGTTCACATTAAGTTGATGTAAATGCCATCCCTTAAGAGTGGCAAGACTAAGCAAGACATGAACGGTTGTCAGCTTTGCTACTAGTGCAAAAGTTTCACTGTAATCGATACCTTCCACTTGACTATAGCCCTTGGCAACAAGACGTGCTTTGTATCTTTCAACTGTACCATCAGGATTCAACTTGAGCTTGTAAACCCATTTACAACCAATTGGTCGTTTGTTAGGTGGCAAAGGGACAAGACTCCATGTCTTATTTTTTAGTAATGCCTGAATCTCAGTTTGCATGGCTTTGCGCCATTTTGGAACCTGTACTGCCTGTGAGTAAGAAGTTGGCTCTTTGTGGAGGGTGAGTTGTGTGACAAAAGCATGGTGAGAAGGTGATAATTTGTCATAAGATAAGACATGAGCTAGGGAATGAGAGGTACCTGACGTCGGTTCAAATGATGGGACAGAGCGAGAAGGAAGTACTGTCTTGATGTGAAAATCACGCAAGTAACTTGGAGTGTGAGTAACTCTTGAAGATCGACGAGGAGGTGTTGGTGCATTGTTATCAACAGGAGGATTGGACTCGATATGTGCTGCAGGAACAGACTCGATATTGTCAGTAGGAATGGACTCGATAGGGATAGAGTTTGGAACTAATTCGATAGGAGTTGATGGAGAGTTTTCTAGTGTTTGTGTAGGAATAGAAGAGGATGTAGGCGGAAGCGGATGAACATTGAAGCCCGAAGAAACCCTATCAACTAAACCCGAGGTTTATGGAATGTTTTGTGGATTGTCCCAAACACGAGATGCCTCAGAATTTATCGGTGAAACCTGATTTGGAGGAATCCTGTTATGAGGTAATGGAACGGCAAAATGATATGGAAACATAGTTTCATGAAAATCTACGTCTCTTGACACGGAAACTTTTCCAGTTGCTAAATCAATGACTCTATATCCCTTATTCCCATGTGGATATCCCATAAAAACACATCGAACTGCTCGAGGATCAAACTTTGGAGGTTTGTTTGGATGAGTGGATGCAAAACAAAGGCAACCAAAAACTTTGAGGTGTTCATAATGTGGTTCTTTGTCAAACAATTTTTCAAAAGAACTTTTGTTGGGGTTCGATTGATTAAATATGCAGATGTTAAAATGGCATCACCCCAAAAAGCTCTAGGAAGATTTTCTTGGAATAACAAGGCTTTTGCCATGTTGAGAAGATGTCGATGCTTCCTCTCAACCACACCATTTTGTTGAGGTGTGTTGACACAACTTGTTTGATGACAAATTTCCTTTGATGCATAAAAATTTTTGTGATCAAACTCGGGACCATTATCACTACATACTATTTTGACTTGTGCATTATGCTGATTTTCGACAAGAGTGATGAAATTGACTAAAAGATTTCGAGCCTCTGATTTTTGAACCATTAGATAGACCCAAGTACTCCTAGTGTAATCATCTACGATAGTGAGAAAATATTTTGCACCTAAGTAAGTAGGTTCATGATAACCTCCCCAAATATCAACATGGATTAAATCAAAAGGCAACGCACTTGAAATTGAACTTAAAGGAAAAGGCTTCCGAGTTTGTTTAGCCAAAGGACACACAGAACAAGTACTTGTAGTGCAAGCTTTATTAGAAAGAAACGAAAACTGAGAGTAAACTCGGCTGGAAAGGTGTCCAAGCCGCTGATGTCAAAGATAAGATGACTGACTCGATATTACATTGCATTTTGCTTGCTGAACTTTGCCGAGACAGTATAGACCTTCCTTCTCAGGGCCCGTCCCAATCATTTTCCCCGATTGTAGGTCCTGTATGACACAAAAATCTTTTAGGAACACGGTGATAAAAGATGAGTCACGTGCAATTTTACTGACAGATATGAGGTTCAAATAGAAAAGTGGTACACACAAGACATTGTGCAAGGTGAACAACGATGAAAAAGTAACTGTTCCAACATGACTAACTCGGGCTAGACTACCATCAGGGAGTTTGACACTTTTATTTTAGACAGGATATTTGGTGGTGAGAAGATTAGGGTTGCATACTATATGATCAGTTGCCCCACTGTCTAGAATTCAAATACTTTGTTTGTCACAATTTGTAAACTGTAAAGCTTTACCTGAGAGTTCCTCAAAAGTAGAACTATTACCGACATGGTTTGCAGCACTAGACTTCTTCTCATTCAACATCTCAAGAATCTGTTTGCACTCGCTCTTTGAGAATGGGAAGTTACCTGATCTGCCTTCTGCGTCAAACATGGCTACAACATTGTTCCCGCGTGCATCATGGTTCTGTGTCTTTGTTGCTTCTTTCAAAGCTTTTCTCCTCTTGCAGTATTCATATGTATGAGCTGTTAGGCCACAAAATGTGCACTTCAGATGCGCACGACAATATTTTGTGTAGTGATTTTTACCACACTTGCCGCATTGCTTCTTCTCACTGCTCGCAGCACCTTCTTCACGTCCCTGATTCTTAACTACAAACACAGCCCCTTCCGGCTGTTGTTCGAGTGTTTTTCCTCCCAAAGATGCCTCGGCCTGTTTCTCATGACATAGTATCATGGAATAGGCCTTGTTGACCGCTGGAAGTGGATCAATAGCGACAATAGTCCCATGCATTTGTGCATATGTTTCATTAAGTCCCGTGAGAAACTTCATGATTTTCTGATTTTTTTATGTACTCACTGACCTTGCCCCCTTCTTCACACCCGAGATCACACAAGGCGTCACGTTCATCCCACAACGCTTTGAGTTTGGTGAAGTAGCCAGTAAAAGAATCAGCACCTTGCTCACACTTGTGAATTGCGTTTTCAGCATTAAACAATTGCACAGTATTTGTTTGCATAAATCTCTCTTGTAACTCAAGCCAAACAGCCCGAGCACTTCTATAATGAACAACGCTTTTAGAAATAGACGCAGACATCGATCCCCTTAGCCAAGTTTTGACCAAAGTATCGCACCTATCCCGTTGTTGTTCTTCTAGCTTCTCATCGGTTGGGCGCTGTAGAGTCCCATTGATGAAACAAATCTTGTTTTTGATTTTCAACGCGTCTTCCATGGATTGACTCAATTGCGTGAAATTGTCCTCCACTAAGGGTTGCTGCACAAGAACCGCGCCAGGCTGATCTGAGTGGTGGAGATAGAGGTAGTGAGTGGAGACCTCCCATGGATCTGTCGTGCGCATGGCTGGCGAAGAGCAACGGCTTCTTTGAGGATTTTCTCCCTCAAAAGTGTCTCCAGCTTCTTCTGCTCGTCTTCAGTCATGGAGATAGTCGTGTTTCGGGTTTAAGATCTCTTTAGGTATTCGGCCTCTGATCAAAGAGCTCTAGTACCATAAAAATTTTGTAACTGGTGGTTATATTATCCACACAGAAACGGCTGAGTATTACATGCCTTTATATAGGCTACATCAAGAACCCTAGTTGGGTTGTACAAGGGAACCTATTTGTACAAGGAAAGCAATTACAACAATAAAGATAATGATACAAAACTAATTACTTGCTTCGATAGATGATGATCCATGGCGGGATCGGCTTGGATCGACGAATCCTAGTTCGGGTCTACATGATGCTGGGTTGTCGGTGGTCTCAGCTTTGGATCCGAGGGTTGCGAGCTCAATGCGGCTTCAAGTCTAGAATCTGAAGGCAAACGACGGATTCAGGTTCTTGGGGCCTGTCAGGGCGGAGGCGAAAGCACTAGTTCTTTTACGGTCCGTAACCGGAGCTCGGGCGATAAGTCTTGGTGGCTATGGCGGTCCGGTGGGTAGGGAATTGATCATTCTGTGTGTCCATAACAGTTGGCAATGAGGAGTGGACTTGGGCCGCATGGTCTTCTCTTGGATCGGACTGCTAGGACCTTTCTCATTTTGGGCTGGTGGATCGTAAAGCTAGATCCCGGGGTAACCTCCTCTGTGTAAGATGGTTCCGGGCTCTTGGAATAAAATGTTAGAATTAGGATTCTGCTAATTCTTCTTGTCATGTTCTAGTTTTCAGTTCTAGTTTCGGTTTGAGTAGACTCATGGTAGTTTCAGTAGGATGTTTTAGAGCGTCCTTGCATGACATCAATTCTTGTGCCCTTGCGGGCATGTCATGTTGTAATTGTCATTTCTTTTCGGTTTATTAAAGCCTTGATGTCCATTCCATCAAACAAAAAGAAAAAAAAAGACGGAGTAGTTGCCTGGTAGGGTGATACATGTCTCGATCATTTTCGAGACATTACATTCTCTAGCCTTTATTGTGTTTTTGAAATATCACCATGTAAAATTTACGGTATTTGATCACCGCTACCATGCTACGGCTAAAATAACTTCACAATTTAACCTTGCAAAAGATTGTCAATTGTAGTATAAAGTAGCAAAGATCGTTCGATGACAGAGATTGAGGGTATTTAATTTCACACACAAAAACAATGTCACAAACGTGTCTATTGTTCCTAACGAACAGCAGATGAAGATCTAGTTAACTACCTAACCTACACTATTCAGAAAATTATAAAAATTTACAGACCTAAACTAGACACATAAATTCCTAACAGAATTTCACGGGATTTGGAGTTCGTTTACTATACTAACTAAATCACAAAAAACAAAGGACGGAAGAATAAGAAAATTGATTTGATTTTGTAGTTTGAGAAATATGACAGAGAAGAGGTTAGGGACTTTGGAAATTCACCACCGAATATGCTTTAAAACAATGTCCATACAACAAAGATTCCAATTACCAAGTCGTGAAAAGATTCAATCAAAAATAAACCGTGAACACACTGCATAAATTCTTACTACTTCCCTTATCTACTTAAACAAGATGAACGCACCGTTACCAAGCCTTTAGAATAACAAATCAAGGTATAGACGCTATCTTATCAACAAATTATTCGAAGCATTAAGATCAATAGAAGTTCGATTGAACAAGTATGCAAAACTAGTGTGGAAACGCCTACTTAGCATGCAAGTCTCTCTATTTGGTTTCACCTATCGTCCTATAGGTTTTACTACCTTGAATTAAGCCGTATTAACCATTTAAGAGATTAAACAATCTAATTCTAGCCCACTCACAAGCTCATAATGTTCTTTGTATGCATCTATTAACATAAACAAGCAAGAGTTATCTCTAAACCAAAACCAAATAGACAATCCACAGCTATGCTTATGACTGATCAATTATGGATCAAGATTCGAAACTAAAGTATTTTGTACTATAACTAGTTAACTAGTGAATTAGTACTAAGTAATCAACTAATTATAATCAAGAGAAAAAAGAATTTGCAAAACATGTATTGTCAAATTAATCCAATAATGGTTGTTTACACTTGACATGCAGAACAAATAAATGAATATATATGATCACAAACATGATCTCTTACATGGAAAATGACAAACCCAAAGTAATACACAACAATGACCACACACATATATAGTTCAGGAAACATCAAGAAATTGTTTGAAACAATGTAACCGAGAAAAAGAAAATCAAACCCCAAACAATAGACAGAAAAATAGTCATTGAACCCACGAAGCAGATGCTTGGCCTCAAAGTTCTGTAGAACAATAAGTCCTCTTCAAATTCTTGAACCTGTTGAACTCCAACACCGGCGAGCACGAAATTCTCAATGTCCTATGCCTGGATTTCCATGCTCCTACCTTGTACCTTATCCTTGCCTTGAGCCAAACATCCAGTTGAACCTTACCGGTAGCTTTCTCGAGCAAGAAATCCTTGGAGACAAAGCTGGGAAGCGCAGTGGATTTAGCAACGAACTCCACGTTGAATCGAGTCACATTACGATGGCGCTGGTAAAATGGCTCGACAGCAGAAAACGCCAATGTCTGGTCATTGTAATTGACAGTAGCCTCGATGGAATCATAGTAAAACGAGACTCTCTTGTTGGGGTTGTAAGACCTTACGGTGAAATCAAAAGTGGCAGAGAGGTGGTCATTGGTTAAGTTGTAGCCCTTGATTGAACTATTTTCGATGGTGTAAACGAGGCGTTTAGGCTTGACTACTAGCCAAGTAATGAGCACAGCAAGACCTAGAAGAATAACTAGGGCTAGCAAGATGATACCAATCAATCGAATTGGGTTTGGAGCTGGTCTTCTGGGTGTTTGTGAGGGTTGGGGTGTAACAGTAGGCATTGTAAAGAACCAAGTTTTTTTTGAGGCTGAATTTTTCTGCTTAATCTGACAGCTAATCTGTGGGTTAAGAGCTGCAGGCTACACATGTTCAAGTGAACTAATATAAGGAATGTTTGGGGCCTAACCATATTCTTTAACCTGCTTTCCTTCTTTGGGATCAAGACACTTTCTCTTTCGATTTCTTGGATGAAACTCAAGACATCTAGTTAATAAGTTAAGGGACTGAGATTCTCATATGTTATTTTCTTCAGTTCTGGATTATGTGAGTGTATGATTGTGACAGATAGAAGAAGAATCTTAGCGCTCCCAAGACCTTGGTTTTGGTTATGTTTGGCTTCTGATGATATGCATCTAATTAAGCACTACTTTAAGAATTATAACCACTTGCCCCTGAACCAACGAAAAGAATATATGCTACCATACATAGCAGTGATAATCAGAAAGCATCTTTAATATCATTTGCTTCAAGTGTCTAATTCAGTAAATTATTTTTTTTCGTTTATGTCCCTTACTTTGCCTCCAAGGTATGCTAGTGCCTAGTGTTAGTACTAAAACCACTCCTGTAGGTTTCTCCAGATAATCAAGACTTGTTACAAAGATCATAATGTGTAATCCTAGACCTGGATTTAGATTTATGAACAAGATAATCTACTTCATCTGGCTAGTTGCTGATTAATAGTAATGAGTTAGTGTAGCTTATTGTAAAATAATATGTACCAATAATAAAGGCATGCATGTAGGCCTGGTGTTCTTGCGTTCTTTGGGAGGCATGAGGCATATACTTGGATTGATAATTAAGAGAACGTCTTCGGTTCTACTCTTCATTTGTCTCTTAAACCTTATGCCAACATCCTATATTCTTTATGTTATTAGTCACAGAGAAGAATAAACTGAGAACAAGAAAATATATTCCCCAACAGTTCGATATGAAGAAAACTAGAGATGAGGGACTTTCAAATGAGGACTTAGCTAGGTGTGAGAACTTTCAAAACAATAGCAGGATGACTCAAAGGTTCGAAAAGACTTGTTCAATGCGACTGTAACACTCTCAAGCTATTAATGTTCAGATCTGTGACTACGTCTACATGTAGGTTTACCATGAGGTTCTCTTGAAATTAAAGAAAAATTGACCATTAGCCTAAAACCCAAAGAGTGCGTTTTGTTGATTTTTGCTTGACCAAAACCTTGGGGTTCACATTTTCATTGCCCTCCAGTTTGTAGATATGGTCTTGGGGCTGCGCAGCGGAATGAAAATGGTGACATTATCTTAGCCGGTTTAAAGGAATTGAGATGAGAATTCTAGTCCAAAGGCGATATAATCATATGCTGGAGGTTTCTGAAAACGTTGTTTCGGAGGTCGATTCCAGAAGTGGAGGAAACATTAGGAAGTGAATTCCTTTTGTTCACTTCAATTACTTGCACATTTTACCGCATGAATGTGATCAGCCAATCCATACACTAGATAAAAATGTGTTTGTTTCCTGCATTCGTGTTCAACGTTTGAGTTGAGGATGAACCTTCTTAGCTAACCTCATTGGGAAGACTTCCTTGGGGTACCTTAACGAGCTCTTTATTCTCTTCTAGTTTCAACTACTGTTAAGTGTTAACACTTTGACAGCTCCATGAATCATTCTCTTTGCAAACCCTTTCACTAGTGTAGAGGCTGAATGTATTTTGAATCCTCTGAAAGCTCCAAATGTGGATGTCGGATTTCTTATATCATACAATGTTCAAATAGGGCTCAGATTTGATTTCTGCTTAATTGAGTGTGCCTCAATGAGGGACTTGTAATGTACTATGGTGACAGAACTTTGAACTCCCAAGTTTGTGTAAGGTACTATACAAGCTTATCATCTAAGACCCTAGCAAACCTGAAGATTCACTCTCCCTCTAATCATATCCAAATTTCAAGGTGCTTTTGTTCCAAAAGGTTGATCCTATGTGAGGCAAACGAATCCACTCATGCAACCAAAAGAAAGAGAAAGAAGGGCAAAATGACATTAAAGCTAAGACTAAGACCTATGATAGCATCATGTAAACATCCAGTTTTAGTGAGAGGTCATTGCCCTAATGATGTATTCTGTATTCACTGATACTGGAGATTTCCCTGAAGTGATCACCTTGTCTCAGTCCTCATTTAGGGAAAACAAGGCCCTCAGTTGGAATTACTCCAATCTTTCAGCAACCGAAAGGGCAGGAATAGAGGATTCACAAATCTAAAAGGAGCAAAAGGAAAGGAGTTTTGAGAGAGATATAACGTCACCCAGGACGTACCCTGAATAGAAACTAAACAGAATTACCAGACGTACCAATTAACAATGAGACTTCTCAAGAACTACCAATAGTGCAGCAACAAATGCCTTGTCCTAACAGTCTAATCAGTACGTAGGGAACAAGTGAGAATTTATTAAAACACTCTACCACATTAGTCAAAAGGTAAGCTCGTTGAATGACCTTAAAAGCCTAAATGATAAGTAGAAAGTAAAATCATCAAGTCCAAGTAAAGGCATAAACACCCAAAACACAAAAGGGGGAGAAGGTACGGTTATTTTCTCCAACCCCTTACTGAATGGTAATACTTCAACAGCAATTTGCAATTATCTTTTCTCTTTTGTTTTTCATGTGAGAAAACTTTTGAAAACAAGAACAGTCGCTGCTCAAAACTATTTCCAAATCTCATGACAAAAGAGTGAACTGGGAATAAGCTCTTAATTAGAATCTCTACAAGCAGAACTTTCGCATATCAGAAAGGAGAGACCTCCAAATACTAACTGCTGCAAAACTGCAATTATATCCCAGTGTTCCCTTACTCATGCTTCAACTTCCATTGGAACAAATCAAAGCACAGATTTCCATAGCTGATTTAAAGCCCTGGTAAAAATCGGTGGCTATTCAACATTGTATTCTTCAGACATAATACAATTTCAAGCATGTTGAAATCTGTTCACTAGCCAAGGCTACTCAATATAAGAAACCAGATAATAGCAGCAGCTGATAAGTAAAACCTCATATCAGCAGCCTTTCTTCAGGTATATCTATACTCAAACAATTCCAAGTAAACGCCAAACAAATTCAGACTGATGTTGAACATGGCCAACACTCCTCTACCAAAAAGAATAAAGAAAGCACAACTGCCACAAGACAAGTCAAAACAAGAATCTAATAACCCGTAACAAAGCAAAAAAATAAAACCTAAACACTGAAAATTTCATTAGCCTACTCATTTTAACATTTGGCTTTGGCTTTATTTTTTCATTTTGGCCTGATCGCTTTGGGGGTTCAATCAGAGCTTGTCAAACCTTCTCCCCAGCAAGACAACTCTGTGTACGAAGCATTTTCTGCTCATTCTTGGTCACCAGAACAAGTACATAGAAAAGACATTCCCATAAGAGTAAGGCCAAAACCAACTGCAAGAAACTGTGGAAAGTCCACCACCACTACCAACCACAGCAACATCTCAACAAAAAAGGACAGAAACCACATAACCTCATAGCAACCAACAAGGCAAGAATCAACAAAACTGAATCAAACAAAAAAATTATCTCAAATTCCAAATCTTCCTTATAGTAATAAACTTCCAAGAAAATGGTAAATTCAAAGCAAGCTCTAACATAAGTATTCCAAATTTTGTTCACTTTCCCTGAATGTTACTGACACCCATCCTAGAAGTAAACACCCACAAATACAAATGAAGATAAATAAACTAGCAGGTCCACCATCCTAACAAAAACTATTAATCATAATAATCGTATTATTCAAGAATCAAACATGCACAACAATCTTTTTCTTGGAGAAGCATCATCAATGCCAGACCAGTACTACAGGCCGGGGTGCAATGGAGTGTTGGAGAAGGAAGACAAATCAATATTTGGATTGATAAATGGATCCCGGACTGCCCCTCTTACATGGTACAGAAACCTCCAAACTGTGTGTTTGAGCTTGTATCAGACCTCATTGAAACAAGCTCGGGACAATGGAGTCCAGCAGCTATACATGCTGCTTTCCCAACTGAAATTGCACAGAAGATTCTATGCATCTCACTTAGTGGTCGAAGCCTGAAGGACAAGTTATGTTGGAGGCGGAAAAACGAGGTTTTTACTCGGTTAAGACTGCATATTGGATAGCTCGCACAAAGGTTATGGGGGAGGTGCTCACTAATTCTTCTACTGGTGACCCTTTCAAAGAACTATGGAAGCATGTGTGGGAGGCAAAAGTACCAGGAAAAGTACGCATATGCATATGGAGGGCTTGCACCAACACTCTGCCATCAAGAGCTGCATTATGCATGAAAGGTCATACAGGTGATACCAGGTGCCTGCTATGCCCCTGTCCATTTGAGGACACTTCTCACATTCTGGTAAGATGCCCTTTTGCTCAAGCTGTGTTAGCTGCACCTCCATTCCAAATTAATACCGCTGTCGAGCCTTATATGACATTTAAAGAGTGGCTGCTGGACAAAGATGCAAAGATGCAGAGAGAGAAATTTTTAAGCTTTGGTTGTTTTATGGTCATTGTGGGGCAATAGAAATGATGTTATGTGGAATGAAAAGCACCAACAACCACAAGCACTCTTAGTAAGAGCAATGGCATGGCTTGAAGAATGCCATAAAGCTCAGGTAAAGATAACGAAAACAAAACAATCCAACATCAAGAAATGGAAGCCTCCTGCTACTGGTAAGTGGAAAATGAACATAGATAGTAGCTTCATCTCTTCTATTTGGCATGGTGGTACTGGGGGCATATTGAGAGACGATCAAGGGAACTTCAAGGCAGCCTTTGCTATCCCTGTCTCTACAGTAGCTTCAGCAAAACAAGTGGAATTGTGTGCTATCAAGGAACGTTTGAAACTGGTGAGAACTTTGAACCTAAACAATGGTATGATTGAAACCGATTGTTTAGAGGCTGTGGCATGTATTTCAGATGTACAGGGCTCATATGTGGGGCTGGAAGGAATCTTACATGACATTAGAGATGCCATGTCCTCTATGTGATGAGGACATCACAGTCAAACCTTTCGAGGTTTATGAGCGGAAAAAATGAAAAAAGAGAGCACCTAATCATTCCCTTTCCATATGGTTTGATTAAATGCTCTCAATATAATTTTCCCAGCTTGGAGGGAAAGCCAAGCTGATTCTAGAAGTCTCTAAGCTGCTGGTGTCTTTTCAAAATTCTATTTCAGTTTAGAAGTTTTAAGGTCTTCTATTGAGTCTTAATTGTGTCAGATTTAGAAGAGAGTCCTATTGAGTCTTTAATGCTTCAGTTTTAGAAGAGTCTTAAAGAGTCTTAATTGCTATCACTGCGAGCTATCTGCTCAAGTATAAGTGTAAGGGCCTAATGCCCAGGCATGTTGATGCAGGACAAATAGGGCAAACTCTAGAACTAGGGCTTAAATGACAGACCTAAGAAAAGGATAGGTCTACTAGCATCACACCAGTACGGTTTCTAGGCATCACACCTAGAGATTTTAGGCATCGGTATCACATGTAAGGTTAGGCTGCATCACACAAACCTAGACAGAAAGCAAAGCTCTCAAACTTATATTAATTCAACTCTGAATTTAAAAGACTACAAAGGCCTCTATATATAGAGAGGTTAAAACCCTAGATCCATCAGGATCAAGCAACCCTAATATTTTAGACCTTAAAAGATTCCTAATAATAAGACAAATCCAAAATAAGTAAGAAATCATAAACTTTCCCAAATTCTGACTTAAGATATTCTGCTCCTATTATCAGAGTATTTTCTGACTTTTCCTGTCAAAGGATTGGCAATAAGCCTAGATTTGGTGAGAGACCTGGGAGTGATTCCCCAATTAGAGTGTTATGTGTGTGTTTAAACCCTAAGCCTTAGAGTTTGTTGGTCCTGGTGTCTTGGCAGCAGGTTTGCTGCATCACTATGCCTACAATCTCGATCCAACACACCAGTAGATGTGCCAACAGAGTTGCACACCGCATAGCGGGTATAGCTTATGAGGCTCAAAATGCTGTAATTTGGCTTAGCAGTCCTCCATGTTTTATCATGGACCTCCTAACCTATGATGTGACTCATGAGTGACTAATTTGCACTCAATTTCTAATGCAGCTAGCACCTTTCATCAAAAAAAGAAAACAATCTGAGCTTCACAACGAAAACCAATTGGCAATGTTTTAACTCTTCAGTGCCCGAATCCTCATAATCTCTCTCACAGGACCTCAATTTTCAATCCCAAACAGCTCTAATCCTATAGCATTAAATAAGCAATCAAACAAATCAAGAAGAAACACACCGTTTTGCTACCAGGAGACCTTCGTGACACCGTTGAGAATGTCCTTGGAGGTTTTAACGTTAAAGCTAAGACCTATGATAGTGTAATGACTAATGAGAAGATCCAAATTTAGTGATAGGTTGATTGACCTAATGATGGATTCCGTATTCACTGACACCTACTAGAGAATTCCCTGGAGTGATCACCATGTCTCAATCCTCATTTAGGGAAAATAAGGCCCTTAGGCTGACCCTTACTCAGATTTTGACTCTCAGTATTAAGATCAAATAATTGAAGCAAACGATTGATGTGCAATGAGGATTCACTGCATATAACAATAAACTTCTAAGAATACCGAACCAATTCACAAAACTATCTCAAATTCCAAATCTTCCTTATAGCAATAAACTTCTAAGAAAATGGTATTCTAATGCAAGCTCTAAGATAAGTATATCCTACTTTTCTCATTTTTCATCAAACTTCAGTCAAACACTCACACCAATCCTGGAAATAAACGCAAACAAACACATTGGCAGGTAAATAAACTGTTAATCATAATAATTCAACCGTGTACAACTCTTGACCCTCGAATAAAGTAATCTTAGCTCTACAATCAAAACCGAGCCATGTCGACAGGCCCTATCCTTATTAAGCCTCAATTTTTTTCCACATTAGTCACAAAATTGTCCAAATCTAATTCCTCAGAATCAATCAAACAAAACAAGAACAAGCCAAGGAGAGAGAGAGAGAGAGAGAGAGAGAGAGAGAGAGAGAGAGAGA
>NC_020493.1:17182764-17189284 GCF_000184155.1 Fragaria vesca subsp. vesca | reverse complement strand
GAGAGAGAGAGAGATGAAACGCACCGTTTGGCTACCAGGAGGCTTTCTTGACGCCGTTGAGCATGCCCTTGGAGGCGGGAGAAGAGACGGGACATGCGGAAGGTCTCGTAGACGGCGCGGCCTCGGCCGGAGAAGATGCACCGGTTCCGGATTCGGGTGAAGGAGCTGTTCCGAGGAAGCTTCGAGAGCTTGTAGCGATTCTCCTCGCGTAAATCGTCGGGGAGGCTCGTGTCTTTGCACAGCGCCTTGTACAGGTTCCGCCGCAGCTCGAATTTCTCCGCCAGTAATCGCCGGTGGTTGTCTCTGATGTTCGCGTTTTCTCTGCATACCGACATTTTCGTCTTCGCCGGAATCTTCTTGCTCTCTCCAATCCAATCAGATTTCGATGTGAATATAAAGGAGGTGGTGAAGAAGTAGACGAGTGTGTATCTCTACTTTGGAGTGTCAGAGGTTTTAAGAGAGGTTGATGTCTCCAATTCTAACTAAATTTTTTTTTGTTTTTGGTCTGAATGTCTAACAATTTGTTCAGTAAAAATGTGTCAAAATAAAAAGGACTAATTTTAGTTTACTCTCGTCAGCTTTAAGTCGATCATCATGTTAGTCCTTCTTTTTTCAATTTCATCAAAAACATCTCTCAACTCTCAATTTTCATCAGCTGCGCATGTCCAAACCTCTAACCTCCATCCAATTCCTCTGTCAAGTGATGACTTGATATTAAGAAGAAAGTCAAATTATGAAAGTTACCTTTCGGACTATTTTTCCCCCATATCGATACACATCTTTGTTCCAATCACAACCCCCTAACCTTAGTGATTTTGGTGGGATTGAATGCAATTTGTCTATTTTTTCTTTTTTCTTTCTTGTTGATATCAAGTCATCACTTGACAGAGGAATTTGATGGAGATTGGGGGTTTGGACATGCGCGACTGATGAAAATTGGGAGTTGAGGGGTGTTTTTGATGAAATTGAAAGAAGAAGGACTAACATGATGATCGACCTAAAGTTTATGGGGGTAAACTGAAATTAATCCAAATAAAAATTGTGTTGACCTTTTAGTCTGCCATTCTGATATTATCTATAGAAAATTTCACAACAGTCCCATTTTCAACATTTTTTCCCTCATAGATCCACTCTAAATTTTTTACCTACATAAGTCCACCATTTGGTCCAAACCCATCCGTTTATTTTTTTTCTATACCTAAATTACCCTCCCCTCCCTCTTTTTTCCAAATCAGTTTCTCTCGTTCTTTCTCCCCTCCCCCTTTCCCCAAATCAGTCTCTCTCTCTCTCTCTCTCTCTCTCTCTCTCTCTCTCTCTCTCTCTCTCTCTCTCTCTCTCTCTCTCTCTCTCTCTCTCTCTCTCTCTCTCTCTCTCTCTCTCTCTCTCTCTCTCTCTCTCTCTCTCTCTCTCTCTCTCTCTCTATCCCCTTCGATTATGACGCCAGTGCTACTTCGAGACAAATTCCGGCAAGACCTCGATTGCTTCTCCGATGACGACAATGCTACCGCCTTGCCTCGACGAGAAGATGCCTGCACGACGACCTCGGCCTCGATCTCGACTGCATCTCCCTCAAGGTCATCACCAAACTGGCTCTTGAATATGATTGCAAATCTGCCTGCGACGGAGGTCTCTCCCTCAGATCTATCAAACGGTGACGTCCTTCATCATCTCCGAGATCGAAGATCGAGACGGGGCTCACCGAGATATGCGCCAACATTCTGACGACGACTCCATTCAGGTGCGTTCGATCGAAGACAAGGAATTCCACGACTCATCATCGACGGCGAACGAAGACTGGAGCTCCATCGAGGGAGCGACATCTTTTCTGTCATCGTCGGCCGCCAGATCCAATCTCCAATTCTCACTTTTCTTGTTTGATTTCCTTTCTGTTTTTTTGTTAATTCATGTATGTGTAAAGTTGTGGTGAATTATTTGATTAGTGTTAGTAATGGTGAATGGAAAAGTATTGAAGAATATCACGCAGATTTTCCTTGTTTTTTTGTTTGTTCCTGTATCTGTAAACTTGGTGGATTATTTGGTGAGTGTAGTTTTTAGTGCCATCTATAGTAGTTTTTGGTACCGGTAGTAGCTTTTGGTTTTTTATAGTAGTAGTTTTTGGTGTCGGTGATAGTAGTTTTTGGTGTCGGTAGTAGTAGCTTTTGGTGTCGGTAGTAGTAGCTTTTGATGCCGGTAGTAGTAGATTTTAGTTTTTGTAGTAGTAGCTTTCGGTGCCAGCGGTAGCAACCTTTGGTGTCGGTGGTAGTAGCTTTTGATATAAGCAGTAGTAGCTCTTGGTGCCGGTGGTAGTAGCTTTTGGTCCTTATAGTAGTAAGTAGTAGCTTTTGGTATCACCAGTAGTAGCTTTTGGTATCACCAGTAGTAGCTTTTGGTGCCGGTGGTAGTAGTTTTTGGTCCTTTTAGTAGTAAGTAGTAGTTTTTGGTACCGCTGGTAGTAGCTTTTGGTATCACCAGTAGTAGCTTTTGGTGCCGGTGATAGTAGCTTTTGGTGCCGGTGATAGTAGCTTTTGGTGCCGCTGGTAGTAGCTTTTGGTCCTTGTAGTAGTAGTTTTTGTTGCTAGCAATTTGCTAACAATAGTAGCTTTTGTTGCTGACGGTAGTATCTTTTGATTCTAACAGTAGTAGCTTTTGTTGCTCGCGGTAGTAGCTTTTGTTGCTGTTGGTAGTAGGTTTTGTTGCTAGCGGCAGTATCTTTTGTTTATGTTGGTAGTAACTTTTAACTATGACAGTAGTAGCTTTTGTTGGTGACGATAGTAGCTTTTGGTGCCAGCGGTAGTAGCTTTTGTTGCCGGCGGTAGTAATTTTTTATTGTCGCCGGATTCCTCCTCGGAAGTCAGTCGGAAAATTCATCTAAGGTCGGTCGGAAAATTTGCCGGAGGTCGGCCGGAGACTTTTCTGGAAAGAAGTGGTTGTTGACTTTTTACACAAGTGTCATTTTCGTAAATATAAGAGAGATAATCTAATTATTTGGTTGGATGGCAGTTTGTAATTTTTTTGAACTTTAATACCTAATATAGAACTCTATTTAAGCTTGGTGGTCTTATGTGGGTAAAAATGTTTGGGTAGACTTATATAAGAGAAAATGTTTTAAAGTGGACTTATATGTAATTGGCCATATTATCTATTAACTAATGTCCTCAATCGGAAAAAATGTGGCTTAAATTAGAGTTATCAGAAATGTGAAAAGTCATCCTTAGAGTAAAAAGAAGACCCAGGCCTTAAGCCATCTCAAAGGAAGACCCAAAAAAAAAAAACACAAGTCCACCCATGAAAAAAATGATAACCCAACCTTCATTAGACCCATGACCCAGGCAAAGAAAAATGAAGGCCTGGGCCTTCGTTGACACATCAGCCCAACAGCTGGGCCCCCAATGCAGAATCCCACGTGAAGAGACAGAACATATGCAATAGAGACGTGCGTGTTGATACAGACCAATGGGAACACGCGTGAAAGCGTGTTTCTCTCTTTTTTTCAAACCCAACAGTCGTCCAATCTGGACCATTGGTTCACTTAAAAAAAGTTAAATCGGACGGCTTAGGTAATTGGACTGTTGATCCAACGGTTAAAAGTTTTATTAATTAAATTAATTAATTTGAAGAGAAAAAAAGCTGATAAAAGAATCAACGGTTAGAAAAAATATATAAATTTTTTATACAATTCCCTATAAATACATATCACCCTCGTAAATACATATCGCATCTTTGGCTGCCTTCTTTCTCTTTCGCCGCCTGGAAAGGAAAGAAGGCAGCCAAAGATGCGTGTCCCATGACATCCGCTGTTGTCACGATTGCAACCAACCAATCATCAATATTGCAATCGAGGGAGAAACGGGACTAGGCATACGCAAAACAATTGCAAGAGCACAACAACGAGAATATATGCGATTGCAAATGGATCTTCGGAATGAGCACTTCAAACTCCAAGAGAGGGAAGATCGTATCAAAGAGAGAGAAGAAAATATTATGGAGGTAAATCCAAGTACTATGTCACCGGGGCCTAGAAAAGATTATTGGCAATTAAGACAAAAGGAGATAGTGGATAGGCAAGAAAACACCACTAGCGGATATCCCCACACATCCTTTCCCGGCGGATATCCCCAAACACCTTTTCCCGGTGGATTTCCTCTAACACCTTTCTTCGGTGGATATCCACAACCACCTTTCCCCGGTTATCACTTTCCTCAACCACTTTCGACCAACCCGGTAAATCTCAATGACTCATCAAATACCGATTTCTTTTGTAATGAGGATGTCGATAATTAGAGTTAGAAATTTAAATTATTGTATTTTTTTTCTAGGCTTGGCCTGTCAATTTAAGTCGTGAAATAAATTAATTAATTTTGATATGTTATTTTTTAAAATTTATTTATTACATTTTGTATAATTTCAATACGTTAGTCATAACTTTATTAACACATAAAATCATTATTCACATTCAAAATACCTAATATAAAATTCAATAAACAGTCACTGTCACACGGCGACCTAGAAACAGAAATCATGGGTGAAAACTGGAGTTAAATTTCACTGCCACATGGCGACCCAGGTCTCACCCATGACCCAGGCCTTCCCAACGAACACCCAGAGTGTTAGGGCCAAGACATGTAATGCCACAAGCAACCTTGCCCAGGGTTATGAGTCAAGCCCATGGTTGGTTGCTTGTGTGCAAGTGGCATTATTGTAATTTCTATTTTCCTTGTATTTTATTTTATTTAGCTTGGCCCTCCTTGGCTTTTTGATGTTTCCCACAGCCAAGTGAGAATTTGGCCGATATGCTCTTTGTAGGGGAGTTCCTAGTCGGTGACGGTTGGACTAAGGAACTAGTATAGGTAAGCACATGTACTTTAGCCCCTACTAACGTCTTACCATCAATAAAGAGAGGAATTATTCAATCATCTGTGTCCCGTGAGATCATTCCAACTTTTCATTCGAGTGCCCGCTCGCTCTTTGAGCTCGCTCCATAATTATATAAAACTGTGTTCTTGCTTGTTGCTAGCATCATATTAATATCGTGTGGTTTCCATTGTTCCTTGCAAGGTGCGCACAAGGCTGACTTGCTACCTTTCAAAGGCTAGCGAGTGCCGCACGGTCCTCTTTGCACCCTCGCAAAGTCGGCCCGTGACAGGTGGTATCAGAGCCATCTTGGCTCGAAGGCTCACAACATGCCGGGAGGAATGTCTGTACCATTGCCACATGGGAGGACCTGAAGAAAGAGCTGAAGATGCAGTTCTTCCCAGAGAATGTGGACTACATTGTAAGACGACAGTTGAGAGAGCTGAAGCACACCAACAACATTAGGGAGTTTGTGAGCAAATTCTCTGTGCTCATGCTCGATCTCCCGGATATGTCGGAGAAGGACCGACTATTCTATTTCCTCGAGGGGTTAAAGCCGTGGGCTAGAACTGAACTTCAGAGACAAAGGGTTCAAGATTTGGCTTCTGCTCAAGCAGCAGCTGAAAGGTTGACAGACTACACTTTTGAAGAAAACCCTCCCAAAAGAACCTCATCCTTTTCAAATGTGAATGCCAACAAAAGTGTGAGACCAGGACAGAGTAGAAGTGGGGGAGCGGAGTCAAAGTTCTCCAGTTTCGGAGGGGGAAGGATGACCAATGTAAGGGATACAGCCTCTTCCAAACCGGCTGCATCAACAGGAGTATTTCCCCCACGACAATTCAACTCCACCGGCTTCACACCCAGACCTATATCTTGCTTCTTATGCAAGGGGCCTCATAGGGTGAATGAGTGTCCACACAAGACGGCCTTGACAGCCCTACAAGCCCACATTTCGGCGAAGGAGTCTGAGGAACCCCAAGAGGAAGTGGAGGAACCTAGTCAGATGGGTGCTTTGAGATTCTTGAAAGCAGTGGAAAAGCAACCACCCGTGTCCCAAGAGTCTCAGCCTAAGGGCCTAATGTTTGTGGATGGGAGCATAAACGGGAAGGTTGCCAAGAGTGTGATGGTCGACACTGGCGCCACCCATAATTTTGTGTCTAAAACAGAAGCACGGAAGTTGGGATTGAAGATAGAGAAGGATACTGGCCGCATGAAAGCAGTCAACTCCTCACCCTTGGCCACAGTAGGGGTATCTCGAAGAGCACAGGTGAAGCTGGGTAGTTGGGAAGGGAAGACAGACTTGGTTGTTGTAGAGATGGACGACTTCGACGTCATATTAGGGATGGACTTTTTGCTGGAACACAAAGCCATCCCCATTCCCAATGCCCGAAATTTGTTGATCATGGGGGAGAGACCATGTGTAGTGCCTGCGAAGATAGTCCCGCCAAGTGAACCCCGTCTCTTGTCTGCTCTCCAGTTCAAGAAAGGGGTGAAGCGACATGAACCTTCATACGTCGTTGTCCCCTTGGTAAAAGATAGGGCTGAACCAGAAGTGGTGCCAAAAGAAGTTCAGGAGGTGCTGGAGAGTTACAAGGATGTGATGCCGGCAGACCTCCCCAAGGAGCTGCCACCGAGGAGAAACATAGATCATGAGATTGAGTTACTGCTT
>NC_020493.1:17158868-17180825 GCF_000184155.1 Fragaria vesca subsp. vesca | reverse complement strand
TCATGAGTCAAGCCTATGGTTGGTTGCTTGTGTGTCAAGTGGCATTATTGTAATTTCTATTTTCCTTGTATTTTATTTTATTTAGCTTGGCCCTCCTTGGCTTTTTGATGTTTCCCACAGCCAAGTGAGAATTTGGCCGATATGCTCTTTGTAGGGGAGTTCCTAGTCGGCGACGGTTGGACTAAGGAACTAGTATAGGTAAGCACATGTACTTTAGCCCCTACTAACGTCTTACCATCAATAAAGAGAGGAATTATTCAATCATCTGTGTCCCGTGAGATCATTCCAACTTTTCATTCGAGTGCCCGCTCGCTCTTTGAGCTCGCTCCATAATTATATAAAACTGTGTTCTTGCTTGTTGCTAGCATCATATTAATATCGTGTGGTTTCCATTGTTCCTTGCAAGGTGCGCACAAGGCTGACTTGCTACCTTTCAAAGGCTAGCGAGTGCCGCACGGTCCTCTTTGCACCCTCGCAAAGTCGGCCCGTGACACAGAGGGTGGACTTGCTCTAAAGAATGATACCACACACACAATACCGAGGCCTTTTGTGTTAAAATTTCATACTCGTTTCTTAGGTTTTTTTTCTTATCTTTTGTATTCAAACTATATATGCTGTAAGAAGCGCCTTTGCACCTTATTAATGAAAAAACCCGACTTCAGTGACAAGGGCTTGTCACCTTATGGTGACCACAACCAATGAACATGAGACACGTGTCCATTTTAAAAGGCTTAGCTGCAATTTAAGGACATAACAGGGGGAGTTTTGGGTATTTGATATGTTTATTTATAATTATTGTTGACACTTGTCCATCTCTCATTAATGTTTTTCACCCATATATGACCATAGCTAGTCACCCAAGTTATTTTGTTAATGAAATTATTATCTTCTAGTTTTATTTACATTTTCTTTTTCCTACACTTCGTGCCCAAAATTTGGTATCAGGAGCCTGCAACAATGTCCGGTGGGTGGCAGTCGGCCCTCCCTTTTCTTCCCCATCACAAACCATGGCCAGCCACCAACCTTTTTCATCTCAATCTTCTCCAGAAAACCAATACCAAACCTTTAAATCTAATGTGGAAAATTTACAAACCCACAACACCGAGCACCATTCCTCGATGGAAAACCTCACCATTTCCTCATGCTTAGGTGGCATTTCAAAACCACATTACAACTCAAATGGTTGCTATGCAAAACAATCTTTTGGCTTCCATGGCCCAATGCCTCCCACTGCCACTCTCCCAGCCATTTATTAACCCTCCCTCCACCCATCTTTGGCACCCTGCCTCACACCCCCAACCTAAACACTTCTTGCACTTGGATAGCGATGGGTATGACCAACCTTTTTCCTTCTGGGTTCATAGGTCAGTCATCATCGTCGGGACAACCTGCTTTCTCAACATACTCCACAATCACCTTTGTGCACACCCCACCCCACACATAACCACTACCAAATCCAAACCACCAGCAAACCCCCAACAACAAATTTCAAACCCACCGAACCCAAAATACCCTTTATGGCTCATATACCCACAAACCACCTAAGATTGACTTTCCGAGGTTCAACGGGGAAGACGCCATCGTATGGCTGGCTATGGCTGACCATTATATTCACTCCTACCGCATCCCATTCCATGAGCGTGTTCAGGTTATCTCGGCTCACTTCTGTGTTGTTGCATCCGTCTGGATGAACGTCTTGGAACAGCGTTGGCCTTACATCACATGACATAGTTTTGTGGTGGCTTCTAGAGCATTTTGGGTCAGACAATATCTCCAATTTCAAAGCCCAACTCTCTCACATTTAGCAGCAAGGCATTGTCAACGAATTCTTTATGGAGTTCACCAAACTTTCGTGCCGAGCTCCAAATTAGACGGACGTCGATCTCTGGCCTATGTTTTGTGGTGGTCTCAAAAGTGAGCTGAAACATGATGTATTGGCTATGGGTTCTCTCTCTCTCTCTCTCTCTCTCTCTCTCTCTCTCTCTCACAGTCACCAGCTAGCACAGTGTGTACGAGACTAAATTGAGGGCAGAGCGTACTGAGCTTGCCGACCAAGCTACTACTAACCGAAATTTGAGATTTCTGACATGGCAGTCATACGCACGAACCCAAAGTGGTCTCTTCCCCACTAACGTACCCACCACCAATTAATCCCTCCCATAGTCAACAATGGGAGACAGTGGTCCTTAGTAGAGCAAAGGGACAAAAAGGAATGACACCTCTACCACACATGCAACAAGCCCTATCTATTCGAAATACCACGTCTGCAAAGAGACATTTATGGCGATTTTAGCACCAATCTTTGAGCAAGTGGAGGATACATCTAAATTTCATGATGCAAGCGCCAAATCCTCCTTAGGCCTATGACTCAGAAGAGCTACTATCTCTTCATGCTAGTACCAAATCCTCCTTAAGTGAGATGACGCAATTGGAAGGATTGGTTCAAGGGAAAACAATCCTTGTTTTCATCGATTGTGGCATTGCATAAAACTTCCTCAATCTTGTTGTTGCAAAGCATCTGGGCCTCCTCTTTCACTATGATTCCTCCTTACGGTTCACTTAGGCCTCTGAACATCGATTACAGCTTTATGACATTGTATGGGACGTCACAGTTGTGAAACCCCTTAAGTTTTCAGTGGCGTAAGTAGGATTGATAATGCAATATTCGAAATTTATTGACTTCACTAGCGCGTACACATAAACAGTCCATGAAACAGAGTTTGGCAAAAAAAAAAAATTGTGGGTTAGCTAAGAGCAAGGGTGATTTGGTAAATTTATACCCTAACTTACTCAGACCTTGAGTTCAGATCATCCAAGTTTAGTCATCTATTTCACCCGTCGACTTTACCCACCGACTTGGCCACCGACTTCACCATTTCATATTTGTTTTGTCTAGAAGCCGATCATTATAAACTCGTTATCCACATCTTTGTCTTCTGGATGTGAAGGTTATTGCGTAACCACCACAATGAGTTGTACTAACTGGTATGGAGAATGGACACATACAACTCAAGTTTTTCGGTGGAACCTTTCCGGCGTTTCGCCAAACTTTAGATTGATTAAGGTATCTAACTTCATCCTTTCTTCGATATCTACATGATTCAGCGCACGGGTTATACATTTAATTGATTGTTTATAATTATGTTGTTGTAGCTACCTGTCCGATGGAAGTTTATCTTCAAACAGGGAAGTTCTGCTCTCTTCCAGAATTGCATATGTCAGTCAGCTTTGAGGGCGAGAAACAGCATGTTAGAGACTTTACACGGCGCTTTTTTTGTGGGCTATAGTTGCCTCTATGCCAGCACCATTAAGGATTGTTTTCCGAATCCGGTGGTAGATGAACTTGCAAGTTGAAACTGTAGCTAATATTATATTTGTTGGTCCAGGGTTTGTATACAGGACATATATGAACCTACTCTTATATTTGTTGATAAAAAACTCTGGACATGTCAAAGAATCCTTAAGAATTACACTTCATACATTTATGTGAAAAAAAAGACCAAACACTTTTCACAAATCCAAATGCATTCTACATGAATAGTTTTGTACGACAGTTATTATGCTCAATTAACAAGAGAAAATGAAAACTTGTATCATCAAAAAAATATAACATCTAGAAAGGAAAAGCACATCAATGAAAATAAACTCGTGCACTACATTTCTAGTTGCAATGTGCAAAACTAGAAAGAAATAGCATACAATACTGCTTCATATGAACAAAACCAAGTGCATGAAAGGTAAAATATCGTTAAACTACATATTCAAAAATTGAAAAACCTCACATTAATGATTGACCGATCTTCCACAATCGACATGCACAATATCTATCAAACCTGCCCACAATACATTCAAATCAGAATCCATGATTTTTTAATCTTTCTTAGTTTGAGATCCTGCTCCTTTAAAGTGAGAAACCTGTAAAGTTACGTCATTTTTATAAAATCTCGACACTCTATCTAATGTAAAGGCTTAAAAATCTAACACATCAGTCAATCGTAAATTTTACATTTCTTGTTTAGACACCATTAACTATTGTCTAACCACGTTTAAAAAAAAATTAACTCCACACGTACTATCAGGGGCGTAAGGAAAGGGGAGTCAGGGGGTTCAGCTGACGTCCCTCACATTTTTGACTATGTCATATTGTTATATAATTTGTCAGTTTAAATGTGATGTTGGCACTATTTTGACCCTTCTAATTAGAAAAAAGTTTGACATAAAATATTAATTACATCAATCAATTTGGACGGAGGAGTGTTCAACTCCTCACGTGTGTTTGTCTGCAAATAAAACTCCTAATCAATATAGGTTAAATTACATGTGGTTCTCTTTATTTTTTTTTAATATAGGGTTCTAATCATAATCAATGATTGATTGCATCTGAGCATCTCCCTTTTATATTACAATTAAAACATATACCTAGTCTTTTTTTTTGTTTTTTTAACTAATATGTTTTCCTAATCAATCAATGATTGTGATTGATTTCTCGTGCACCTCTATATAAACAGTTTTAATCGCTTCTTTACGTATTTCTTTTTGTTATCCTTCAGTAAATTTTTCCCTATCGTCGACAACCTTCATAATTAAAAACTTGTAATTATGGATGCTTTAGCTTTATTTGAAAAGTATCGTAAGAGAAAAGCAGCAGAACAGTCATCTGAAGCTCCTCCAAAATTTCAAAATATGAGCAATCCTCGAGGACAATTATAATTGCTTTAGGGAGATTTTTTTATTTTGTTTAGCTTTTGTTTTCGAAGTATTCTAATGATTTATAAGTTTTTATATTATTCAATAAAAATTATATTTTTATTTTGTGTGGCATTATTGTTTAAACTCTTGACCCTTCTATTTGTGGTTTCTGGCTACGCCACTCCGTACTATCTTTCTCATATACACAATCCTAAATTCAATTACTATATTATTAAACATGTATATTTAAAACATCCGATTGTTTATTTAAAACAAAACATTGTGATGGTCCTTGCAGATGTTAATGCAATATGATTTCTACCCAATGCTATGAATGTCAAAGTGAAAAAATTCAACCAAACACGGGTAAACGGAGGGAGTAGTTATGACTCTCTTAAGGTATTCAAATATCTCGTCATCTAATTAGTGACGTGCATGAATGAATATGTATTAGGTCATACCTTTATGCTTGTCAACAAGTTGGGGAAGAAATTAAAGCGTCCGCCTACTGAAAAATGAAGAAGAGTTCTCAGACATGGAAAATGAAAAATGGATCCCTGCTAATGTTGATGAAGCTGATGTTGATGAAGCATGGAAGAAATTATCGACGGTTCAACTAGTTGGAGACGAAGATTTGTTTGCTTTAGCAAGTATGTATCCTTAATTGTCCAAGACTATGCTCAAAATGGCTTGGGCTGGTCTATTTGGAATTAAAGGCATGATTATTTTTGCAGATCATAAGTTGACTCATTTGGATTTGGACCAGTGTATTTTGGTTTCAGACCAAGCCCTTGAAATAATTGGGTCATCTCGTTGTCTCATTCATATTTTGAGTGTGAGAGGTTTCTCCATTACTGACGTCGGATTGAATGTTTTGGCAAATGGGCGTTGCTCAGAAATCATCAAGCAATTGAACCTTTTCTCACTTTTATGTAAAGATGCGTGTTGTGGCGAAAACCTCATTTGCCTTAAAATGGCATTATTGGCAGCATAGAGACGACATTACGTCTGTTGCAAATAGTGGTGTCGTCAATGCTTACGCCTTTGCAAAACAATTAGCAACTGTAAAAAATTTATGTCCTAACACTATTGCTACGACGCAATTGTTATCGCCAATAGCATTAGTGACACAACCATTTGCTATGATGTGTAAAAACAATGTAACATTCATTTTAATATAAGATTTATTCTTTCATCTACAACTTTTATTCAATTAAAAAAATGCAAGTAGACTGGTTCATTCACACATGTTCCTATTATGTTTGATTTGACAAAAATGATGCAAATAGACAATTTATGACAAATAAAGGATGTTATGTTTTGCAATTACAAATATAGGATGTGCATCATCAATTATGATTAGTTTAAGTGTAACACCCTGACCCTAGATTATACCGAACCTAAGGTGGGTATTAGAGAGCTAATCTGAATCTACAAGCATGTATGGTAATTGATTCTATACCATTTCATTCATTTTGTTGCACTTTGATAAAAATAAAATTGGATTCACTCTTACCATTGAATCATTACCTGGGTGTTCCTCCGAAGAAATCAATCGCTACATAAACATCAAATTGTTGAGTGATACCTCATCGTCAGAGGCCCGATCAAGAAATCATCTTCCTTTTCAGTTCGATATCCCACAGCTAGTGACCGGATCTCTTCCCTTTCATTCTTCACACGATCGGTGTTATCACCGTAATCCGACAGAGAGAGGGAGAGTGAAAGTGAGAGAGTTGATTGAATGAGAAAGAGAGACGTATATGTGCCCTTTCGCTATTAGAGAGACGTATTTGTGCCCTTTCGCTATTAGAGAGCTCTTCATCTCTCTCCTCCCCTCCCCTCCACTAATACAAGCCCAAGAAAGTCCCAGGAGTCCTCCGAAGGAGGAGAGTTGGTGACCTTCTCTCTATATCTCCTCGAGAGCTCCATCTAGAGAGCTCTATACCCTTCTCGAACCTTCTAAGTCGGTGTAAGTCCACGTCTCCCTCTTTCTCGATCTTTCTTCCAAAAAAATATCTTATTCTTTTTAATATGGGCCAGTGAGTAATTGTGGGCCTTATAACCGATCTGGGCTTCAAAGCCCATCTAAACATAAGAGACAGTGTAGGCCTATACATATTAAATGTTTTTACGATAAAACATCAGCTTTACTATAATTTATTTAGTAAAGTAAACACGCAAGCCGTTATTATTATTATTATTATTATTATTCATATTAAGTACGGGGTATTACAATCTCCCCCCGTTTTAAAAATTTCGTCCTCAAAATTTCAAATCAAATAAGTTGATGATGGTCAGAACAAAAACATACACAACATCATACCCTTACGTCGTTCTTTACAATAATCACGGTACATATACTTGTGTTCACTAGATGCACTCGAGTCAAACCCCCTCAAGTGTTTTCTAGTCTTTTCTCGAACACTGCTTGCTCGATCATGCAAATTTCATGTCACACATATGACTCCTATGTTATGTGTGTTTACACTAATTAAAGAGTATTTCAAGGGTATTAAGCCTTGACTTCAGACTTCAGTGTGTGTGTATATATATATATATATATATTTTCCCTTTTATTCCAACTATGATAGGAAAATGTAGCACTTTACTGATTTTGTATTTAAAAGCAAACGCAACAGCTCGTATCTAGTTACCACACGATCATATATTTTGTGCACAAGAATGTTTGAAGTGCGTTTCAATTGTGATACCTGTGGAGTCACAATGTCTATTATCACTGAGATTTCTATCCTAAAAACCAGCAGCCGAATAGCTGATACAAGAGTAAGGTTTTAGCAGCATTGATATACCCAACATATCAGCCATGATTACCTGACATAATTGTAAAGCGCAAATGCATTACATTGTTTTCCATAATATCAGATATTGGAACATAGGTAATAATCACAGTGCTATCAATTTTAAAGGAACAAAGTTCATTTGCAACTCTAGCATATTGAGTTGTCCCATGAAAATCATACTTGCTAGATCTTGTATAATACCATTTACATTCAACCTTTATGTACCTACAGTTCAGAAGGTATAAAAGATAACCTTTCCCAAGCTTATATTTTATCAATCATGTGGTCATAGCAAAACCTTATATGCTTGGGTCAGTTTGTAATGAAGCTTTTCTAAAATAAATGTACTTATCAAGTACCGTCCCAAACTAAAATTATTCTGACTCAAACAAGCTCAATACCATATTGTGCAATTTCAGACCAGGCCATACATTATCTTACCATTCATCAGATCATTGCCATTAATAAGGTTCAGTTCATCTCTTGGCAATTTCATCTTTTCTTTCCATTCCTCATATTCCTGGTTAGGCCCAATACCTCTTGAAAACAATTGAGAGCACCCTGTAAAAAGCAGTAACCACGGCACACTGAAAAGCCATCAAAACATCACCGGCACAAGGCCGTAAAACCCCACACCCGGTGGTAACCCCGCACTTGGCAGTAAAACCCGGCGTGCAGCCGTAAACCCAGCACTAGGCCGTAAAACCCGGCATTCCGCCGTAAAACCCCGCACTGGGCGGTAATCCGCCTCACACCGCGGCACCCCGATTGGGTTTTGGGTCTTTCACCCTAGGGAGGCACAATCCCTACTTAATTATCCGCTCGTACACCACGAGCCCCAATCAGGTTTAGGGTCTTTCACCCAAGGGAGACACAATCCCTACTTACTTTATCCCTACGCCACATGGTAAGGTGTAGTAATCCCCAAAATCACCAGCACAAAGTGGTAACTAGATTACCAAGAGAGCTTTACTTTCCTTGTTCATTTGTCTTCCAACCTGCAAGAAACCAATGGTTCCTGCAAACAACTCACATGGAGACATCAGTGATCTACATTGCATAACATCCAACAATGTTAATCCAAGTATGCAAATTTATATTTACTCTCATATCAAACAATCAGAAGTTCTGTAACACAATACTTACCAGCATGTACTGCCTCACCCATAAACTTTCGTTGTAACTCCAAAGCCAATCAAATACCAGGAAAGTAAAACAGTAATAAAACAGGTTATTGAAACAAGATCTTGCTCAGTTAAAAGGTTATCAAACATTACTTTATTGGATCGTACTTAGTGGTATACTAACTTTCCTTTCCTCTTTTTCCTTTTATCTTGCATACAACTTTAATAACAAGTCTACTTGCTTGGCAAAGCACATGTTATTCCTTTTTTTTTTTTTCATAACCATTGCAGCAAAGATCAATTATTACATCAATTTAATCAACACATGTATAGCAAGGAGAAGTAAATCAACTATGCTTTACATGACCTGTACTGCATTATTAAGTGCCTTTTGCTAGATTAAAGTGGTGATTGTTTATAAGCTTCTGTGGAAGATGCAAACACAACTTTAAATAGCAAAAACAAATGCCAATTTCTCAATCTGTATAATTATCTTAATATCTCAAAAATATGTTGCTATGTGCAATATGTATATCTCAAAATATTAATATGATCTTGAAAAACTGTCATATTGATGTACCTTATATCTTCATAGCACAGCGATCAACTGCTAGAAAATTTTATCAATCCATCTTGTGTCGTTTAGTTTTAACAGAAATATTATGAGCTTGGGAGAGCAGCCATAACAATTTTCAAGCCAAAATTCACAAGTTCCATAGCATAACAACAGCAAGAAGCATAACTCAGATATTGCATAATCAAAACACCAACAGAAACAATCATTAAGCTTCGCGTTTCAATCAGTGAACAACCAATATGAAAGTAAATTTCATCTGGGCACCATTCTGTAGCTTAAATGCTCCCCAGGAGAGCTCTAGGGTTCTTGCTTATAATGTCACATCCCGACCTTTAAATTTTTATATTTACTAGCTTGATTATAATAAGAATTTTACCGTCTCCGTAAGTTATAGTTTAATTGGTCCCTAGAGGGGTTTCGGGGGACGATTAATTCGGAGAGTTATTCGTAGGAGAAAATTATGACGACGGTAAAAATGGTAAATTTTAGCTAGTAAAAGGTAATTTTTATTAGGGTATTATTTTGGGGTGTAATTATTTTTAGTGGAGTTGGGTATATTAGGCTTGGACCGGTTTGGGTGGAGGCCCAAAACCCACTCTTCTCTTCTCTCTTTTTCTTCCTGGTTTTCCTCTCCCCCAAGTCCACCCGCTGCCCAACATTCTGGCCGCTCGTCCGCCGCCGTCCGGCCGCCTGGGACTGCCACACCGGTCCCGTTCGGTTGCCCTCCGACCCAGCTTCCATTCTAGGCCGGTGATAGCCGCCCTAGCGCCGCTGTGAAGGAGCGCTCTCCCCCGAAAGGTGCGACTGCCGTGTTGCTTCACTCGCCGGAACTCACTCCTCCGGCCACTAGTCCGGGCAAGCTTGGTACGGTTTTGTAAGTCTCCAACCCAGCTGCTTTGCCCTAAAAGGACTCACTCCGGTTCGCTTCAGGTAAGGAGAAATTTGATGTGGAAGTTCTAGGGTGATTTTGATGTTTTTGCTCGATTGGCATAGCTAGGCTTGGATTTTGGGTTTGTGCTAGTTAGGAAAGTTGTACAGCATGATGAGAGGATTATTTTGTCAAAATTTCATAGGCATTGCAGGTTGCCGAAATCGGCCGGTGGAGCCGCCGCCGCTGTTTGGGAGATTTTTAGGGTTTTAAATGTGGAATATTAAGAGGAGTTTATTGAAATGAATTATGGAATTTTTTAATAGGTTTGTGATTTTCCGAAGTTTAGTATTTTGACGGTTAAATAATGTAGAATCCAAGTCGTATTTTGGGGGAGGTTGTATTTACGGCTGCCGGTATGTTCGATGAAGTTTGAGCCATATTGAGTTAAGAATGGCGAAGTTAGGCAATGATGAGTGTGTGGGAGGCTCACGTTTAATTTTGTTCATTTTGTTTAATTATTGGATTTTTAGTGGGAAATTAATATTATATTTGGAACAGGAAGTGAGGAGGCTCGAACAGACGAGGCCCCAGATCGACATCAGGCTTAGGCCAAATTTGTGAGTGGACCTTTATTTTAAATAAATGCATGCTATAGTTCATGGTTGAACAATAAATGTTGCGGAATATTTTGACGTCATTTTAATTTGACGATTTTTATTTATCTTGGAGAGTTACAAAAAATGGGATTTTCGGTGGATATAAATATGTATTTATGAGAGTGTATGTATATAAATGCTAACTAACCATATGTGTCTGTCCACCTTAATGGCGTAGTATATAGCCGCATTATGGTGTGACGTAAGCGTTGGACGTGAGCGTAGTAGCCTTATATGAGTGTTTAATTCACATAGGGGGTATGAACACATATTTATACACCCGTCTATCCACCTTAATGGCGTAATGTAGCACCGCATTAAGACGTGACGTGAGCGTTGGACGCGAGTGTAGTAGCCCTATATAGACCCATGAATTTATATAAGGAGTATGGACGTGTGTAAATACATACATATATTATAGAGTCTGAAAGGCTCCATATTTTATGAGATAAAAGTTTTATCGCTTGCGGCATGCATTCGATTTTTCCTTATAAATTGATTTGGGGAAACATAAATATTTTATTTATTAATTTATTTTTGTCCACTCACTCTAACGTTATTAAATGTTTTTTCCCCTAGGCCCTTCATTTTAAAAATGCCCAGTCTGCAGAGTTCGGGTGGGATCTAGTAGGAGATGAGACATAGTCACCCGCATTTCTACCAGTTTTCATCAGTAGGTTACCTGTTCAACCTACCTGTTTAACCTACTCGTGTTTTCTTGCTTCCGCTACAGTCTAGTAGCTCTAGATACTTTGGATTATTGTTTATTATTTCGTGGTGTGCTCGGCCTGATGATTTGATGTTTAGAATTTCTGAAGGATAATGTTTGCTTTTATTAGCTGGATATTTATGTGAAGTTTAGACGTGTTGTAGTAAGAGTGTAAATCTGGAATTTTCGAGTTAGGGTTGTCCATTTTTAAGGGAGGTTTTACCAATCTTTTCGGTAAATTTTCTTTGGAGGTGGTCCCCGCACGACTTACTCCGGGTTTCATGGTGAAATTTGGGGTGGGTCGTGTCATATAAATTATGCAGAAACATACTGAATTCAATTTTGGAGGAGCAAACTTACCAGGTTGCTTTCCAGCGCCTTATTTGACTGATCACTAAAACCCCAAAACATGGAAGCCGTCATTGTAAAGCCAAGAACAACCAAACTGGAGGTGTTAAACGATTTTGGTTTCCTTCCCCCTTTTTCATAATGGGTCATCTTTGCTTGTTTTGTATGAAAGCTATACACAAAACTATGAAATCAATTACATTGCAAAACAGTGATTTGTATATCAATTTCAGATAACTAAGAAGAACCAAATCTCCATTAAACAAAGACAAAAACCCTCATAGATCTTACTGAATCATGAACTATATCTAATAAGCAACATAGAACAAAAACTAATAACAGAAGTGTCCTATATATAACAATGAGGAAACAGGTAGCTTTGAAGAACTATCAAGGCCAACTCCCAAATGACAAACAGGATTCAGTATCACCATTGCCATTACCTACTACCTTTCACTACCACCATGTAGTTCCATAAAAATAACTATACAATCGGTAAACAGGTAACAAAGAATATCCAAAATTAGGGCCGTTCATGAGACATACTAAATAATACCCCAATCATGATTGAAACCTTTTAATCATGTGGGGATTCTTTAATTACAAACACGCTAAAAGATTGGTGTTGCTTCAAAGGAAAATAAGAGTAGTTACACTTGCCGATTGGGTGAAGACAATCCCAAACACAAATATATGGACAGAAAGTAATGATCAAAGAACTGATATGAAGAACTCTAAAACGGCTTCTCCAAATAAAAATTAAACTATGCCAGTATGCCTCCGTAATCATGCCTAAGAGCACCTTCCTTTTAATCAGTCACCTTCTCATCCAATACCAATCATTATATGTACCACACACAAGTAATTATACACAGAGATATTTATATAAAGACTGAATGAGATCAAACTATTTCTTCATCCATCTATAATTCTAAGAACAACCAAATTATAGACTGAAGCCAAAATAAGTAAGTTACTTGTCTCGATAACAATATAGAACTCCATTTTACAGATTCAAGATGATAAACCTTCTCAAGAGATAGTCATAGTAAAGAAAAAATTCTTATCTCACCGATATAGATATATAGATTAGATTAGCAAAAGACACAGGAAAACGCAGACTACCCCAAGGCATCAAAAAGAGAAGCAGAAATCGACAATAGTCACAAAACTTAACCAAACCAGAAGAGATCATCATCATCTCAAACACTACCTTGATCGAAAATCATCACACCGATCATTATCAAATTTGTAAATCATGAAATCTATACAACAATTATATTTGTTTCCTTAACCCAGTGATCATATCCCCGCTCTGATACCATTTGTAACACCCTGACCTCAGATTATACCGAACCTAATGTGGGTATTAGAGAGCTAATCTGAATCTACAAGCATGTATGGTAATTGATTCTATACCATTTCATTCCTTTTGCTGCACTTTGATAAAAATAAAATTGGATTCACTCTTACCATTGAGTCATTACCTGGGTGTTCCTCCGAAGAAATCAATCGCTACATAAACATCAAATTGTTGAGTGATACCTCATCGTCAGAGGCCCGATCAAGAAATCATCTTCCTTTTCAGTTCGATATCCCACAGCAAGTGACCGGATCTCTTCCCTTTCATTCTTCACACGATCGATGTTATCACCGTAATCCGACAGAGAGAGGGAGAGTGAAAGTGAGAGAGTTGATTGAATGAGAAAGAGAGACGTATCTGTGCCCTTTCACTATTAGAGAGCTCTTCCTCTCTCTCCTCCCCTCCCCTCCACTAATACAAGCCCAAGAAAGTCCCGGGAGTCTTCCGAAGGAGGAGAGTTGGTGACCTTCTCTCTATATCTCCTCGAGAGCTCCACCTAGAGAGCTCTATACCCTTCTCGGTCCTTCTAAGTCGGTGTAAGTCCACGTCTCCCTTTTTCTCGATCTTTCTCCCAAAAAAATATCTTATTCTTTTTAATATGGGCCGGTGAGTAATTGTGGGCCTCATAACCGGTCTGGGCTTCAAAGCCCATCTGAACGTGAGAGACAGTGTAAGCCTATACATATTAAATGTTTCTGCGATAAAATATCAGCTTGATTATGATTTATTTAGTAAAGTAAACACGCAAGCCGTTATTATTATTATTATTATTCATATTAAGTACGGGGTATTACATCAAGATATATTTATGACAACTTGAAGCGATTAGTTCAATCTTCACACTCAACAAACCTCTGCATTTTCACTGAAAACATCAAATTATGTGAATGATGAGAACTTGAAGTGATTTAGATATAAAAATCATAACTCTCATCCTTGAAAACAAGTCAGCGATGTGACTAAATAACATTCAAGGTCAGATTGCTCTACAAACCAATGAGTTCTTTATGTCCTAGCAACCGGCTAGATTGTTTTTTGAAACTGAACATATTGTTTTTTTTTTTTGCACGAAAACTAGTTTCGGTTTCTAATACTCGGAAACATTAAAATCAAAATATAGTCTGATACGAAACATGAAGGAATTGTTAAAATTAAAATAAATATAATATTTATTGTAATAAATATAATTGAAAAAATAACATTAACAAAATAGTTTCTTAATAAAAAAACATCTATCCAAATCCAAACAATCATGCATAATCAAATTACAATACAAACAATAAAGAACTTCTCATAGTCAATCCAAATCTAAACTCAAACAAAGGTTTGAGAAAAGGTCCATAGTCAAATTAAAATTCAAATAAGTGAAAGTTGTTTTCAACTAATGACTTTATCAAGCTCCAACAACATCATCCTCCTCAATGTTTTCCTCTTTAAACTCATCATCTTTAAACAAGACCGTCTTCAATTGAGATTTATCAAGTGAAAGATTAGCAATCTCAAGCCTTCTAACATTACAGTCTTCCAATGAATCAAAGTCATCACCTCCAACATCCCACATATGAATTGCGCCTTTGTTGTAAGTTGGGCATTTCTTAGCTAAAAGGCGAAGATTGGTATGCACAAATACCAAATCTTCCGCTCCTTGTGGTGTTAACTTGTTCATCTTCAAAAAGTGAATGAAATTGTAAGTACCCTCCAATTCTTTTCACAACATAAGGAAGAAGAAGGTTGACCTAGCACCTTTAAAGCTATGGCTTGGAGAATTGGTGCCGAAGATCCATGAACCACCCACCATGTTAGTGGCTCTAATATAAACCTATCCTTCATCACATCTCCACTTCTAAACCCTTGCATACACATAGAAAAATTAGCATACTTTATATTACCATTTCTTCTATTATCCTCATTGGTAAAATATCGAAGAAAACAATTTTTCTTTTCTCTTGTAACATCTAAATCTCTATGAGGAGCAATCCGATAGGAATCTTTATCAAGCCATTTCGAACTATAGTACCTAAATATAAATATGCATAATTTCTATAAGATTTGCTAGAGATCAAATAATTATGAAATAAGCAAATTATAATGAACCGAATTAGTAGTTGTAGTGTTGTATTTACTTGGGATTCAAAGAATAAGCCAAGCAATGAAGGGTGTATTGGTTTTGGTCCAACGAGACAATAAGATTTTATACACCGCATCCCTAAATAGAGATTTTTCATGAAGTTGCTTCATTTCTTTCCTATAAAAAACATTCTTCACTTGCTCCATCATATTATCCCACCATTCATACACCAAATGAAAACAAGGTTTATCCGTGTCCGTCTTCCTAATCATCTTATAGATAGGCTCAGTAAAAGAAATAATATAATCAATGTTATCCCACATAAAATCATCTAACAACATTTCATTCACTCTACCCGCCTTCCTATAATCATCTTCTCTGTAATCATCCCACTTTGTACTAATCACCATTTGTTGCAAACCATTATTGATTGTCTTAACCTCTTGAGCATAATAAATGTAGATGCAAATATTGTGAGAGCAACCGAAAACACCTTCAAATTACAATGATCACTAAACATAATAATCTCATTCCATGATTCATAATAAAGTTCTTAATAAACATATCCAACAACATGCATCATACACATTCACATTGTTCAAAGTTTGAGAAAATGTGCAAATATTCTTGAGAGCAAGATTCAAAGTATGAACAACACATTGAGTCCAAAAGATAATAGGATACTTATTTGCTATCAAAGCACATGTTTTTGAACAAACGGGAGCATTGTCGTTAATTACTTGCACTACATTTTCATAACCAACTTGCTTGATAGAATCAATAAGCAAGTTGGCAATCAATTCATGATCCTTATATTCTCCTTCACAATTTATAGCTTTCAACATCATTGGACCACTCTCACAAACAACCATCACATTAATCAAGGGTCTTTTTTGTGCATCGGACCAACCATCACTACAAATTCTCACACCCTTATCTCTCCATGCAAGCTTTAATGACTCAACTAATTATCAAGATTCTTCCTTTCATTAACACGGAGTGTTGTTCTTATAGCATTTCATTAGCATGGAGTGTTGTTCTTATAGCATTATAACCTGGTGGAACATAACCCGGAAGAGTAGAAGCTCTAAAATAAGAGTTCCGGTAGTGTGGATTTCTTGCTAGATTGAAGGATAAACCACCGGTGTAAAACATCCTAGCAATCTCACCATTACATTCTTCTCTTAATTCGTTTTGGAATATTTTTTCAATAGAACCACATGCTGTCCTTCTTTTCTTCCCTTTAACCGTTGTTGTTGGTGTTCTTGTGTAGTCACCATAACTCACAGAATAGCTACCACGAGCTGCTGAACTCTTTCGGTTTGTTAATGATGGTAAATGAACATGTCTTGCTCCTCTATTTGTTGTTGATGATGGTAAACCCTCTATTTGCTATTATCTTTTTGCAATCCTTCACCAATTTAGTTAGCTGAGCAAATGCATAGGAGTTAACTTTTTTATAAATGGTAACCTCCACTCCTCATTCTTTCAATAAATGTTGTCGCACTCTAGTGTGAGACCCATTATAAAACAACTTGCAGAAGTTGCACTGCAACCTCCAACTTTCTCCAACAGTCACGTACCTTTCAATCTTCTTAACATATTTCCATAATAGTGCTTTATCATCTATTATCTCACTTTCGGGATTAAGAGCTTCATTGGGATCATTGCTAGTACTAGAATTAACATTTGCACTTGCACTTGCACTAACAGGAGGTGTCCCTCTTGGCATCGTGTTCCTAAAACCAACAAGGTAATCAAACTAATGTCGATACATGTTGTAAACAAAATTTCGATTACCTAGAACAACTTGCATAGGCCATGCATTCCTACTCAGAATTTCGATTTTGCATATACAAACCTAGAACAATTCTCAGACAAATCTCAGACACGAACAACAAAGCACAACAACAATATTCCAAGACAAATAAAAACAGACCATTTAAATAGATAGATCAATATTCCGAGACAAACAAAACTAGACCAAAACACCAAAGCATATTCCGATAATCAAATCGGTGCCCCCCATTATGGAGAAGAAGAGCTCAATTCCGATACAAACTAAAGCTATCGAAGCAAAACCATATTAAAACTAAATCAACCGATTACGCGCAGAGGAGGAGGAAGACAGAAGATAAATGTCAATTTTGAAAACAGAGGAAGGAGAGAACGCACCAGAAAACAGAGGAAGGAGACGAAGCCTTCGAGATGCTGAAGAAGACTATGTAGTGGAGGAAGGAGTCCAAAATTGATTCAATTTTGGAGGAGGAGATCTGCTATGATTTGAGCTCTGTAGCTTACTTAATCAGAGTTGATCGCGAAGGCTACCCTGTTTGCTACAACATCTTCAGAGTGTGACAATGAAGAGCTTTACCAGAAGACGTTCGAGAATGAAGAGAAGAAAGGCCAATTCTGAAAGCAAAGACGAAGACTTCGACCTAATCCCTTTCTGTAAAGCAAAATGTCAACTTTGCCCTCGCGTTTCAAGGATAATTACACAAAACATTTCTATTAAAGGACGCGTTTCGGTGGCTTTTCAGAATATTGCTTTTGTGGAAACGTGTTTCGGTCGCGTTTCATTTCTGAAATGTTTTCGAAACATGAAACGCGAGTGTTTTCGCGTTTCGGTGCAACGTAGGTTAATACACAGTTGCCTAGGCGCTTAATTGCGATGCTTCAAGTATATATCAACCATCTCATTAATCCAAGATCAAATATGTCTTTAGGCTAAGAACACACGCTAAAGACTTCATAATTTAGTTCGTTCTCTCGGATCCCAAATATGGAACTCGAAAGAAACCGAGTATGTTAGTGTGGTCCAAAACACAGCTTTAGGCCAAACAACATTTGTTATGGGCACCCAAAGCCCACAACCATATCTGGACCATTCAACGGATATGGCCAGCCATTTGATGCGGGCACCCAATCGAGCCTAAACAGCCATCGTCGCCGATCGAATGACCCCCATAAATGCTACCCAATCTCTCCTTTGCACCTCACTTGATGTCGTCATCTAGGTCACCCTAGATGGATCGACAAAGTGAAGCACATCTTTGGCGAGATTCAGGATCCCCTCTTGTATCTTCTCTAATCGGATATGTAGACTTGCCGAAGGCAACCACCAAACTTTGTTTGTTATTTTACCTGGATCCCATAGATCCCGACGCACGTCCTCTCTTTCCACATATTAAGTCCGGCAAGAAACTTCGGCATCGTCACCTTATCAGTATAAGGATCGAAGATCGTAGTTGAGCACTAAACAACCGCGGCTTTGCAGCGGCGTCGAGCGCCATACTTGAAGGCCAGGGCCATGACAACTAGGGTTTTGGGAGGGAATTGAATAGTCGGAAAAAAAAAAACTTTTTACAAAACATTTTTATATTAAAAAAAGTTAGGGAGAGAATCTAATCTCACTATTTACACTTATAGGCGATAGATAAAATAGAATCAGAGAGCCAAGTAAGAGCCAAAATAAAGAGTTTTCTACATACACTTTATATTTTCTTCAATATCTAAACAAGTCATAATTTTCTTTTATCATATTTGTAGTTGATATTTTCTATGAAGAGCTACCGAACCGTGTTACCTAAGCCTAAACTCGGATGACTTCACTCTTTCACTGTTTCACATGCATTTGCACTTTCTTTTCTCGATTTCTTCCTTTTAGTGAGATCTCAAGATTCACATTTCCACGTAAGTAAATCATCAACACACGCATTAAGCAAATCGGAATGGGAAGAAACTTGCTTTCTTAAAACAAGCAAGTAATTTTCTTGTAAACTAATGCCTTGCCCATAGACTCAATGAACACAAACTGTGGTGATCCAACTAACACAATCACACTCCTATTGTAATACCCTAGATTTTCATATCTATTTTCCTTGTTTTATTCCCTTATTTTAATGAAGGATTATTCATGAAAATTCTTGGGTTTATGCGAAGTTGAAGTTCGGGAGTTTATTTAAAGTTGCCTTGACTTTTAATAGGCCAAAAGTTGACTTTATTTTCCGTAAGTTATCTTCGAAAACTTCCTTCATGAAAGTTGTAGAGCTTGTCGATACGAGTTCGTAGACATGCGGCACGTCTAAAACGGATGTCGTATGAAGAAGTTATGTTCAGAGGAAGTTTGTTTTCGGGTTTGAAAAGAGTATAAGTAGAAAAATTGTGTGTGGGATTAATTAGAACCCTAAAAATCAGTTTCCCTCCTCTCTCTCTCCTCCCACCCGAGCTCCCCGAGCCTTCACTTTCTTCAGCAGAGTTCTTCCTCCTCCGGCCACCAAACCGGACGCCACCGGTCCCATTCGACTCCCACAGCAGCCCTCTCCATTTCTGGAGCAGTTCCGCCGGCTGTCCCGCCGCCTGGAAGCCGCCACAAAGCGGCGGAGCTACCGTTGTCCCGTCGGAAAACCGACGATTTCGACGCCGTTTTCGGCCAAGTTTAGGTGAGTCTTGATCCCCTCTTCCTCTTGGTAGTGTTTAGGCATGGATTGAAGCAAGTTTTTAAGGTTTTGAGGCCGGTTTTGCAGATTTTGCCTTTGATTTTCTGGTCACTGTTCGGGGCGGTTTCCGGCCGGTTCCGGCCATTTTTGGTTGAAGTCTCAGGTATGAAAGTTGTTCCCCTTGCTTCAAGCTTCAACTTTGCTGTTGGGAGTTTTCTCAAATTCGGAAGTTTGGGGTGGCGCGTGAGGCCCACTCGCCGCCGCCTGTGGCGGCGCGTCCGGTTGAGTTGCAGCCCTAGTTTCCTGTGGTTAGGTAGTCCTTACTGCTGTGAGCTTGTTGAGTGGTAGTGTGGCTAGTTTTTAAGAAATGTTGGCATGCTAGAACGTTAAGTGTGATTTTAGGTTTGTTGGAGGTTTGAGTTAGGAATGGAGGATTAGAGGCAGCCTTCGTGGGTCTCTAAGTTCGACGACTTTGGAAAGTTGTCATCTCTTGAATTAAGGGTTAGTTAAGGGTATTGTGTTAACCTATAGTATTTTAGTTACTAAGGTTTTAATTGCGCTATTTTTAGGTGATTTGTGAAGTTGAGTTGGTTTACCTTGGTCGGTTGTGGAATTTGCAGCGGGAGATTTAGGTGAGTAATTCTCACCAAGGTTCACTTTTGAACCTAAGGATATTATGGTTATATAATGATAATGATGGTGATGTTGGTTTTAATATCATGCTTTTAATTGTTTCTAAAATTTCATGAGCTTGATCGCCAACGGCTCATAGGTAAGATAAAAACAAGTTTTCTTTATATTATGATGTTGAGAATAATGATGTGATTTATATATTATGTTGTTGAGAATAATAATTGTGATCTTGTGTTGTTGTGGATAATGTTGTGAAAATTATTGTGCTTGTTGGATAAATAGCCAAACCGGGTTTCAAGCCCTTTTTGGGTGATTGGTTGCGGTTAAGATGCTATTTATCATTTTTGTATTGATATTAGACAGTCAAACCGGGTTCCAAGCCTTTGGCCGGGTGATTGGTTACGGTTAGGAATAGAGCTCTAGTCCGTCTGTCAGTGTAGGTCATGGGAGATACTGTATGGTATCTGGGACCCATGGGTACACATAGTGTTGTGGTAGGTCATGAGAGGTATTTTATTAAATATCTGGGACTCATGGGTACATCTCTTGGGTAATGTGTTTGATGTGTGGTTTGAAATTATTGATCCAATCTCTCTTGTGAATATTGGATGTGATAAATGTTGTGTTGTTTTTGAGTTTACTCATACGAGCTTTTTAACTTACCGGGTTTGTTGTTTACAACCTGGTGCACCATTTCTTGGTGTAGGGGTTAGACCTGCAGGTGAGGATCAGCAGGGTTGAGATAGAGGCGTAGTGGCAGGGTTTTTTGTTGGGTTTTGGGTCTGTCTTTGTATATTCTTTTATATACACGGGGATAGGAATTATTAAACTCATGTAAGCGTTTCCTTTCTTGTTCTCAAGTTATGTAAACAAGAAAATGTAATATTTAACTCAATTTGGAGTTGTGTAAATTTACATTACGCATTGAGTTTATTTTCCTTGATTTTTGTTGAAACAGGTTTTGGGATATTAATATTTTAGGATATATCATGTCAAAAATTTTTAAAATTTATCTTTCAAATAAAATTGGGGCGTGACACCTATCTCATTTTAAATTCCCACAAGCCATTCACACTTGATCACCATTCAACACAACCATGTCGTGACCACAATCTGCCACGAGTAACTAGAGCTGTGGGCTGTGCATGGCAATTGGGGAGGTAGAGGCTAGGGTGTACAAAGTTTGATTTAAAATAAGGGCAAGGCTGCAAGCCTAGGGAGGCAAAAGGTGAAAAACAAGTGAGAAGGAAAGGACTGGAAAAGTGATGAAAGAAAAAGAGATGTTCGCCGCATATTCTTTGGAAGATCCGCAGCAGCTCAGCAAAAGTAACCCACTCACTCTCACTTTTGCTGCAGCAACACCCTATATATCAGACCTAACTCTCTCTTTGCTCTTCCACAACCAAAACCACAGCAGCAGATCATATATATATATATATATGTATATATATATAGCTCTTCTCAGCTGCGGACGTCCGCACCAATGGTTTTGGTGCGGATTTCTATTTTTGCACCACTTTTCGATCGAATTTCCTCATCTCCACTGTCTAGTATCTAGATAATATTGTGTAGATCATCTCTGCAAAATTTCAGCCAATTTGGTGATCGTTAAGGCCCTCAAAATCGAAAAACAAATGGACGGACTGAATTCTGTCCGGTTCATCATCTCCATTTGT
>NC_020493.1:17147197-17158725 GCF_000184155.1 Fragaria vesca subsp. vesca | reverse complement strand
CAGGTCGTATATATATATATATATATATACACACACACATATATGTACAAGTACTAGCTAGCAACGATTCCACGAGCATGTATTAGATTTAGATCTCAGTATTTTTGGTATGCTTGTTGTTCTTTCTTTCGTCAGTTGATGTAGCAACTTCGATTAATGATTAATTTGCTATGGAATTTTACAGCTTCTGTTGTTGATTAGTATGCACGTCTTGAATTCGTTTGATGGTAGATTCCAATCATTCCATTATCATACAATTTCCTTCGAGTAGATTAAATATGCAACCAAATAAATTGAATTAAGCAACAAGATTACTCTTCAGATTGAATAGCCCACGTCTAAGCTCTTTCATGTATCTGAGTAATCTGACCAAAAATAAAAAATAGAAGAAGAAGAAGCCTCTTGCATAGTTTCATGTATGGAGGGTTATACATGAACGTAGGTGCAGAAATGGTAGTTACATGAACCAGCTATATGGTTTTCAACGGTTCCATGGCTAGTTACAATGCGAGTCACTTCATACTTACATTGCAGTTACCTTGCCAGTTACATGTCCAGGTCAGATAAATGGTAGTTACATTGCTAGTTAATTGAACAGTTACATATCTTTCAAAAGTTACATACCTAGTACATATACATTAATTTTAACAGTTACATTGCTAGCTACGTAAACACATGCTTGGTAAGTTCATTACTTTACAGCAGAATGCTACCGTCGCGGTGCAGCGGCACGCTGCAAATATTAACTTCTTTTTTTTTAAATGATAGTTACTTTGAACTATACACTCCGTTACTTCACACTTACTTTCCTGTTACATTGTCAATTCATGTCCAGGTCATATAAATTGTAGTTACATGAACAGTTATATGCCTAGTTACATGAACAGTTACATGACGTTAATACTAGTTACATATACATTTTAGCAGCCACTTTACCAGTTACATGAACACTGGTAATTTGACAATAAAAATCCAAATTAGCATGCGTCCAAATTTCCAATCAAAACTAATACAACTTAGAAAGTACAAAGAGCAATAATATGCATAAACCTGAACACTGTAATCATATTGAGATATATGGAAGAATACTAGCATTTTCAAAATGAACACTGTAGAATATATCATAATTCATTACTATCCAAAACACCCAGTACAATATGCTAGGGAGCATCGAAATCCCAAAGCATTAGCTACTCACCAATTTGCTAAATGCTAATGGTCATTCAATATCCAAAGATGCCTCAATATCCCTTTCAACAACGATTGGATAAATTCATAATCTGTTGATGTTCCCTCTCAATCGTCTGCAACCGATCCTTCATTGCAATGACTAGCTCCATTGAATTCTGTTGTTGTTGCCTCAATCTCACTATTTCAATCATCAACACATTCCTGTCCCTTTTTAGTGTTTCAAGCTCAGTCTCTAGCCCATATTGTCTTAATTCAACACAAGCACCTCCTCCACCTTGATGCATACTCTGCCACACATGCCTCCTCCTCTTGATGGTCTTCAACAAATGCCTCTACCCTCCAAGGAACCATTCATGTACAAACTCCCATCGATCCTTATGAAACCATGCATTTGAAAATTTAGCTCAACAACCCTTGTAAATTAACTGATCAATAATCTAATCTGCAATGTAATAAAGAATATGGAACACAATCCCATATATGCTATGCAGACTGCTAAGTTGCCCATTAGTCTGTGCGATAAGTTAGACAAATTGAACAGAGACTTCATTTGGGGTGATGTTGAAAATAAGAAAAAGGTTCATCTTATGAGCTGGGATACTATTTGTCAGCCTAAGCAACTTGGTGGCTTAGGGATTAAGAAAATTGCTGATATGAATCAGGCTATGCTCTCTAAAATTGGTTGAAGAATTTTTCAAAATGATAATGGCCTTTGGGCTAGCATTTTCTCTGCAAAATATCTGCATCATGGTTGTCTTTTTGGAAATGATTATAAACCCCCTTATGATTGTTCTAGTACTTGGAGAGGTGTTATGCATGGAGCTAAGCTAATTAAGAACTTAAAATGACGAGTTGGCAACGGTAACTCCATTAGATCCTGGTATGATTTCTGGCCTTTTCCTCAGGCTTTTGTTGATTTTGCTCTTCCTTCTGTTAGTATTGATGAAAATGCTATTGTCACACCTCGAATTTTGGATAAATAAAAATTCCAAATTCAAGGCATGATAACTAAAAGAAAAACAAACTTTACAACACTTTAGTTTTACAACTTGTGAAAGAATAATTTGAAACAGGTAAACCTCCCTCAATACTCACAAAAATCTAGAAAGTAAACCCAAATAACAAGCCTAACTGCCGCAGCCTCAACTCTGCTAATCTTGACCTGCAAAAACAACCTCTACACCATGGATTGGTGCACCGGGTTGTAAACAACAAACCCGGTAAGCTTTAAAAGCTTGTATGAGTAAATCTCTAACAACATACTCAATCCAACAACACATAAGATAAACACCAAGAGTTCATGCATTAGAAACAAATTCAGAAAAACACTTACAAACAAGAGAAATCGAAAGGAGAAATTGAGAAAACACAACAATTCACAATCACTCAAAATCATAAATGAAATCCTGCAAAAAGTATAGTTCAGGAATTCCATTAAAATCACACAATTAACATTAGAAAATCTCCTGCGGACAAGCATAGTTCAGGAGATACTCAAAGCAAGGAATTTAAATCACATCACATAAGAACATCACCCAATCATTTCTCTACTCTTACTTATGGGTTCGTCAACACATAGTCATCCCCCATAAGTAACTAGACAAACACGTACTCATGGGTTCGTCAACACATAGTCATCCCCCATGAAGTACCGACAGACTAGAGCTCTATACTGACCGTAACCAATCACCCGGCCAAGGCTTGGTTCCCAGTCCACCACGAAGGCTCCTAATCTAATGCACACAATCACCACTAAGACACAACCACAACGAATGCACAACAATCACCACGAAGGCACACATTCTATTACTCTCCCATCATAACACTTATCAATCACAAAATAATAATATCATCATAACCGTAACCAATCACCCGATTAAAGGCTTGGAACCCGGTTTGACTATTTAAACATCAATTCAACATCACACTAACACATTATCATAACGTGTCTGTCACACATAAACACGTGGATATAAATATTTAAAACAAGAATAATTCTACCAACTTTAATTATCACTCATGATTGGAAGTCCTTTTGAAAGATTATACTATTAACAGAAAACTTGTTTTCACTTACCATGAGCCGTTGACGATCAAACTCATTTATATTTAAAAACAAAATCATTTTCTTTCAAGGACAACTTCACAATTAGCAATAATTATCATCATCATCATCAAAATCAACACCACAATCATCATCATCAAAATCATCATCATAATAATTATCACCATCAGAACCAACATCATATCCATCATCAAAATCAACATCACAATCATCATCATCAAAATCATCATCATAATAATTATCACCATCAGAACCAACATCATATCCATCACCAAAATAAATAGGCCACAAAGTGGACCTCAGTGAGATTTTACTCACCTTAACTCCCGCTGCGTCTTTATAAGTACAAACGCAAGCGTCTAGCTCAAAAGCAAACTCCACAAGTCACCCTAATTAACACAAATATTAATCTTAGTAACCAAACAAACTAAGTGTAACGTTTGCTGTCACATCCTAGGACCCATTCCGCCGTAACACGATATTGTCCGCTTTGGACCCACCGGCCCTCACGGTTTTGTTTCCGGCAGCTCAGGAGCAGCTTCCCAGTATGTCACCCATCCTGGGATTGCTCTTGCATCAACATGCTTAACCTCGGAGTACCCATCCCCTCCGAAGCCGCTGAGCCACCAAAAGGCCTCGTGTTAGATTGGGGGTGGACATGTACATATACAGCACATAACCTCTCTCTGTTTGGCCGATGTGGGACCACGAGTGTGCCGACGAGGGCGTCGGACTCCCAAGGGGGGTGGATTGTAATATCCCACATCGGCCAAACGGAGAGAGGCTGACGAGTGTAAATACATACACTTATATATGTTTATATATAATTTAGCCTGAGAGGCTGTATTTTATTAAGTTTTGGAGACTAGCCGGTGCTGGTCGTGAAGTTGCCAGTTTTTGAGTTGAGCGCTTTTGAGCGATTGCATGCAGTATTATTTTATTTGGAAATTAAATTGGGGAAGCATAAAGAAATATTTTTATTTAATTTATTTTTGTCCACTCACTCTAACTGTTCCACATGTTTTCCCCTGGGTCCTCGTTTTAAATTGCCCAGTCTGCAGAGTTCAGGTTGGACCTAGTTAGGAGACCAGGCATAGTTACCCGCTTTTCCGCCAGTTTTCATCAGTAGGTTACCTGTTTAACCTACTAGTGTTTTCTTGCTTCCGCTAGTGTCTAGTAGCTCTGAATACTTTGGGATTATTGTATATTATTCCGGTGGTGTGCTCGGTCAGTTGACTTTATGTTTAGAATTGCTGAAGAATAATATTTGCTTTTATTTAGCTGGATATTTGTGTGATATTTTTTGGAAGTGCTGTAGTAAGTGTGTGAATTGGAGATTTTTCGGGTTAGGGTTGTCCATTTTCAAGGGAGGTTTTACCAATCTTTTCGGTAAATTTTCCTTAGAGGTGGTCCCCGCACGACTTGCTCCGGGTTTCAGGGTGAAATTCGGGGTGGGTCGTGTCAGTTGGTATCAGAGCCCAAGACCCATTCCGCCGTAACACGATATTATCCGCTTTGGGCCCACCGGCCCTCACGGTTTTGTTTTCGGGGCCGCTGAACCACCAAAAGGCCTCGTGTTAGATTGGAGGTGGGCATGTACATATACAGCACATAACCTCTCTCCGTTTGGCCGATGTGGGATATTACAATCCCACCCCCCTTGGGAGTCCGACGCCCTCGTCGGCACACTCGCACCACACGGCAGAGTGGCTCTGATACCATCTGTCACACCCCAAGACCCATTCCGCCGTAACACGATATTGTCCGCTTTGGGCCCACCGGCCCTCACGGTTTTGTTTCCGGCAGCTCAGGAGCAGCTTCCCAGTAGGTCACCCATCTTGGGATTGCTCTTGCATCAACATGCTTAACCTCGGAGTACCCATCCCCTCCGAAGCCGCTGAGCCACCAAAAAGCCTCGTGTTAGATTGGAGATGGGCATGTACATATACAACACATAACCTCTCTCCGTTTGGCCGATGTGGGATATTACATTTGCCTTCTTAACCCAAAACTAAAATCCGAAGGTTTGCCCAAAGGAGGGCAACTCTCCTTCAAGACCTCCCAAGGTCCTCGATCACCCAAAACTAAACCTCCTACAACTGCCAAAACGGCTCCTACTTTTGAAAATCACAAAATCATCACACCTCATCGAAAACAACTCCAACATTAAGTATTACAAGATCTCAACCTAGTCTTATAATATATCAGCGTGCTCACAACAACAAGAACTAGCTAACCCATGCAACTAAACCTACACATCCTGCCAGACGCGCCGCCCCGCGCCACCACAAGCGGCGGCGAGTGGGCCCCACGCGCCACCACGAAACTTCCGAATTAGGACAAACTCTCAACACGAAACTTGTAGAATACTACAAGGGGGACACTTTTCATACCTGAAGGTCTAACCAGTTCGGCCGAAATCGGCCGGAAATCACCGAAAACTCATCGGAAAATTTTAGAATCCACCACCGCCACTCTCTGCCGTGAGTCGCGCTCCAAGGCCACCAGAAGTCGAACTAGGATGCCAAGGGCCTTCTATCCCGACCGGTCTCCCGCCTTGTCGCCGCCGCCGGATGTCTGAAACCCGACCGGGTCTCTAACCCGAACTTCCAAGCTTCGGGTCACTACCTCGGGACCGAAACGGTGCACATCACCACCACAGGTCAGCTCGGACGGAGGAGAGGAAGAGAACCCGACCGGTGCCGACGTATAGGTCGGTCGGAGGTGGCCGAAAAAGCCGGGTCAGGTCACCGGGTCCGGGTCGGGTCGGCTGGAGGACTTTGAATTCTCTCGGGGTCGGACAGAGAGAAGGAGAGGGAGGAAAATCTGGTTTCTGAAAAACTGAGGACCCAAACTGAAAATTTCCTATTTAACCTAAATAATCCCGAAAAGCCACAACTTCCACTGACCATAACTTCTACATACGAAGTCCGTTTTACGCGTGCCACGTGTCTACGAACTCGTATCGTCGTGCTCTATAACTTTCGTGAAGGAAGTTTCTCGAGAAACCCAACAGATTTGAAAGTCAACTTTTGACCCCTTAGAACCATAAGACCGTTTCGGGTAAATTATGTGACCGAACACTTCCGCTCTTCCTTCTAACTTCAAAAACACACTAACTTCTAACTCAAAAACTCCAAATAATATTAGAAACTAATATCAAATTTTCGGGGTATTACAGCTATGGTCTGTAATTTTTGGAATGCTGAGGGCTGGGATGTGGAACTTCTTCTTTCTGTTCTTCCTCGTAATAATGTGAATTTCATCATTAATGTTCCAACTGGTTTTAATGAGTGCGGTGATGATATTAGAATTTGGAACTCTACTTCTAATGGTCAGTTTTCTGTAAAGTGTGCATATAATTCCCTTTTTGACTTGTCTGAACCTGTGAATCCTCAATGGAGTGCCTTATGGAACTTTGATCTGCCCCCAAAACTTAAGACCTTTTTGTGGACTTTACTTCACAAGAAATTGCTTACCAATGTTCAACGAGTTACTAGAGGTTTTGCTTCTAATCCTGCTTGCCCCATTTGTCATTCTGTTGATGAGACCTTATTACACCTCTTTAGGGACTATCCAAGATCTAAGATAATTTGGAGGGCCTTCAGTAACCTGCTTGCATTGATAATTCTTTTTCTTTGGATTAGAATGGATGGATTAATGCTTCTCTCCACTGTCATACTGCTATTCAAGATAATATCAGATGGAAGTGCTTGTTTATTTTCATCTGTTGGTTTATTTGGAAGTGGAGAAATAAACAGGTTTTTGAGCCTGGCTTTGTTCTTCCTGCTTGCTTCAAGAATATGATATGGGATTATGCTATTGAATGGAAGAAAACTAAGTTGAAATCCAATGAAAATTCCATGTTCAGCTATACTATGCTTTCATGGAAAAGGCCTCCTGAGAATTTTTTCAAGTTAAATGTTGATGGAACTAGGACTTCTCCTTCTGGTAAAATAGGTGCTGGTGGTGTTATTAGAAATCATTGTGGAGACTGGATTATTGGATTTCATATTAATCTTGAAGTTGGTGAAATCTTGGATGCTGAAGCATGGGGTCTTTTTCATGGTCTGAAGCTGGCTGTTGATTTGAATATCAAAAACTTAGTGATTGAATCTAATTCTGCTGTCTTGGTCCAACTGATGCAAAATTCCAACTTTGATATTCATCCTTTGGGTTCCCTTCTTTGTGGTTGCAAAAACATGATGAACAAGATGGATGATGCTTAGCTCTCTCACATTTTCAGAGAGTGCAATGCTACAACGGACTTTCTAGCCAAATGCAGTATCCTTCATGACCTTAGTCTGATTTGCTTTGACAGCCCTCCTATTCATGCTGCTGATGACTTCCTTAATGACTTATGTTTAGTCACTAGAGCTAAGAAAACTGGCAACTGTTTTAGTATTTAGTCTCTTTTTCTCTTTCGTTTGTGCTTTTTAAGCACTCTTTGTAAACCAAAAAAAAAAAAAGAATATGGAACACAACCCAGTTAGGCATTATATCAAACACCATCTAAGCAATCTTAACAACGAAACCCAAAATGAACCACTACTAATTAATTAGCAAACAACTTAAATTTCAAAATTTTCTAGCAGCCCAAAACTACAAAAGGGTACTATTACTTCATTCAAACGAAAGCTATTGTGAACCTTGAGAATACCCCAGAAGAGAATAACAAAACATGACGGTTATGTGTAGTGGTGAACGTGATTTCAGTGGTATGGTTTGTAATTTTTAAAGGTCAACGTTTTTAAGAGATCCAAGTGGGGGTGCTGAATTATAATTATGTAAAATTTAGGGATTTTTTTTTTTATCATTTAAGGACTTCAATAGCCTTTTTTTTTTATAAAAACCCCTAACTTTTTTTTTTCCGATTCATAGTAGCTTTTAATTTATGGCAGTATTTTTTTGGTCGAAATATTTTTCAAGACCGAACAAAACACATCCTCGTATCAGGGGTACTTTCGTCATTTATCGAAATTACAGATGTAAAAGCTCGGTTTTCCTCTCTTCTTTATCTGGTTGTGACCCCCGGTCTTCTACAATTCTCCTCCAAAACAAACACCTTTGTCATTCTCTCTATCCTCCAAATTAGGAACCCCCAAAATTTCTCAGAAAACCCTAATTTCGCCGAATCCTTCAGATTCAGTCTTGAATTCTAACCCTTATCCTTACCAATTCGGTTGCTTTTTGTTTTTAAACTTCCAAATCCGAAACGAAATCTGAACCCGGGTGGAGATTTGGGGGAAATTTCTAGGGTTTTGAAGCTCGTTCATGGCGAACGGGACAGGTTCCGACGAGTTCGTGGTGCGGTCTCGCGTCCGGCAAGGGCTGAAGCGCGAATTGACCTTTGCATTGTCTCAGGTGGATGTCTGTTGTTCGTTGGGCCGGACCCGGGCCAGGAAGCCCCAGATTGAGGCTCCGGAGAATGTGAACCGTAAGAGATTGAAGAAGGCGACGAAAACCGAGGAGGAGAAGGCGGCGAGCGGCGGCGAGAATGTGAAAGGTGTTGAGGATTTGGTGGAGGCTGTAAGCGAAGAAGACGATGCGAAAAGCGATGTGGTGGATCTTATGAGCGATGATGAGCCGAGAAGCCATGTGGCTGAGTCTGCGGTGAAGGAGAAGGTCACCGGAGAGGAGTTGAAGAACGGTGTTGTAGAGATGGATGTGGATAATGAGCAGATTGTTGGTTCTATCGGTAATGGTGATGAGGCTAAGCAGGAGCAGTTGAAGAAGAATGAGCCGGAAAAGCCAGATTTGGTGGAAGGAGAGGTGATTGTGGTGGAGAAGCCGATTATGAGGTACAGTCGGTTGGCATCGAGGCGAAAGAGCCAAGTGGCTGAGTCTAAGCTGGCAGAGAAGGTCAACGGAGACGAGATGAAGACTGGTGCGGTGGACATGGCTGTTGGGAATGAAACCAATGCCGGTTGTGGGGGTGAGTCGGTGAAGGGGGATGAGTCTAAGCAGGAGGAATTGAAGAAGAGTGAGTCTGAGCAGCCTTTGGTGAAACTAGACATTCTTAATTTGAGTGAGAAGGGTGATAAGGCGGAATGCGAGGTGAGTGAAAAGCCGATTAGGCAGTATGCTCGGTCGGCATTGAAGCTTAAGAGCCACCAAGTGGCTGAAGATGAATTGAAGAATGGTGCAGCGGATATGGCTATTGATGACGAACCCAATGCCGGTGGTGCTGGTGATTCTGTGACTGAAGATGAGCCTAAGCAGGAGGAATTGAAAAAGAGTGAACCTGAACAGCCTTTGGTGAGATTAGAAATACTCGATTTGATTGAAAAGGGTGATAAGATGGACTGTGAGGTGAGTGTAAAGCCGCAGAGGAGGTTTACTCGGTCTGCATTGAATGCAGAGAATGAAGCCCTAGACTTAGATACAGTCTCACAGAAAAGCTCGTCAGTTGAGGTTGAGATGAAAATGTCGAAGACTGTGAAGAAGTTTAAGTTGTCGGAGCTCCTTGAAACTGGTATTCTCGAGGGGCAGCCAGTGACTTACCGTAAAGTATCAAAGGTATGTTCTTTTCGATTGTGGTGCTGTATGCTCATTGTTAATGTGTATGATTATTACTAATGATGCTTTAATTTTATTGTTGTTTAGGGGAGTTTTACTGCGGAGAAAGGGCATACAGGAGTGATTACTGGTTCTCATATATTGTGTCACTGTGAGCGATGCAATGGAACTGATGTGAGTATTTCATGATGGCATGTTATTTTGTAATTGATTTTAAATTTGCCCCTTGATCCAGTGATTTGATGGACTAGTGGATTGAATTTATGTAGGTTGTTTCACCAGCTATTTTTGAGTTGCATGCTGAAAGCACAAATAAACGGCCTCCTGAGTACATATATCTTGAGAATGGTAACACCCTTCGGGATGTCCTTACAGCATGCGATTCTTCATTGGAAACCTTGGAAGAAGCTGTCCGGCTTGCTGTTGGTTGCTCATCAATAAAGACTTGTACCATCTGCCTCAATTGCAAAGGTTGCTTTTGTGTTCACTTATGGAACTAAATGCCTTTTGAGGTTCATTTTTTTCCTTTGCATTTGAAAACTGCTCATAAAAATTCAAAATGCAGGATCTATGTGCCAAGATGAGACTACACCAGCAATGCTTCTTTGTGGCTCCTGCTTGGAGTTAAAAGAGACCCAAGCTAAATTTTCTGTAGCTGAGAAGCCTTCTGAGGCTGCAAATGATTCCTCTGAGTAAGCTTTGCAACTCTGCTTATTTAGTTATGTGTCATCTGATTGTTCGACAATTTTTGCTTTTAATTGTTTGTTATGACTTGTATGCGCCTAAAAACTTGCATTTTAATACACTGTTTAAACAAAAATGAGCTTTTGTGTTATCTGGATTGTTATACATAGAATTTGGAATTCAGTAAGCCTTTCAATAGTGCATGGAGTCACAGAAACTTACTCTGCGGGTACAACAGTGACTTTTTAGCCATACTTGTTACTTTCTTCACATTTGATTGCTCAGTTATGAATATGAAATATCTTTTGTAAACTGCATTGGTGGATATGCAGAAGTGTACATCTAGCAAAGTAGCAATAATTTCAGTTGTGTTATCTTTATGTGTCTATCAGGTTGTTTGATGTAGAGTTAGGGGTTCTTATATCTTACGAACTATAAATACAAACGAGTGTCTTTCAGTTATTTATTTAGATGTTACTGTAACTAATTAGAGATGGGCATTTGGATAATATTTCAGATTACCAAAGCTGGTTTCAGTTGCAACCTCTCCTGATCCTGTGACAAAGTGTCCCGACACCATCCCAGAGTGTCCGGACACCATTCCACAGTGTCCTGACATCATTTCTAGGTGTCATGAAACTGTTTCTAAGCTTCCCGGTACCATCTCAGAATGCCCTGATTCCTCTTCTAAGTGTCCTGATACTGTGCTAAAGAGCAGTTCGTCAGCAAGTAAGAGTCGAGGAAGAGTAACCAAAAAGTATTCATCCTTTCTCTCTCTTGTTATCTATTTGTCTCATGTTTATCAATCTTTTTTCTTTAACACAAGTTTTACCATGTACTGTTCCTCTTTTAAGTTTTTTTTGTCCTCTTTATAATTTTCCTATCTGTTGTCTGTCATTTTTTCATTAGGGATATCGGAATGCATAAGTTGGTTTTTGAGGTCTTGGAAGATGGAACCGAACTATCTTATATTCATAATGGACAGGTTGCAATTCAGACATGCAAAGTAGTTTCTTTGGCTAGGTGAAGTAAAATTTATGTTTTGATTGATCTTTTTTTTTTTTTNTTT
>NC_020493.1:17102222-17147177 GCF_000184155.1 Fragaria vesca subsp. vesca | reverse complement strand
TTTTTTTTTTCCGGCAGAAACTGGCTTTCGGCTATAAAAAGGGGTCTGGCATCGTGTGTAAATGCCATGATCAAGAGGTACTCTTACTTTCTGTGGAGAGTAATATTGTTGGTGGAGTGGTGGTATTTTCAACAAATATATGACTGTCTTGCATAATGTGCAGGTCAGCCCCTCGCAGTTTGAAGCCCATGCTGGCTGTTCATCCCGTCGTAAACCGTAAGTGCTTATTATTTCTAGTTAAGTTTGTGATCTTGCATTTGCAAAACGGTAACTTAAAAAGTTTTCTGGTCTCACATTTTTTTAAACAATAAACTTACAAAAGTTTGTTGTTTATGTACACACCTGCACTGACCAGTTCTAGCCCTGTCACTATTATATTGGGAAGACCACCTTGGGTCCCACCCATTTTTGGGTGGGAAAATGGTGGGCAGTTTGTTTTGTTTTCCAAACTATAGTGTAACTTTGGTTTGCTTTGTTTGACAGCTACCATAACATTTTCATATCTAATGGGATATCTCTTCACGAGTTGGCATTAGAGCTTTCAAAAAACCGGAAGTTCTCTACTGAGGACAGTGATGACCTTTGCCAGATCTGCAAGAAAGGAGGAAAAGTCATATGCTGCCATAGTTGCCCAAGGGTTTACCATGCAGGTTATTTTTACTGTTATTTGGCTGCATGAACACATATTTCTCAAATTTCATGTGTAGATGTGTAGTATATGTTTGTATACTGAAGTAGGTTTCTGTAGGCATCAATAAAAGAGCTGGTAATGACAATGCTTTGCAGCTTTTGCCAGTTCTCTTTGAATGTTTGATTTACATAGTAAATATGGGAAATGCCAATGGAATTAGGGGTGTGCCTGAGTGCTTCTGCTTGCACCTTTTGTCCCATCACACTGCTCACAACAACTTCATACCTATCTTCCTAGAAAGTTTCATACTAGATTAGATGAATGGTATTGTTGAGTGTAGAATTTAGGGTGAATGCAATTTTTACTTCACAGCAACTGCAAATGGAATTTTATGCAGTTAACTGTATTATTTTTATTCTTTTTAATTGTTATGAATCTATTGAATGATTGATAAAATTGGATTCATTTTTATTTATTTATTACTGCATGTGTAATGTGTGGGTGTCAAATCCGTAAATGTTCATTTGTATCAGTTTTTCTCTGAACTTATTTGTTGTAGTTTTATGTAGTGTCAAAATTATGACAGAAAAAAAAGAGATGGACTTGCATGTGTGTGTGTGTGTATATATATATTGAATTTGCATGTTTATGCCTTCATTTTGGGTGAATTGCAGGGTGCCTTTCTCTACCAACTGTCCCTAATGGTAGTTGGTACTGTAATCATTGCCAGACTATGTTTGATAAACAGAAAGATGCGGATAATCATGTCAATGCTGTTGCAGCCGGAAGGGTTCCAGGAGTTGATCCTATGGAACAAATAACCAATCGATGCATCCGTATCATCACAACTTGCGATGAAAAGTTTGGTGGATGTTCACTGTGCAGGTTGCATCTCGTTTTAGTCTCCACACCTTCAATGATCTTATGTCTGTTTATTGTAATCTACTATAATATTTTCCGCTGACCGATTACTGTTTTTCATATATTTTAATGTATAATGATATTTTATGCTATTATGATTTGCTTAGATTTCTTGCATTCACAAAAACATATATGACTGACTTGATGTCTGCAGTGGCCATGATTTCAAAGACGAGGGGTTTGGTCCTGGCACAGTTATTTTATGTGATCAGGTACAATGATTGCCTACTGATCTGTAACCTTGCTAAATATTGAGTTTGAAGTACTTCATTTTTTACTTCTCTAAATGATGTTTTTCCTTAAGCTGCAGTGTGAAAGGGAATTTCATGTCGGCTGTTTAAAGGAAAAAGGAATCGTTGATTTGAAGGTGTGTCAGTCATCCTCTGTATTTTTCTTAGCATTTTCTGTATTTTTCTCGTATGCTCTCGTTTTGGCTGGTAAATTTACTATTTGCAATTTTACACACATTTCCCCTCCAGGAAGTTCCAAAAGACAAGTGGTTTTGTCATCCAGCTTGTCTCAGGAATTATTCAGCTTTGCAGAAGTTGGTAGTTCATGGACAACAAAAGCTTCCAGACTCCCTTCTGAATATTATTAAGGAGAAACACAGTGAAAGAGGTCCAGCAAATGGGGGTCTTGATGTAAAATGGAGGGTGCTTAGTGGGAAAACATCCACTGGTGCTGAAAGTTTAGAGTTGCTTTCTAAGGCCCTTGCCATCTTTCATGTGAGTAGATTAGTACTTTGTTACTTCTCTAGAATATCTACGTCTTTTTATATATTATCCATTTTTTACCAAGCTGTAGCCTTAAGCTATAGTGAACCATTCTAAGGTTGCTTTTAAGAATGCTTTCATTTGTCAAATTTAGTGCTGTTAATGAATGACCTCATGTGTCCTTAATTATATTTATAAAATAGGGATGGTGTCCACTGATTATTTAACAATCATTTGTCCATAATGATTCATACTCCCGGTACTTTTGTCTATATCTTACACCATTGACCTTGTGATACTACAGCAATGCTTTTCTGTCAATGTTACATTTTGAGGTAAAGTATTAATGTTTTATTTTCCGGGTGCTGTAGGATCAATTTGCTCCTATTGTTGATAAGGAATCAGGCCTCGACTTCATTAAGGAAATGCTTTATGGGTGAGCCACTGTGTTCTCTTTTTCACTGGCTGTATCTAGCATATACTTATTGTCGTGCTGTTTGAATTGATTTTGACGTAGAATATTTACTGAACATGCAGAGGTGCCATAAAGACTCAAGAATTTGGTGGGATGCACTGTGCAATAATTACAGTCAAGTGGGGATCATTTCTGACACTTTTTTAGCAACCTTATATGATAACTTAACATGTATGGCTTGACATATATTGCTTATTTTGCAGTGAATCGGTCGTGTCAGCTGCTATGTTTCGTATCTATGGGACAGATGTGGCAGAGCTTCCTCTAGTTGCAACAAGTGCTGATTGCCAAGGACAGGTTAGTTTTGTGCTGCGGTCTACCCTTTGTGGATGTGTGGAATGTTGGATTGGATTGTGACCATTTCCTTTTCAACTGTGCAGGGTTACTTCCAAACCTTATTCGCATGTATTGAGAGGTTTCTTGCATTCCTATATGTGAAAGTTCTTCTGCTGCCTGCTGCTGAGGAGGCAGCATCCATATGGACAAAAAAGTTTGGTTTTCAGAGTCTAAACCAGAGTGAGGTGTGTAAACCTTGTTGAACTTCTTTGGCCTTTATTTTTTTTCCTGTCCGTATAATTAATTCAAGTATTTTTTTTTTTTTTTTTTAATCCACATTGGGTGTAATTTCTGCAGATACATGAGTATAGGAAACGTTACCCAATACTGATTTTCGATGGAACATCAGTGCTGAAGAAGTCAGTCCCCAGGTGCAGAATCGTTGGTTCACAGGAGGGTAAGGGGAAAGTGAAGAAAAATGTTGAATCGTCGTAGTTTAGATGGTTTGAGATGGAGAAGCTAATATTTTGTAGAGCCTCAGGGCTCCCATGTTTCTTGATGTACAGAAGATACAGCTTATCTATACAGGCATGGTAGGTCTTTTTTGGTAGATATGGATATGAGAGACATTGGATTCCATAGAACATTGGGGGAGTAAGTAGTTCAGAAGACGCTTGGAGTTTTGATAGATAGAACATGGGAGGGATGTCAGTTGGAAGATAGAAAATTGGGAGCAAGTTATTTAAGACACTAGAATGTTTTAATGGGTTGCTATTTTTGTAGCTTTTGTGTTTCTTTCCAGTATCAAATGTACCTGGAGTAAAGAAGAAAAACCTTATGTGACGATTATCGAGTTGTTATCTCTTTGCATTTCGATTAGTATCATTCGTTTCACAATTCACAAGAAATTAGTCCAAATCGACAACTTCTACAAATCACATCCCATACATCGACCAGCATTACACAATTGAACTTTTCATAGTATGCGTGGTGAATTATGATTGGCTCGGTGATGATTATCTTATGAACAAAAGTTTGAAGCAATCTAACCGTTATGGAGCTAATGACGTGTCCTCCCTAGAAAATGTGTCGAATCGTGGAACCAAAGAAAGCAAAAACAGGAGCGGGATAAATTCAAAATTCGAAATTCAAATCCATTTTTCTCTTCGAAAAATAACGTTAATTAGCCAAAAGATTATTTCAGTAGAGTGAAATTACAGTTTACCCCGCACTGTGGAACCTCCCTTTCATAGAACTAGTCCCCATTCATTCTCAACCCTATTATATATAAACGCCCCTCACGCTCTCCACTCGCACTGTCATTCTCTCTCTCTTGTCTCTGTGAGGTATGTATGGTCTTCTTCTCCACTTTCTCTCTCAGCTTTAAGTCGTGGTTTTGAGTTTTGATTAACTATCATTTTCGATTGGGTTTCTGAAAAGAGGGATTTGTTTGATTGGGCAGATCGGAAATTAAGAAAAGCGGTTGTGATTTTTTGTGGTGTGAGTGATAAAAAAGATGGGTCAGATCCAGTACTCTGAGAAATACTTCGATGACACTTACGAGTACAGGTACCCCTTTCAATTTCATTTCCATTTCTGTTTTTTTTTTTTTTTTTTTCGGATTAACCTAAAAATGATTTGCACTACAGGCATGTGGTTCTTCCTCCAGAAGTCTCCAAGCTACTTCCAAAGAATCGGCTTCTTTCTGAGGTAGGTTCTCAGGGCTGCCTGATTATTTTTTTTTGAATTTTTATTGTCATAGGTTCTGTTTGTGCTGTTATTTGGAATGATATTTGTGTTAAATTGCTGTGAATGACATGTAAGTACGAAGATTTTGTTTTCCAAATGTGTGATCTCCGAATTTAGAGAGTTTATATTTTGATTCTGGAGAGATGTATTAGAGTTGTAGCCCAATTGGATGTTTTAACTGGGTCAGTGTTTCAATGTAGTGTTTACATCGCTGCATCTAGTGGATTTTCAGTTTAGATGTCACGCTTGGCTTCCCATACCCTTTTTCTGTTCAACTTTTGTTATGTGGTTTGGTTAATGTCGAAATTGAGAAAGAATTAGGATACTGAGACTGTTATTAAACCCTAAGTGCAATGTATTTGGATTGCTAGTCCCTGAGATGAAGTTATAACCCATCTTTTGTTTGTGGTTTTGTTTTTAGAATGAATGGCGTGCTATTGGGGTTCAGCAGAGCCGTGGTTGGGTCCACTATGCAATTCATCGCCCTGAGCCACACATCATGCTATTCAGGAGGCCTTTGAACTATCAGCAACAGCAAGAGAATCAGGCTGTGCTTGCAAAGTGATTGTTGTGATGATGCAAACCATGTAATCTCTATAACTGAAATGCTAGATAAGGAGGGGTTATTATATGTTTAAAAAGTAATTTGGATGATGTTTATGTCCTGGAACACATGTTGTGTAATTCTCTCCTTTGGAGAATTCTTTAGTGACTTTCAAGTAACGTAAATTGTGGTGTGTTACTATATAAGCTGTGGTGTCGGTGAATTTATGTCATCGTACTGATATCCTCTAGTTTATCTATGGTCAGTTTACTGCTTTTCTTCTGTGGGTTCAATTGATAATGTTCAGTTTCTTTTTTTAGAACTAGAATGATCAATGATATATGTTGTGTGACTGTTTAAATTTCTGACCAAGTAGTTGTTGTGATTAGAGTCTCATCTTTTTAGTGGTTGATGCTCAGAATAGGCAGAATAATTTAGGAGTGTGTTTAGTAGTGATGTGAAATCCAACGCAAAGTTTGTGGTTGTGATTTTAATCTCATCTTTTTTTACAGTAGCCAGAATACTTCAGGAGTGTGTTTACTAGTGATTTGAAAATCAGGGCGAAATGAAAACTAGGATCGAGAGACTCTGCGAATTGTCTTAGTTATTCTTTGATTGGTTGCATCAGATTTCAAAGAAAAGGGACTTAGACACAGGTTTTGTTATCCAAATATGTGATCCCAAAATTTAGTGGCTTTGGTCAATAATAATTATCATCATTATTATTATTATTATTTTCATCATTATTTTTTGAATGATTGGCTGTTCTCATTTAATAATAATAATAATAATTACAACACTGCAAGTCTCAGTGATTGTTAATCGTAAACTGTCATGAGTAAAGGCTGTATGGCAAAGATTTAGATCATTGTTAACAAAAATCCAATACAGCAATGAGCTTAGAAAAAGATAGAGAAAACTGGCCAATTACTGAAATCTTCTCCATGGATCAAAAATGATTAGTATCGTCTATTTTTACTGTCCATCAAATAAGGTCAAGTCTGCCTGCAAAGCAGACATTTGCCAGAGGCAAACTAAAGCAGAATGGGGTTGGGGGAGGATACCAATTGAGAATCTAAGACACACAAGTGACACAACAACATTATGCAGACTAAATAATAGCCACCACTAGATGCAGTGGTTTAAGCAAGACGCAATAACCCAGACTAAATAATAGCCAGTCAAATTCACCAACACCATTGATCACATACTCAACCGGTTCGTGTTGGAGGATGCGGCATACTTCACCTCCTAAACCTAGTAACAGTTTTGTTTGAACCACTTCTGTGTTCTGTTCACATATCCTTTAGTTCTTCAAGTTCTTTTACCACTTGAATGAGTTGAATGATTCAAAACCATCTTTCAATAATACTGTACCAAGACAGCATTATTGCTTGATGATTTGAAAAACATGTCCCAATGGAGTTGCTACGATTTCAAACATGCCCCAATGTAAATCTTTCATAAGGGTTTTCCACATCTTTGTTGATGACTTCACAGGTTGCTAAACGCCTAAACCTACTTGTAAATCAGGCAACCATACATGAGAAGTGCTTGGATATCTTATGCAATATCTCTGGTCGACCCATGAGTTATGATAGATCGATCACTCGGTATTATTGCTCTCGTAACACGAGAAGAAGCACTGCTACTTCCATCAGTCACATATCTGGTTCATGTCTTACTGCCAATCTTGAGAAGCACTTAGGTATGCCCCCTCACATTCACTCAGGAATTACTACACACTTATGCTGGTATTTTTTTTCGAGTCCAAATAGGACTTGCTAACTGGAAAACTTATACCATGCAAAGGATGGAGCTCACTAGTCAGCTTTGCAATCTTGATAGACTAAATAGGCATGTAAGGTGGGGTGATTTGGAAAATAAAAAGAAAGTTCACTTTGTCAACTGGGTTCAAGGTTGCTGACACGAACCAAGTTATGCTTGCTAATCCTGCAGTTTCGAGAATTTCATAAACTGATTCTGGTATGTCGATGTCTATCCTTCAGCTCAAGTGCCTTTGAGAGAGCTGCTCACTCATGAATCTTAAACCTCCTAGCTACCTAAAGAAGCTCTAGCCTCTAGTACTGGGAAGTTTATGTTTAGATTTCATGTGGTACTAGGACTTTTTACCTAAGTTTAGTTATATCATACAATCATATCTTTTCCATTACCATCAAGATTGTTGTTGAGAAAAGAATATCAGGCTCCAACTATTTGCATCACATCTTGTTTTCATGATCATATCATGTTTCTCTATATATATATGGTTTAGAGTTTGGTTTTATATTTATAAGATTTCAATATTCCGGTAATGAAATTTTACTTTGTTTCTCTTGTTAATTTATCTAGGGTATAGTATCCTTTTAGTTTGGTTTGACTATTTGAGTAATCTCATTTAGTAATTCTCAGGTTGGAACTTCAGCTGTTCACGTACTTCTCAGTACAGCTAAAAGTGTTTCTGAGAAAAGCCCCAAGCAAGATTGAAGAGACATTTTATGGTGGCATATATGAGGCTTCAGAGTCTTGATTTAGCCATTTTCAGCGTCTCTCCTACAACATTGTTAGTCCTACTCCCTAAATTGGTAAACCAAAAAGTAGAATCCATCAATGATGAATCAATTTTTATAGTGCAATAGACCTCTCAACCTTCACAAAGACATAGAACAGACGAAACGGTGGATACACCGGGTGCGCTGTATAATTTTCACGAAACACATCCCACATTGGAAAACAGAAGCCAACACTAACGCTTTATTTAACGCTGCTTCACAACATGTGTCGCCGGGCTTGGTAACGTGAGCTTGTGACCCTAGTGGGGGCACGAGGGAATTGGAACATTTACTTTGCGCTAGCGGGTCGGTTTCGGTCAGGCTTCAGTCTGACCCGCCCGTTCCAAGCGGAGAGTTGGATCATGTGGCTTGAGCGAAGGCTCTGGGTTACATGGTCCTTAGAGTGGAGGGCAATGCGTGAGGCTGGTTTCACAGAGCCAGCGACTACCTCCCGCTCCTTGCAGTGGAAGGATAACGGCAAAATGGTTTCCACATTGCTGTTTGGTTTCAGATATTTTGGGATTGAAGCAAAAGTGAGCTGCATTTGTGTGCTTGAACAAGAAGGGATCCCTCTTTTGCTTTGTCAGATTCTCATGTACCATTTTGTAGGTATGTAATAATGTAATTGCATCATTTCGTTCACTCACTTCACTGATGATCTTGCTTCAAGTTCATGAAGCCATGAAGCCGTTACTGGTGTGTTCTAAATTCTTATAGCTAAGTTATCTACTAAGGGGTACAACATTCGCTTAAATGACGGTTTTTTTGGTAGGTGATCTTCTGTGTTATTATTGTTTTGCAGCTTTTGCTATATTTTGTTTGTCCTAAAAGATTTGTAGTTGAGAAAGATTTCATGAGAAATATACACGTAGTTCAACTAGTTGAAATCACAATGCTTTCTGTTCTGAATGTGTACAGACTAATGAGGGAATATCACTCATGGTCATTCTTTCTTGTTAGTGTCATCTAAATGAGATGCTTTATTGTAGTTGAGACTTGAGAAGGATGCTGCCCAAGTAAGTCCCACCTACGTGACTAGAATTCATTTCTTATTATTGTAAACAAAATTGATGAGCTGCTGTTTCATGCTTTGGACAGAAACTTGCTAATGTTCATTTATGTTTTAATGTGTGAAGGAGAGGAAGCAGTTGGTAGCTAGAACAAGAAGTTTTAGAAAGGCTGCTATGGCCAAAATTACTAGAAGATTTGTATGAAGCTCCATGCCTACAAACATCTCCAACATTTTATGTCACATATAGTAAGCAAAAGATTAGGGGTTATGTTTTGATTTCTCCTAGTAGTCTCAACCATAAAATATGATTGTATCCAAATATTAGGTCCAAACAATACTTAACAATTCTACCTTAGGATTTCAGCACAGTACTTCATGTATGCTGCAATCACACATGTATGAATTCAGATCCTTGTCTTGCAAAGTGCTTTTCATGGAGATTAAATGGCTTACTTTTCATGCTAAAGCATTTCTCAGAATGGTATGGTGTTCCTGAATCCTGATATTATTGCCAGTGTGGGACTTTGATTGAAGCTGGCTGTTTATTGGCTTGGTAAACCTCCATGTTGCATAGAGCAGATGCTATCTGTGTGTTTTTGTTATGATAAGAATGAGTGAGAATAATTGATGGAGTTACTGGCATTCGTATCCCTTGGGAATTTATTTTGAACAAGTTATCCATAATCCAGAACCATTCATTTTTTGTATGCTTGGAATCAGTGAGATAATTTCCATCAGATTGCTGATGGTAAAGATGTTTAGGCCTGTGTTATATTGATACGAAAGTCTAAGCTAGCTCACTTCTTGCAACTTATTTGATGCATGGTTCTTAGTTCAGATCTTTCACATATATATAATGCTGTCTTGTTGAATGTTTCATTATATCATGTATTGATAGCTCATATAATAAACATGGAGATCAAAGATTAGGAGCTTAAGACTCTTTTGAGTATTAACTAATCAAACAGAAGTATTGGTGATGGCCAGGTTCATTTCAACAATTTATCCAACTCAAGCACAACTTGTTTTAAATTCTGGCTTGTCATTTGATTTTCCATGAACTCATTTGGGAGGCATAGCTGTTCAATTTATCAAAGGCTGTTTTCTGTAGAACCTCCTGATAATATCACATTTCAAATCCCATATGTCGAAATCCTTGATCTCACTCATCTTTAGAGTCCTGTTTCTGATATCTTTAGGTAATCACATTTGCTGAGGTTTTCTTTAACAGTCAAAAATTGCTTTATGAGTGGCATCATTCCTAATGGACTAAATCATACCATCATTACCTCCACCTTCGTTCTGGATTTGTTTGAATAGAAAGCTCAAGCTTATAGACATATAGGGCAAGGTGACCATTTGTGTCACCCCATGATATTTTTTTGTTGCATTATGCATAGCAGATTAGCAGTTAGGACTTCCAAATCTGGTGTTTCTTTGTCGACGACTTCACCCGTTTTTCTGGCCTACTTGTAAATCAGGAAACTACACAGATAGATGCTTGGATATCTTCTGCAGTCTTTCTGCTCAAGCCATGAGTTATGACAAATCCCTAGTTTATTGCTACCCTGATACAAGAAGAAGCATTACTACAGCCATTGGTCACCACGTGGTTCGCCTCCCACTGGCAATCTTGGAAACACTTGTGCTGGTATGCCTGGCTCTCATCAACCCTAGACCCTAGAATTACTTAACACACTTGTGCTGGTAATTTTTATAGTCCAAAGTAGATTTGCTGGCTGGAGAAGTAAGTCCTCCTCATGGCCAACTCTGAAAGTCGGTCGCTTCTTTTATTCCCTCTTCTGCCATATAACCATGCAAATTAAAGGATTGAGCTCCCCTGCAGTCAGCTTTGCAATCATCTTGAAAGCCTAAATAGACAATTTCTGTGGGGTATTAAGGAAAATCAAATCAAGTTCACTTTGTCAACTGGGATATGGTTTCAATCCCAAGGATGAGGGAGGTGTGAATAAAACTGCTGAAATGAACCAAGTATGCTTGCTAGAGCTGTTTGGAGAATTTCATAAAGTGAATTTGGTATTCTTCAGTGCTTAGCTCTAAAACTATGGAGAAAGTTTTTTCATGGTGCTAATTTTCTTAGAGATGACCACATGTGGAGGTTTGGTTTTACCCTTTCAAATTCCTCTAATTTCTTCGAGCAAGTAAATGATTTTGGGATGACCATAGCTCACACCTTAAACTCAATGATCTTTTATGTTTTGAAGGTTGTGGTGCTGTTGTTCAAAGTTGGGGAGGCTATTCTAATTGTTGCACTGTCAACCCGGATTCTAATAGTTGTTTGATTGTTACCTGAAGTTGTTGGAAATGTGCAGTCTGAATGTGCTGATGATAGACCACCCTACTTGTATTGCTGGAGAAAACTCACTCGTCCACATATGTAAGGATATTCCATAGAACGCCCCAGATCATTGGTCATGTGGAGAGGTTCTGGCTGCTAGAATGGCTTCAATGGTTTGTTGTATGTAATTTGGAAGTGGAGAGATAACTTCTAATTACTGATGCCTTAGACGCTTTTTTGCTGTGTATGGAAATGTGCCACTCTACTGTATGGAAATGTGCCCAATCTGTAACCATGGAATAACTATGTTGTGCTGAGCCACACTACTATATACTTGTATAGAATGTCTGATCCACCCACTACTCGGTGCTTCTCAAACTCTCATCGGAGTGTTCGTTAAAGGTATTGATCAAAAACTGGTTTGATAGTCCCATCTTTGAAGCTGCTTTTTTAACAAAGAACCTCATTTCCTATATGCCGACTCGACCCAATTGGGGGTGATAGCTTGCAGGGTTCCCAGTTTGTTGATTTAGAGGGGAGGCGCTTCATAGTAATTCTAAGCAGGCATTTGATTCATTACTTATGCAATGACTGCTGCGTTCCATACTTAAAACTCGATAAAACATTACTTATGCAATGGCTGCTGTGTTCCATACTTAAATTCGATGAAACTACCTAGGGCCGTTGAGCACATAATAATATAATAACTATATAAACGATGCACAACTTTACCGATTAATGATGATAAAACAGTTTTACATCATCCCCTAATCTTCTTATCCTGTTCATAAAGTTTCCTGGCCATAATAAAATGGGGTAAAGCATCTGCTAAATTTTATGCCATAGAAAATGAAAATCCTACTTTTTAGGAATGCAAGTGTGTTTGGAGCAAAATATACTCCAGGGTACTTACTTGCTAGAGGGCATATGAAATCAAGTTACTGGGGGCGCATAGAATTTCGAGTTGATCGTCTTAGATTACGACCAGGTAAGGAAGCCTGAGAGGAACTAGATTCAACTATATCTCCATCACCAATTCGGCTTGTTCTCAGCTTCTCTTTCCTGGGTACTACAGGTGGTTGGCTCTGAGCAGCGCAATCTGGCTCATCATCTTCCACAGCTTCTGCTTTTGGTCTAGTATATGGCCATTGAGTACCACAACTTGGACAAACTGTTTCACCCTGAAATTCATCAAGCGGATTGATTAAGCACTAGAGCTCTGTTTTCTTTACTACCAATGACCAAATATGTCAATAGGGGAGTCGATAAGCTAATCAATATCAGTGAAGAGTTTGGCAGTTTAAGATCTATTCAAATATAGTGCAAAAATTACGGCCTTATGAATATAATATACCTTCTTCTTATGACTATAAAATTACAGCCTTATGAATATAATATACCTTCTTCTTAGCAAACAGTTTTCCAAGGCAGTACTGATGAATTCGAACCTTACAATCCTCTTTTTGACATAACACTGCCTGTCAGACATAATACACCACCAAATTATCATATAAGAGAGCATCAGCAAAATATTGACTAGTTGTACTAGAAATAATTTTCCTAGAATTAGAATGATAGAGCAAGAAAGAAGCATAAGAGCAAGGCTGTAACTTGAATTTTTTGATAATGCTAAACAAGCATCCAATTTTTGAGCAGTCAGAAATTTTAAAATTATGGATTGAACAATGGTGAGATAAAGCAAGAGACCACCTTCACCCCAGCTTCGTTACACACTTCACATGAAGGAACATCATTATTGCGAAACCAACTTCGCAGATCAAGGAAGGATCTGACACCAAGTCCAACATGACCCTCAGCGGTGAAGGAAAGCCATTTATCCCGTACAAATTCATCAAGAGTTTTTTCCTTCTGGGACATTGAAAAGTTCTTCAATGCAGCAGGGATATGAAATTGACCTTGTGATTGTGATGATGTACCAATGTTAACCTAAAGAAAGACCACCAGAGTTATGAAGCAAAAAAGTGCAAGTACAACATTAGTATCCCTTTGCTTATTAGTTAGTGCATCCCAATTGATTTTACTGTGATTCCTTCGTCTCAAATTCAATTTTTTTTTTCTCTTCTGCAGCCTCATTAATTTTAGAGTGAGTGTACATTACTTTAATCTTAGACAGTGTGCACCATAGATCAATTAGTTTGGATAAACAAGACCATTTTACATTGTCATAACGGATGGGTTACGAGTCTATTACTCCTCAATCAAAGAGACAGTGGTTGGGTTGTGCTGCCTTTTGGTTTCATTCGTTATATACATCTCAGATATCTAATCACTTGTGTAAACTTGATCAAAGTAATTAGTTAAGGAGAACAACTCAACCCTTTTTCTTTTATCGGAACAAGGGAGTCTACATGAATCCCTAACAAGTTTATAGTTGAGCCTAAGTTGGACACACACACACACACCTACCTAGAGCTCTGGTGTTCAGTTTCTATCAAGAGCTTTCTACAAAAACTTAAACCACCAATAATCCATTTTGAGAACTTCCTTATTGGATAAGTCCCTACTCAACTAACTACAGTCATCTTCGATGTTCCTATTTCGTGTTTGTAAAACTGGAATACAGGCAGCTAGGCAGGCAAATACTTGCCTATTTCATCCTCACTTCTTTCAAAACACATGACCTACTTTATCAACTAAGTTATACAAAAATCAATGCAATACAATGACAATGACTTGCTGGAAAATAGAGTCTGTAAGCAAAAATGTCAAACCTGATTCTCTAATCGTAGATTAAGAGCATCGCTGCTAGATATGGTTCCTTGAGCAGCTTCTTGCACTATTGCTTCTATCTGATGATTTCAAAAGAGTAGACCAGAAAGTACAAATGAATTAGATAATATCATAATAAAACACAACAGCAACATTAAGCCACATACAATATCAAAAAACTAAAAAACTCATTAAGCCCTATATTTGACTTATACTGTTCTAAACATACTCATCTGCACTCAATGCACAATTGCATACGATTACACACCCCATACGTACAAAGATAACACGGAAGATGCTAAAGTAAGATAAATTTGTCTTTCAAAGGAGTAATTATAGCAGAAGCCCTATTCCTACAAATTAAAACAGTCTATGAGATAAGTGCACGGAGATTCTAATCACTTGTATCCTTTTTGTTTAACTATTGGCCTTTAAGGCTCTTTGTAAAGCATGAGCTGCTATGTCTCGCTTCAGAAACACAAGTGAAGAATCTTTATAAATTCTACTAATTCACCAATTGTCCAAAGCATCATACATGATCATTTGGAGGATACAGATTCTTCTGTAGGAAACATGCAACTGAAAAACAAAATGGATTGGCTTGGGAAAATACTTATAAGCAAACAACGAAATAGAAGGTATTAGAAAATAAAAAGAAAGAACCAAAACGGAGTCTATAGGGGGGCATATCAAATGCATCAAAGGACTGACTTAATAATAACACAAACAAGCAGAAGCACTAGGTAGGGACACAAAAGAAAGTAGAACACAAAAGAGCCTGAGTCCCACCAATATTGGTCAGTTAAGGAAATACCATATTTATATCATAGCACAGATCAATGATAAGTTTAACATAATATAGTGGTCAATGACGCTCTGGCAGAAATAAGCCAAAAGAGACTCTGTCCTAGCATTAGCTAATAGGACACAAATTTTCATAAAAAAGTCTAGTAGATTCCTATCAATATCACGGTCAACCTAAAACGTTACAGAACTCAAGTGTACGATTTCAGGACTAATTTCCACACCCTCACATGCAACTTAGACTGTGATAAGTCAAATTTCAATAGAACGAAGTCACTAGAACTCAGGGGTCACATATTGATTTAGTAGTTTCATGGACAGCAGAATCAAAAAATTTAAAATCGACAAACATTTTGATTGTTTCCTGTCATGTATGTCTATCCTTCAATTTTTGATTATGAAATCCCAATCACTCGAACATTTCAAGTAGTGCATAAATTGGTCAAGTACTCGTCAAATTTAGACCTGTGTCACACAGCAATAGCAAATAGATTCAAATATTACCAAATCCAGCTACAGATTTTCGCCATTGGACTTCACCATCCTCAAGTTATAGAGAGGGAAAGAGAGATAAGAAAGAGTGGAAGACTACAAAATGTTGAACAAGTGCAATTTTGACAGTGCCTAAATCTAACATTCACCCTAAAACATAAATGCAAGACGGAAGATTCCAATCTCATTCCTATTCAACTTCTCAATCTCATTCCTATTCAACTTCTCATAACACATGACTTGAGGAGATATAAACTACCAGTAAGATCATCAATTTCAGATTTTGGTTAGCCAGCCATAGAGAGCAGGTGACTTCAGACCAAACCAATAACTGAACCCAGGTCAGGAGAAAGGATTCACACCCCCTTCCTCAAACTCCATGTGAAAAGAATTGTGGTTGAAGTTTCACTGTTTCAGCCAATACATGATCCTCTAGCGCTAAGTCCTCCAGATTTCCAATGAATAATGCAACTGTTACCCTGCTTACTCCACTTGGCTATTGCTAGCTTGTCAATCAACTATTCCCACTGATAAATCGCAATGCTACAGTTTTTAAGGTTTTTTTGTTTTTTTTTTTCTTTGTTTGTAGTTGTATGTGGCTTAATGCCACTGTTGGGTTTTATCATGATATTATCTAATTGAATTATATTGTCTGGTCCATTCTTCATCAGATAGAACAATAGTGCAAGAAGCTGCTCAATTTAATTAGTCAGTTGGAATAAATGACTAAAGTGTAAGAGGATGCTCGTTTTTAAATTGATGGGGTTGGATAAGATAGCATCGGTGATCTTGTATGTGGGATGGCATAATATGGTTACCAAAGGGTATGATGTTGAGATGAGAGAATGAGGTATAGACATGTGCATTGAGTTTGTTGAAAGGCTGTGATTACAGCAGAAGCACTATTCCAACCAACTGCAACAGATCTATGAGAGAGGTGCATGGAGATTCTAATCACCGGTATCTTTTTTTTTTAACTTTTGACTTCAAGGCGTCTTTGTAAAGCATGATATGATATATCTCGCTTCAGAAACACAAGTGAAGAATCTATATAAATTCTACTAATTCACCAATTGTCCAAAATCATAAATGACCTTTTGGAGGATACAGATTCTTCTATAGAAGCCACGCAACTGACAAACTAAATGGATTGGCTTCGGAAAATACTTATAAGCAAACAACGAAATAGAACGTGTAAGAAAATCAAAAAGAAAGGGCCAAAGAGGAGTCTATAGGTGGGCATACCTAATGCATCAATGGACTGACTTAAAAATAACATAAACAGGCAGAAGCACAATGGTAGGGACACAACAGTAAGTAGAACCCAAAAGAGCCTGAGTCCCACCCATATTGGCTCAGTTAAGGAAATACCATATTTATATCATAGCACAGATCAAAGATAAGTGTAGCATAATATAGTGGTCAACCACGCCCCAGAGGAAATAAGCCAAAAGAGACTCTGTCCTAGCATCAGCTAATAGGACACAAATTTTTATACCAAAGTCTAGTAGATTCCTATCAATAACATGGTCAATCTGAAACAAGATATAAACCTCAAGACCACGATTTGAGGACTAATTTCTGCACATTCACATGCAACTTCCAGACTGTGCCAATTCCAACAGAACCAAGTCACCAGAACTCAGGGAACACAATTTAGTACTTTACATGGACTAGCAAAACCAAAATTTATAAAAAAGACTAATATTTTGATTGTTTTCCTCTCAGGTATCTTTTTAGTCTATCCTTCAGTTTTCAATTATGAAATCCCAATCAGTCAAACATTTCAAAGAGTCCATAAGTAATCAAGTACTCATCAAATTTAGTCATGTGTCATGCAGTAATAGCAAATAGATTAAGATAATATATTACCATATCCAGCTACGGAGTCTCGTCATTGGACTTGTCCATCCAAATTATAGAGGGAAAGGGGAATAAGAGAGAGTGTTGAATAAGTGCAATCTTGACAATGCCATATCTAACATTCACCCAAAATTAGAGCATGTAAGGTGGAAGGCAACTATCTCATTCCTACTCAACTTTTCATAACATATCTCCTGAGGAAATATAAACTATCATTAAGGTAATTTCAAATTTTGGTCAACCTGTCGTAGAAAGGAGGTGATTTCAGACCAAACCAATATCTGATAGTCTGAAACCAGGTTGGGAGAAAGGAGCCACACCCCTTTGCTCAATATCCATAAGAAAGAATTGAGGTTGAAGTTTCAGCCAACACATAACCCTCCACCTCTTAGAATCCCTCCAGATTTCCAATGAAAAATGCCTACTCCTTTGGCTTGTGGTAGCTTGTTCTATGCCCTCTACAAATCACAATACTGCACTAAGCCAGTAGTGGCAAACGAAGGGAGGCATTTCAAAACCTCAAGGAGGACCATACTTCATTTCCAATGGAGAAACCACATCTCAGCATTTTCTTTTTATAGTGGTTAAGGCCCTAGGATCTTTACTCAGACTTTACGATATAAGCAAAGATAAAACAAATGAGCACAGAAACAAACACAGCGGAATTATAGTGGTTCAGCTATAATTAGCCTACATCCACTTTGTGATCTCTCTTGAGAGAATCACTAGCACTATGGAGAATAACAACTTGATTACAAGTACTTATTGAAATCCCTATGCTAATCCCCAACTCCCTGCTAGATCTCTTATCTCTCTATCACTCTTGACTCTCTAGGTCTTGTGTCTCACACTTAGAGAATCCCCCTGCAGCTCCCTATTGTAGGGGCTGCTGATACAATAAGATTTTAGGACTCCTAAACCTAGCAGACAAAATCCTAACAGATCTTGAAAGATTACTTTCCTAAAACTTATAGAAAATCCTCTTTCCTTTCTGGACTAAGATTTTCCTGCCAAATCCTTAATTTCCAAATCATATCAACGAGCCAAAAACACAACACTTTTTTGACTCAACAGATGCACCACTGCTAGCACAGAATCTATTCTAATCCCCTCCCTTTTGAACACATTGTTCCACTTTGACAATTCTCCAAACAAGTGCCAAAATATTAAACACCAGAACTAGTTTACTCTCAATCTCTTGTAGTATTTAGGGTAATAAATTACCATCCACCTACTCTAAGAGAACTGCTACTCTAAACCTTTCAAACTCAGTACACACCTCTATTACCTCAATCTCAATCTGACCCTTTGATAACCTACTTATGCCGTTAACAAACAAAATCACCCATGCTAGCTTATCGAACCCAATCAATTTGATCACAACCAACTTGATGTTTAGTCATGTATTCCGACCGACTGATTAACTAAATTGTTGACTCATTTTTTCTGAAACTCAAACCAGGGTATAGACAATCTTAAAGACTAAATAAGCACAACAAACACAGGCAATTAGAGTGTAGAAAGATTTAGGACTTACAATAGCCTTATAGAAAGCGATCTGAGCAACCGAATAGGTGGTTCCCAGCTTGGATTCCTCATCAGACACATTATTGACAACTCCATAATAAACCTGACCATCATATTGATTCCTGCATCCTCGCAGCTCCAACTGAACATACGAAAGGGCCTTGTTTATCCTCAGAAGATAATCATCAAACGCTTTCCGACGAACACCTATTTCCACCACACAAATAATCATCAACTTTCAACTCTTAACCTAACAAACCATAAAAATGTTACCTTTCAAACAAAGTCGAGTAATTGAAGTTGAATTTTGATATAAACAAAGGACTAGAGCAAAGAGGGAGACCTGGGTTTTCTCCGGTGAGCTCCGAGAACATGCGGTGGAATTGGGCCTCCTTGAGTGGGCCGCGAGAGAGGAGGGCTTGAATCAGAGTGTGGTGCTTGGCGTTCAGTTCCGTCATTGTTTCAAAACCCTAACAACAAATTAGGGGAAATTAGGGTTTCGGGACTCGGAGAGAAGCAGGAGGGTTTTGGAAGGCGGGAAACAAGTGTCCTCTCAAGGGCACCTCTTCTAAAATTAAAATAAATAAAAAATAAAAAAGTGAAAATGATACTCACCTCACATCTCATATAAAAAAGGGCAAAACAGACCCAGGCTAAACCCAAAATCCAAGTCTCCGGCGAGCCGTGATTTCTCTGGGCATTTGGAAAGTCAGTCAGGTCAGTACAATTCTCCATCTTCTTTTGTTCTCTCAATATGATTATGCTTTTGGATTAGAATCTCTGTTTTGGGTTGTGCTCTCTCATGATTCATTTGAAATTAGGAGCTTATCCGTCAACTGGTGGGGGTTTAGTCAGGGGTCTCGTTAATGTGTTAGCAAACTGAACTGGGTGCATTGTTTGTTAGGATTATCGATACTGTACTGCCACCGTAAGCAATAATTGGGCTAAGAACCCAAGCCACTTTGTTTCGTAATAGTGCAGTGTTCATACTAGAAGCTCAAATCTATCTTTTTTGCTGTGTTATACAAATTTTGTACTATGGTCCTACTGTTTGGAATTGAACTTAGAGCTTAGAGGCTACTTGAAATTTTCTCTTCATTGTTCTTGTCTTTATGAGAGGGTGTCGAGATGAGAAAAGAAACAGGAGGTTGAAGCCAAAATCAAGGAGTTGGATGAGACGGACATGGAAGGAGGTCTGACTGAGGAGAAGAGAAGAGAGCAGGAATTGGCATTTAGAGAAGATTAATTTGGGAGGCAAATAGCCAAGCAGATAGGGCGACAGAAGGTGATAGAGACTCAAACAACTATTGACAAGATAGTAAATTTTAGAAGCAAAAAAGAATTTGACAGAAAAGTTGGAGATGGAGCTCGTATTATGGTAGAAGAGGTAAGTTTCATTGAGCAAGAAATTATCAGTTTCTTTGCAAAATCTTTATTTAAGCAAGAAATACCTAAGACGGGGAAATAAAGGCATCAATTGGAATCCAATTAGTTACAGAAACTCATGGCCTTCCAAGGGTAAAGAAATACAAAGGACTGCTTTTAATAAATTTCCAGTTCCGGATGAGTGTTCTTTGGCAGTGGTGCAATAAAGTTGTGAAGTGGTAAAAGGAGACCTGATGGAGGTAGGGGTGAGTTTTGTACAAATGTCAGTAACTGACAAGTCAAACGTATAGCCATCCTTATGCAACAAGGCAAACTATTTAAAAGTTGGGTAGGTGTCAAGCTTTTACAAGGTTATTGTCAAGGTGTTGGCTGGGGTACAATCTTGTTTGCCCAAGCTGCTTTTGTCAGGGGAAGACAATTGGCTGTAGTCGATAAGGTGAGGAAGAAGGATGTTGGGGGTTTATTCTAGAAAATTGATATTGAAAAAAGCTTTCGTTCATGTTGAGTGGTTCTTCCTGAATAGGGTTATGGACAGTGAAGGTTTCAGTGTTAGATGGAGAAACTGGACCAGCGGATTCTTGCACTCAGCAAATTTTGTCTATCATAATTAATGGGCGGCCTGTAGGAAAGTTTGTCGCTGCTTGGGGGTTAAGACAAGACTTTACCTTCTGTGGATTGTTTTAGTAGACTTGTTGAAAGAGTTGGGAGGATGAGGTTGAGATTACAAACTTACATCTGGAATTTGCTGACAACACTTCCTTCTTGAATGGGGACGAGCAGATATGGGCAATCTAAATTTGACTCTGGAGTGTTTTTGTTTGCTATCAGGGATGAAAACCGACAAAGCTAAATGCTCTATGGTAGGAAAAGTAAGGGAAATACAGAATTGGAGTGATTGGCTCATGGGATGTATAGGCCCTGGACCCTTAAAATATTTGTTCTCATCTCTAGGAGATAATCCTAGCTCAACCTCATTCTGGAACCCTGTCTTTGAGAGAATGGATAAGAGAGTCGAATGATAGAAGTTTCAGTTTTATCAAGGGTAGCAGATTGGGCTCTGATCAAGCTTTTGAGATTTAGTATGTAGATATTAGCGGCAGATAGCGATTCAAATTACGGTTAGCATGAGAATAGTTGGGATGCTAAGCCGGTTCTTAAAGGGGCAAGCCAATTTTCCCTTGAAGGGGTGGGACCAATTTTCGCTTATTTTCAGTCTTTTTTGCTATCTTCTTTTCGTTTCTCGCAGTTTTTAATTTTCACTTAGTTTCCCCCACTTTATTACTCATAATGTGTTGATAGTTAAATTGGACTGTGATGGTTGGCCTAGTTTTTACTCAATTGATCCAAAAGACATTGATATTTCTGTGTCTGAATGAGTAACTATCTATTGGGAAAAAAATTGTACTTAATTATCTAGTGATCCTCTTGGATTAGAGTCAGGGGTCCTGAATGTATAGATTTAAAGTAAACTTCTGTGAAAAAATGTAGTTGGAAGTAGTTCCTCGTAACGTAGCCTTTTCATTTTTGGGAATATTTAGCTCTTTACATGGGATCGACATTATAGTAAGACTATTTCTGGAGGCTTGTTGACCAAAAGGTGTAATTAGATTTTTTTCAGAATTTCGTTTTTCTTGTGTTCTGATATATTTTAGTAAACTAAATTCTGTGCATTGTCGTTAGGATTATCAAATATGTGGTTAACTATCGATGACTATTGGTAACTGTACTGTGATCCCAAGCAATAATTTAGCTAAGAACTGAAGGCATTCAGGGGTCTATCACTTTCTTTTTTTAATAGGTTTACAGTATCAATGTCAGGGAATCCTAGGTATCATACAGAGAAATCAATTTCTCTATATGCTAGATAATCATTATGTTAGGTAATCATTTTCTCGATATGTGCTACAATTCTAAACTAAGATCTACTGTTTTAAATTAAAATTAAAGTTTCGAGGCTAGTTGTATTTTTCTTTTCATCCTTAGTATTATGCACTTCTCAAACTTTATGAAAAGGTGGGGGTGAAATTGGTGCCGGGGGCTGGGAGGGGTATAAAATCTTGAAAAAACTGCAGTGTCCAAAGAAGATTAAAGCCTAGAGCAAGGGGAGTTTTGGGGATATTGGGGGAGGATAAATAGGATGTTGAAGCCAAAATCAAGTAGTTGGATAAGACTTATATTCAAGGTGGTCTGAGTGAAGAGAAGAGGATAGAGCAGAATTGTTGAGACCACAATGGAGGAATTGGCGCTTAGAGAAGATTAATTTTGGAGGCCAAGGTGATAGCATGTAAGGATTTTACACAAAATAGTAAAAAAAAATAAGGAGAAACAATTTCACAGAAAAGTTGGAGATGATCAGTGGTACTGTGGTAGATCATTCAAATTTGATTGAGCAAGAAGTTATCAGTTTCAGATCATTATTCATGCAAGCAAGACCTAGTACGGGGGATTAAAGGCCTTAATTGGAATCCATTTAGTGGCTGAAAAGCGAGGTGATTGGAGAGGCCTTTTGATGATAAAGAAATAAAAAAGACTTGCTTTTGAGTGTGAAATCTCCCAGATTCAAAAGGGTTTTCTTTGGGAGTGCTGCTATTGGAAAGTGGCAAAAGGAGAGCAGATGAAAGTAGCTTTTGAGGTCTTGAGGATATGGGTGGAAGACCAACCTCTGACGTGTTGCTTTCCAAGACTTCGGAATTTCAACTTTTCATAACTCTCCTGTTGACTAGTTTGCTACTGATTGAATCTGCCCAGCGAGCTGAAATATTTGTTTTATAAGGAACCTATAAGACATGGAGATTGAAGAGGGATCTTCTCTGATTAATCTTTGGGAAGGAGTCAAATTAGCGGAGACAAACTTGATGTTAGGCAGTGGAAGCTGGTGTCATTTGGAAGTCTGTCTTGTAAGTCAATTCATCCCTTCTTTCCTTGTTTAAGCACGATAAAAAATTGAGTTTACAACCCCATAGTGTACCCGGAGATGTTAACACACGTTCGGAATCTAATGGTTTCAGATGGGAGTTAAAGAATCGTGCAAAATGGTTCTTTTATGAGGCTCATCAAGCAGCTTCCAAGCTCTTGCCGGTCTTCCTCCCCCTTGGCTGGCGAAAGAGCCTCTCGTCCATTAAGGTCTAAGTTGTGCTGTACTCTGGGCCAGGATAGTCGAATATCTTCCTGTTCCCCAGATATAGAATTTTCCCCTTTTGCAAGGCCCAGCCTATCTTTCTCTGTCTGTGTTTGTGCTTGGGTTGCCAAGGTTCCCCCTAGTCAAAACTCTTGGTTGGCTTGCGGAGCATGACTGACGTGAATACTTGTGATATACTTCAATGAAGTAGGCTGCAGTGTTGCGTATCTCCACATTGGTCTGTTCTATGATAAAGTCTGGGAGAAAGAGAGCTGGTCATGTTTTTCTGCAATGTACTGCTGCGTCTTGTTATGGCAGAGAAGGTTGTGGAAGCTGGGTTGAGCTGGGTGGCTTTAAATGTGTTTGCTGGTCTCTTATGTGGTCATCGTTCTTCTTTTAGTAAAGGGAAGAATGCGAAAGTTCTTTGGGTTGCTGTCTTTTGGGAATGGTTTGGGTTATTTGGATGGAGTGGAATAGAAGAATTTTTGAAGCCTATATAGGAGTGGGGATTGAGGAACTTCGGGGGAGGCTTAGGTTCTTATCATCCGGATTGGCTTCCACCCCTACTGAATCAAAAACTCATCTCTTGTATTGTCCAAGACTGGAAGGCTGCTGTAGCTTAGTTTTCTGGTTGTGTTTCCTAGGCTTTCTTTTCTTGCGTGTGTTATTTGATCTTGTTCCTTTTCTGCTGTGAACTTCTGCTTCTTAAATCTCTGCATATGCTTGTTCTCACCATTAGAGACAGGATGTGATTCCAAATGGCATTGCACCTAATATTTTCATAATCACATGTTTCAAGTAGTATCATTCGAGAACCTGACAGTGATGTTTCTTGTCTACTTCTAGATATTTAAATCTACTATGGTAGTCTTAATGGCCCTATCACGAAATGCTCTTGTCGCGACTGGCTTGGTAGTTTTTGCATCTGCGGGTTTGGCATTTCCTTTTTACATGGCGTAAGTAGAATGTTGAACTCAATGACAATGAATACAAATAATCTCATTTCCCTAAATTTAGAATAATGAGGCTTCTGCTATGCAGGTCATCAAAAACACCCGTCATCGATCCAACAAAGCCACTGTCACCTCAGGCAACTTTTCGAGGGCCGTATATGAACACTGGTTCCCGTGACGTTGGACCTGATCATCAGACATACCCAAAGAAGTGATGTATCTGGTATGATATCTGCTCTTGTGAGTCAGTAAACATTAACCTGCATTTTGCCTGAATTGAATCTGGCTCGAATTTTTTCCTCCAGATGAATGGACATGCCTGCTTTAAGCGCTGTCTTGTTCTACCACATAACTAGATGTGTGAGACTTGAAATGCTCCTCACCTTATATCAAATTTGTAAAATTAACTGAGTGAGATTTCATTTTGTGACTCGGGTATGTAAAGAACAAATATATTGGTATAAAGTCCAGACCATGGGGAAGGATATTTATAATTTGACTTGATCTTAAATTAGTTTTTATTTTTCTTTTTGTGAACACAAGTTTGATTGATAATCTCATTCTTTAGCTGGGTGTAAAACTCTTTACCGACATTGACTTGCTTCCATATATGCATGTTGAATGTCGAAGTTAAATGAGATTTGCGCCTGTAAGGATGAATCCAATCAGAAATCTTTTGCTCAATGAAACTGTAAGTAGCAAACGAGGCAATCTTCTCAAATTTATGCCAATACTCTTAGGTATGCTGGCGGTCACATGAATATAGGAGCAACTTTCTATAGCAAATTAGCAATAGATCAGCTCGACAATAGACTCTATATCGAGCTAGTATATTTCTATATAGAATTGATCTACTTGATGTCTTAATGTATCAGATATGTTTCTGCAATTGAAGTAGTTCTATTGTCAAAGAACCCTTTGGTTTTTTCTAGTAACGTCTAGACGCCGACGTTCTCTGATCAAAACGTGGTTTACTGTCTCCCAAAAGTTGTGGCTGTGACTTCACCGATGGCCGGTACAGTCCACACCATCAAAACCACAACCAGTAAGCCCCCGCCACGACACCAAAAACAAACAGTTATATAGTAGTTGTACTCGACATTCCCTCCTGAAATTACCGTTAGGCTCCACTGAAAGCTCCACAGTTCCCTCAGAAGCATCTGACAAAAACGAACAAGAACAAACCCACACCCCATTTCAAACTTGCACGCAAACTCCTCCCATCTCCATTTTCTTAAAGACTCAAACTTTTTTTGTTTTTTCATCTCAGAATTGAAGACCCTCAAAACCCATAATGGCAATCTTGCTCTCTTCTTCTGCTTCTGCTTCAATCTTCACATCCCCACAATCCCAATCCCTCAAGCCATCTCTCCCTTTCTTGATCTCCACTGTTAACCCACATCGAAAACCTTCAGGAAGATCAAAGAGGTTCTCTCCTTTAAGAGTAGCAACCCAGCCTCAGACCACTGACCTAGGTCAACCCACCAAAACAAAACAAGATGGGGAAAGTTACAATCTTGAGAATGAGGTTGAGGATGAAAGCTCGGGAACTAAGTTCAATTGGAGAGATCATTGGTACCCAGTTTCTTTGATTGAAGATTTGGACCCTAAATTGCCTACCCCATTTCAGCTTCTGGGTCGAGACATTGTCTTGTGGTTTGATAGGAATAAGCAGGAATGGGTGGCTTTGGATGACAAGTGCCCTCACCGCCTCGCGCCATTGTCTGTAAGCTTCTTGCTTCATTCTGTAGGGTTTAGGGTTTAAGGTTGGAAGATTAAGATAAAAGTAACCCAAGTTTGCTTCTTCTTTTTTATTGTGGAATCAACTTATGAATGAGATCCAAATTAGAAGTGTGGTTTGTGGATGATTTGAATTGGGGGTTATTTGGTTTTGCAGGAAGGGAGGATTGATGAAGGTGGAAACTTGCAGTGTTCATACCATGGATGGTCATTTGATGGCTGTGGATCCTGTGTTAAGATTCCACAGGCTTCACCTCAAGGTCCTGAAGCTCGGGCTGTACGGTCTCCAAGAGCATGTGCTACAAGGTTTCCGACACTGGTGTCTCAAGGCTTGCTCTTTGTTTGGCCTGATGAGAATGGTTGGGAAAGAGCCAATGCCTCCAAGCCTCCAATGTAATTGATTCTTTATATATCTCTTTGTTTTGTACTTCCATTTGTGAGAATAATTTTAATTAGGACTCTTGATTGTGATGTTTGACGTGTATTTTAATGTTCAATATGAGCAGTTTACCTTTGCCCTGAATACTTGAATGAGATTATGATGTGCTGGTATTTGTTTAATGTTCAGGCTACCTGATGAATTTGGCAAACCTGAGTTTTCGACAGTGACAATCCAGCGTGATCTCTTCTACGGCTATGATACCCTCATGGAAAATGTGTCTGATCCTTCCCACATTGACTTCGCTCATCACAAGGTACATGGTTGAATCTAATATCTGGGTGTTTTATCTTTTCTTTCTCTATGTAAACAGATAGAGGTAAGTAGTTTGTAGGATGGTAATCGTAAAGGTTAGTAAACTGAGCAGTTGGGGAATTGTAATAGCATAAATCTACCAAATATTCTCATTATACATTAATGCCCCTGTGGTAATCATATGTACTTGTACTGCTTATCTGTCTGAGTCCATCTTTGAATTTGTATGTATTTTAGTATATTTTGTAAGGTTAATCCCATATGCTCTGGATTGTGTTTTTGCATGGGAATGCTATGATCCAAACCTTGCTAATAAGGCTGTTGGTAGAAAATGGACAATTGGGAATATGCTTGATAGACTAAGGAGCATTGTTACTCGACAATTTGAGCACATGTTTTTGGTATAGATAGTGCTTATGGGTGAAATCACTCTGCAGGTTACAGGAAGGAGAGATAGAGCGAAACCTTTGCCATTTAAACTGGAAGCTAGTGGCCCTTGGGGCTTTTCTGGAGCTAATGAGGGCAACCCGAGGATTACTGCTGAGTTTATAGCGCCTTGTTATTATTTAAATAAGTAAGTCTCATCAGCCTCGAATTATGTCTAGACTGTACTTAGATGCTATCAACTCATTGTTTCCTTGCACCCAATGTTGTCAAAGTTCAATATGTTGGTCATGGAGTCTTGCACAGTTTCTTAATTTTCATAGTTTTAGGGTATGGGAATTCACCCGATGAAACAATGGTGTTTAAGCAAGTAAATTCTAAGGTTTAAGAGCAGATCTCATGACCTAGACAAGGATGAATCGTATAGACTACGGATACAGAATTTTTTCACACGACAGTTAAAGAGAAACCAAGTTTGGGAGAGAAGTGAGTTAGGTGATGGTTCAGTGACTCAAGATGAAGGTAGAACTGAGGTAGGAATGATCAGCTTCTACCAAAGGCTCTACGCAAGAAGAGGTTTGAAAACAAATGGTGAAAGGACTAGTAAGCCAACCTGGTTAGAGATACCTTTTAACGAGGCAAGGATGGCTGTTTCTGATAGTTTCAAGGACTAGTCACCTGGCCCTGATGCTAACAGACCGAACCCCCACCAATAACTAAGATTGCTTGGGGTTGGACAATATATCAAATGTTGTTCTAGTTTGGTTGGATAACTAAGATTACATTTATGATAAATCTGGTTGCTTGGGCTGTTGTACCTTTTGGTTATGGTATGGTATTGTTTGTTTGCCATATCTTCGCTAGGTGTTTATAGAATTATTACAGCAGGTTGGTCTAGTAATTAGGGGGCGCCCGTTCGGTCGCCTTGGCTCTTCTACTAGAGTTCATAAACTATGGAGGAATATTATGAGGGAAGATTCGATGATAGATGTTTTGAGGAGTTTCATGGAAGTGGGAGTATCAATTTAGTCACTAATGAATTTACTTTAGTCTTAATATCCATTGTGGGAGTATCATGCTCAATGGACAGAATTTAAAGGTGGAGGTAAGACAAATCGGAAAAGAAAGGGATAGAAAGGGATAGACTTCAACACTGAATTCAAAAAGCCTATGTATGGGGAATGGTATTATTGATTTCTTGCTGCAAAAGATGGGATTTGGTCAGATTTGGAGAAAATGGATGGGGGCTTGTTATAATTAATGGTAGGCCAAGGAGGTAACATTGAAGCCACATGGGGGATGAAACAAAGGTGAATTATCCCCCTCTTTATTGTCCTTGGTTGCTGATGGTATTAAGTAGGATGGTGGATAGAGCCAGGGAGGTGCAGTCAGTAGAAGGACTGATCCTTGGCAGACAAGTAGCCAGGATTTTGCATCTCAGTCGCTGATGGTACATTTTTTTTTTTTGATGGAGAGCAGTATTTGTGTGATCTTCTAATATTGAATCTTTTCGCATATTCACTGGACTAAGAAGCAATAGGGTATTTCATTGCTGCTATTAATATTCATGAAGGTGGAGGGCTTAGCATCTCATTTGGGATTTATGAGAGTTGGCTACTGAAAGACTAGGGCTGCCACTTGGTGGTAAAACTAGGGCACTGCACTTTTGGGATGCTATGGTGAATAAATTGGAGAAGAAGGTTTCTAGATTGGAGTAGAGCCTTTGATGCAGTCAGTTATAAGCAGTGTGTCAATCTGTTTTATTTCTCTTTTTGGATCCCTTGTGGAGTAGCTAGACATATCGAGAGATTGATGAAGTCTTTTTATCGGAGGCGGATGATGGAAAATATGTATAAATCAATAAGGATGTGGTATCTAAGTGAAGAAGAGAGGCAGTTTGGGTGTGGGGACTTTGGTGAGGATAAATGAGGCTTACTTTGAAAATGGTCATTGATATTTCAAGAAGAGAGAGGTTCTTATTGTATGGCGTCATTAGAAATAAATATGGGCTGAAAGCATTTTGTTATATGTGTCATGTATCTGGGAAGAAAGTTGGTTAGAGAAAAGGCATTTTGTCATTCCTTATTCAGGCTATATAGATTGTCTCAGTAAATCAATTTCCAGGGTGTGCACAAATTTCTCCATTAGATTTTGGGTTTTCTAGGAATTTGAATGATAGGGAGATCCGAAAATGCTTGTGTTCATCATTTCAGCCTGAGAATGTGGTGCTGGTTTCAAGGGGGAGGGGGTCGGTTTTTCAAAGGAAAATTTTCTTGTATTCTACTGTAGACATCTGGTGGGCAACCCTTCTCATTCTCAGTAAATTTGAAGGGTAAAGTAATTCCCAAGGCATCAGGTGTGTGTTGGATTTTTGGCTGTGGGAAGTTGAATACTTATGATATGGGTCAGAGGAGAAACCCTTCTTTTGTCCACCATCTCTCATTGGTGTCTGATGTGCAAAACCACTGACAGTGTGAATCATTCTTTTGTCCACCATCTCTCATTGGTATCTGATGTGCAAAACCACTGACAGTGTGAATCATTCTTCATCGAGAGTTAACAAAATTCTTGGAGAAGGTTTCTTAACAGCACACCTTCGTAGTTTTCAATGGAATAAAAGTTGTTGTTCTTGACTGGACAATTTTAGCCTTACCACTTACCAGAACGAGAGTTGAAAGTACTACACACACAAAGCACATATATAACATTTATCTTTTGATGAGCTTATCGAGCCTAAAATATAATTATATCTAGGATAATTGTACTTATTTTCTTCCTTGTATTTAATCATGTTTTTATTCCTATTTACTCAGAATAGAGATTGATACAAAGCTTCCACTAGTTGGTGATCAAAAATGGGTTATATGGATTTGTTCCTTCAATGTTCCAATGGCACCAGGGAAGACTCGCTCTATTGTTTGTAGTGCTCGAAACTTCTTCCAGTTCAGCATGCCAGGGCCTGCTTGGTGGCAGGTGAGAACTTCATGGTTACTTTATTTTCTTTCTGTGATTTATTACAACCCATTAGTAAACGAGAACAGGTGGGTGTTGTGTTTTTGTAAACAACTTTTACTCATTGCAACTTAATTGGATAACATTTGTAAGCCGAGAGGATAGAATACATTTGATGGTGATAATGCAGTTCTTACACTAGCTGTAATTTTTCCCCACTACATTATGTAGCAGTACACCGTTTAAAAAGGCTAGCAGCTTCGAAAAGTATTGTCCATAAGCTGGAAAAGTCTGCTGTCCATTGGTGTAGATATGTCACTTGGTCTTTGGAAGCAGAAGTCCAGAAATAGATTTCATTAAGTTATAGAATAAGAACTTAGATAGTTGAGTTGCGAAATCTAAAATTAGTTTGTTAAATGTCGAATATCTTGATCCAGAAAGATTATAGTATCCAAGTTGAAAGGTGACATTTTGATCAACTTAGACAGGGTTTTGAATAGATATTAAGTCTCAACTTTTTGCATAGAACACCTCACGTTTAGTTTCTTTAGTTAATGCTGGTTAGTTGCATGAAGGTCTATACAGCCATAGAAGTAGGAATCCAGTTGGTAACTTTCCAGATTCTGAGCATTGGATGCCATACAATCCCTCAACCTAGCTTTTGATGACCTTCAATTGGCTTATATATGATATGTGTCAACCATATTGAAGTTTACTTATTCTATTACTGTTTCTACGGCTTTCACAATCCATACTTGTTCCTGTGTCAACCAAGAAGTTTCAGATTTGTACAACAATTTATTTTTTGCCGCATAATCAAATATTTGTGCTCAAAATATGGTTCAATTTCAATTTCTTTAACAGATTGTTGTGTATCCTCATAATCTAGGATTTCCCTCATACTTGAACTTCAGTTTTAAATCTGTAAATAATTTCTGTTTTTCTGTACCAGTCGAATAATCCTAAGCTTTATGCTCAACTATTTGTTATTTCTTTTTCTTGAACAGAATGTTTTGTATCTAGGATTCCCTCATATTTTAACTTGTACTGTCAGGTGATTCCTAGATGGCATGAACATTGGACTTCAAATAAGGTGTATGATGGAGACATGATTGTCCTTCAGGGTCAAGAGAAGGTCTTTCTATCCAAGTCAAAGGAGGAATTTGGTGATGTTAATAAGCAGTACACGACAATTACATTTACACCCACACAAGCAGATCGTTTTGTCTTGGCATTTCGAAATTGGCTGAGGCGGCACGGGAACAGCCAACCTGAGTGGTTTGGTACAAGTGACCAGCAACCGTTGCCGTCAACTATCTTATCAAAACGTCAGGTCTGGGAAAACAGCATTTCTTTCCTTTCTTTAAAACACTATCTTAAACAAAAACAAAAATAATTCAATCACTACTACAGCTACTTACAATTCGTTTCGGTTCATTGGTCTCTATCTTTTCATTTTGTTATGCAGATGTTGGACAGATTTGAGCAGCACACCCTTAAATGTTCATCATGTAAAGGAGCTTATACAGCATTCCAGACATGGCAGAAGTTGCTAACTGGAGCAGCAGTTGTTTTCACCTCAACGGCCGGGATCCCTTCAGATCTGAAGTTACGGATCATTTTGGCAGGGTTTGCCCTAGTGAGTGCTGGGTTAGCTTATGCTTTACATGAACTGGAAAAGAATTTTGTTTTTGTTGATTATGTACATGCTGACATTGAATAAAGATGTATAGATAGGGAGTAGTATTGCATCTGTAAAGAGACTTCTTCGTACTTTGTGTAAGGCCTTAGAAATTAGAAAGTAGTTTGAAAGCGTATCATGGTTGATTATTAGTATTAGCATCATAAGCAAAAGGGTTCAAGTCTAAAATTAACCCCTTACTTGAAGAGCCATTGGCTCCATTTGGGTGATAAAACAATTGAAAAGATATTGATTATATGTATTAAAATGAGAGCTTTGCTATTTATCTAAGCAATACATTAGATTGGAATGAATGCTTTATGCTTTGCCTTTGTTATAAATATAGTTGGAAGTTGGAACTTGTCCTAATTGCCATGCCTTATTTCTGTATCCAAAATTCCTGGCATGTTTGTCAATAGAATGTATTGATATCTCAAGAATGCTAGCTGAAGTGTTCACGTAGGTCGAAATTAGCTTATAGCGGTTCAACTAACGCTTCTAAGGGGAGCGGGGCAAGCAAGAAAGCTTGTCATCGATGAGTTACTTAGGAAAAAGATGTGTCTCTCCCTAGCTCTGCATGGGTTTTACTCAGCGGCGGCAGCAGTCGACAAAACTCCTAAACTGACCGGCAACGGTAATTCTCTTTTGACGAGGAAGGAGATCTCTTCTCGAGTCTCTTTTTCTCCAATCAAAGGCAGTGATGGATGGCTCTATCGTGCCTTATATGGGCGGTGATAGATGTCGAGTCCAACTTGTGGTGGTGATGGTGGCTTTGTTCATTAGAATCTCCTAAACAAATGTATTGGTTGTTCTCTTTTTGTTCTTGCCTTTGGGTTTGATACAAGGGAGGAAGCAATACAGGCCGATCGAATTGTGGCTTGGTATGGAATGGGAACGTTGAAGAGGATTGGAGCGCTAGGAGGTGGCTTGTTTAGCGGCGGTTGGGAGCCCTCAATTTAGATCTTTGCGTCTCAGATCTCGGCAAGAGGGCATGTACCAGGTATTCACCATATTTCCGCTGTTGGGGAGGATGGTGGTGCTCTAGCTCTAATTCCGGATTTGGTTCCGACGGTGCCGCTGCTATCCGATGGTGATGACGGCGGGGAAAAGATGAAGGTTGCTAGGGTTTCTCTCAAGACTTCTCTAGGAGTTGGGCTTGTTTGGGCTTGGGTTGCATCAACTAGGGTTTCATCTGATTGGGCTTTAACGGATGAATTTGGGCTTTGGCCCCTAATTTATAATGAGTTATGGTCCAGGTAACTAGTGATTTTCACAGAGTCTTGATAGTTTTCTCCGAAACCTAATTTCACCTGTAAAATAATTGTGTTTAATCGCTATAAGGTGGGTGTACTTAAGATTTCAAAGCTTATGCTTTATCTTGTATAGGACTTGCAATTCTGAAAGACGATATTTTCTGACGACTCTACAAGGGTACATCGTCTTTGTACTCCTTGCTCTGATTTAAATCGTCTGACCTTTTGATCCAAAAAAAAAATCGATGAGTTACTTATTTTTGGGTGATGTTATTAACACACCTCATCTATTATCATATCTACACATTGCAATTTTATTTACAAGTTTGTCACTTGAATTTGATTCATGATTGGCTCCATCATAGATGGGGTGTATTAATAGTAAAAATGGGTGTGTTAATAGCACCCACCCATTACTTTTTTTAAAACAAAGACCAGGAGTTCTTTTAGGCCAGACAAACCAATGACTACATTAAAATTGAAATATAAACCGAAGCACAAAAAAAAGAAAAAAAAACATTAGATCTAAAATCAATAGCATCAATGCAACATGAAGGTTGGTCGCTATTTTGCTCGCAACCAGACTTGACAAAAGCTTGACTTCCAGACGCCATCATTCTCCACACCAAAATCACATGTATAGGAAAAAAACAAACAATTCAAAGAACTTTGTAAAGGTGGTAGTGGAGGTGGAAACCACCACGCATGGTCCGACAACGTCCACAAGGTATGTTGGCTTGTCAGTACTGCCGCAATCTTGAAGTATGAAGTTAAGTGAACAAATCTTTATCAAGACTCCATTGTTGAAAGTGAAGATGAGATTGTGGAAAAAAAGAAAATTCGGGAGGAAGATAAGAGGGTAAGATGTATAAGCAACCATCATGATCAATCACCCTTTGATGTAAATGATGTATCCAATGGTGGGGAGAATCATTTTAATTTTAAGTAGAGTTGTTTTGTTTTTAACCCTTATATCTAATGGTGATTGACTATGAATATTTTAGTCACTAAATAACGAGGTGAACACTACTCGATGTATGAGATGAAGGAGTATGAGAGTTGTGAACATAGTTCATTAAATTTGATGAAAAATTAGGCTAGAACAAGGAGAGATGTAATTAAAAAGAGACACTAAAAGCTGTAAAACTGAGACTAAGCTGAGAAACTCAGCAAAAAGGGTGGAGACACACCACAAAGGGTAGAGAAACTTGCTAACTCTAAAAATGGCAAAGGAGAGAAGGCAGCGCTATTTTTTTTTGTTCCTCTAATTAGTCCAAAACTAGCAAGCAATTTGTTGCCCATTAACACAATAAGCTTGAGGATGTTACGAAGAACGCTACTCTTACTACAATGATGGCAACATGTTATCGCTTTCATCTAAAAACTGAAGGCTATTTTTGATATATTTAGAGTGGATTGCTGGAAAGAAGCATAAATCCATACGATACTTCTATAAGGCGGACAACACTATCGTATAAAGCAGGATTTGGATTGCAACGTGATCAATATATCTTTTATTAATATGACCAAATGTTGTTTGAGAGCTTAAATTTTTTAAAGTACCTAATATGACCATCATTAATTAAAACGTTAACCACCTTTATCTAATGTCCAAATAACAAGAGGAAGTATGAGATTTAAAGAGCGAAAAGAATCAAAAGTTTATACAAATAATCAAATTGGGGTGTTTGCCGATGGTTAAGTATGTTAAGAAACGAATGGACTGGTAATCTATAAAACTAAAAGACACCTACTCTTGTTGATGTTGGCAATGCTGCCACTGTATTTTCGTAAGTCTCATGAATAGTGAAAAATGGAGAAAGAGTCCATAATTTTCATATGCACTTGGATGACTCGTCTACAGACATATCAGGTTATTGTGGTAGGGGATGTGCTAGAATGATCGTTCTTTATACAAGAAAATTTTTTGGGAACGAAAGCTAATGTGCCCGTAAATTAGACGAGTTGAGAGACTTTGAAACACCAATAGTAATAGACGTTAATTTCCTAGTGGACAGACTGATAAGAACAACAAGCGCGGTGCCTCACACTAGTGGACCTCTTCAAGTTTTTTCTTTGAGGCGTGTGATCTTTGTGTACGAGTATGAAGGATCTTTTATTGAAGAGTTGCATAACCATGTGTATGCAAACATTCTTTTTGATGGAAAAAAACATGTTTGTCATAATTCATAAGGGCACGAAGAAACCTCGAGTCTGCAAGACTTATAGATATATCTAAAAAGATTTGACACAAGTGTTGGAAGGGAAGATATCCATTAGTTATGCTTTCCAGAGAACTTTATAGTATACTTAGTGACACTCACATCACTAAAGTGTTGCGACAACTGCTTCTTTTTTTTGTCAAGTGTTTAGAAAACCTCTTCGTGTCGAAACACTCTTTTTTGCTAGAAAAGTACTTGTAGGCCCTTGTTTTTAATAGTACATCCCCCATACTCTTAGGATTGGGGCCTCTCGATCGAGAGTAGGTTGAGCGGCTCTACTGAGTGAAGACAACGAGGGTTGATGAAGGTGTTGCAGTGAGGCGGTTAAGGGCGGTGGTGAGGAGGGGGTGAGGCATGGAGTGCAGCGAGGGGCATAAACTCTACCGTTGTTCTATCATTAAAAGAACATAAGACATTTTTACATATGATCAATGGCGGAAAGAAAAACGCAAGTATTGCACTTTTGATTTTGAGGAAAACGATTTGCCGAGAACTGTTCGACACTTGAAGCGTACCCACACCATGTTACTTTGCATCGCATGCAACGGTTGTATTAAGTATGATGAACTTGAAAACATATTAAGTATATATTAAGTAACTTGAAAAAGTATTAAGTATTAAGTATTTCAAGAACTTGAAAAACATGGTTTAACTTTTGTAATAAAAAGAAATGTTTAGCTCGGATTTCCAAACTGGAAGTAATCATAAGTGCACTTGCATAGGTGATAGCAAGAAAGAGAATGAGGAGGAGGATGAGGATGGGGCAGAAAATTTGTAAGATGTGCATTGGTGGTTTTTACTGTGTTTACTGTTGTTATTATAGTAAGATTTTCTTGGATCTAAGTCTCAGTCAATAGCTCTTTGTCTTTTACTTGGTTTTTATTTTTATTTTTTTAGAGGAAATGCTAGTTTGCAATACCAAGTTTTCTCAAACATACATTTCAGTTTACTATTCTTTGTAACAATAGGACCATGAGAAATCTAAACAAATTTACAAATTCGTAAAGTAAAAGTTCGGTATACTTAAGTGTCCTTGTTGAAAATAAATGATGCACTAAACCGACTATGCATATATGCATTTTTCACCACCGCACACGCGTATGCCATGTATAACTTGTTGGTCAATAAATGTATAATAATATTTAAACCGTTTATAACTTCTAACTTGTTAAGCTCTTGACTAGCAACAATATTATTGGCAACACCGGCAACAACATTATTGGCAGCACCAGTGTGCTGCCAATAATGCTTCATCGCATTTGAAACATATAGGGGAAGGTCATGGACATCGTACGTACTTCCAATTTGTTTGCACGTGTCCTTGAGTCTGATGTCCTCCTTGAGTTTGAGTTTGCTGCCCTCCTTGAGTCTGATGTCCCTTCTGAGTTTGAGTGTGCTGCCCTCCTTGAGTTTGAGTTTGTTGCCGCCCTTGAGTTTGTTGACCTTGTTTTTTCCTTTTTTTTTTTCTCTTTCTCATAGAAAATTCAAGAATTTTCTTAAAATTTCCATCGGGAGCAGCATCTAAATCTTCTCTCCACCGCTTCATATTTTTCGTGATGTGTAATTGAAACTCTTGGTTGTTAGACAACTTTAATGGTTCAGCTTTATCTGCTAGACGCCCTAGATTGTTGAACAATCTAAGGGTGTCTAGCTCGTCATAAGAGACGGGATGATTGAGGCAGAACCACTGATATTCACGGGAATTAGCAATTGAAAGCTTCAGCCAACGTTTGTAGTTTGTCTTGATGAAACTACAAAATTCATCAAACAACTTAATGACGGTAGAGCTAGAGTTAAATCCAACGGTTTGAAAAACGCCTTCCAGATCTTTTGCCATAGCACTCAACTCTGTTATGTTTGAGTGAAGGTCACTGCCGCTTGTAGGAGCAGCCACGAACACAACTTTATTCGCATTGTTGATTCCGAAAGTATCTTTTAGCACAGGGAAGAAGTCTTGCTTCTCAAACTTACTACTCATCGTCTTGAACACTTGCTGGAAAACTGACAATACAATCTCCTCTATGTCAGCGGCTTGCTCATCTATGAGTATTTGTATCAATTCCACCCAAGTCACAAAGAGCTCCAGAAAAAGTAATAACCCGGTAAAAGGATTCTTGGGAGGAGCACAATATACTATCTTGACAGGCTGAAGAAACTCCGGTAATGGCTTTAGAGCTCGGGTTGCCACTAAGGCCTCCTCTCAGGTGGGAAAACAAGTGAGAGTGCCTCTTGTCGTACCCTCGATGTTGGCGTTGTACAGATAATATGTGCGAGTGAACTTGGGAACCAAAAATCTTTGAATCTGACTTTGTAACACGATCAACTCTTCATATCTACTCCACGGATTCGCAATCTTCACAATCTTCACAATCTTCGTGGCAGCAGAAGGAGGATTCACAGCACTCATGGCAGCAGAAAGAGGATTCTCAGCACTCGTGATAGTACGTAGAATGAGAATTCGTATTTCTGTCTTTCAGTTTCCACCATGAATTCAATGTTTTAAGTCATTCCTTTGTTATGTTTTGTGTAGTGTATCTATCTACTCCATTGTGTGAGCAACCCCTTGGTGGGTATGTTTAATAGTTAGTTGCTCTTTTTAATGAAGTTCTCTATTTGATCCAAAATGTAGTAATTGCAAACCAGATCAACAATGTAGTAATCATTACATTTCCTTCATTTAGCAAAAAAAAAAAAGGATGTATGTAGTTCATGTTTGTTCTAAAAAGAAAAGAAAAAGTGTCTAATTAAGTTGTCATCTAGAATTGTCGCGGACACAGTCTCATTTACTAACTCTTAGCTTCTTCGTAGATGATTTGGGCGGATAAAAAGTCGTCTCTATGGTGATAAGTTGAGGGTAAGATTGAAAAATAAAAAAAAACAGAGAGAGGTTTAAAAAACTAAGTGTGGGTATAGGGATAGAATTGTCCTTGAAAACCAAAAGAAATCATCGAAAAGAAAAAGAAATGATGAAAAGACAAAAGAGAAATCAACATGTACAAAACAAAAGGAATATCCAATATTGGATTATGTACTCTTGTCTTACGAAGGAGTTTGCTGTAAATTGAAGGCCGAAAATTGTTATACACGGCATTTGTCCTTCTTTCATTTCAAGAACAATCTCCAAGAAATCCTACAAAAGCATAACCGAGACAGTTGTTGTATATCACACAAATTAATTCAAATCACGGTAAATGATTTTTGACCCTTGCAAAAAACAAAAAAACAAAAAATAAGGGTAAATAATGGACTTTGGCAAGGACAATTTTTTCGAAGACAAATTTTGGTAGAAAGGTATCTTCATCAACAACCCAATTTTTTATGTTTTGAGAATAGATTTACAGCATAAAAACTGCATTATATGAGAGGGAGAGACAATATATGGGAAACTAGCAAAGAAAAGAAGAAGAAAATAAAATCAGAACTCTTTGAATGTAATAGGACCATTCAAACTTGGCTTGTATGTACAAAAAGTCGGGTGTCAATATTGTGAGTTGGGTGTCAAACTTCCCGCCTTCCCCTCTTATTAAACCACCGGATAATACACATGGACGGAAGCCCCATCATTGGTCAGGTAATCATATATGCGACCTCTTTGAATGATGAGTAACAAATGCTAGTTTTTATTATGACATATTCAATTAAGAAAGATATAGTAAAAGATTATAGCAAACAGTATCTAAAGACACTAAAATGGATTAAGAGTATGCAAATAATCAACACAAACAATTCCGAAGACGTAGTGCAAAACCTATTTGAGGAAAAAGCACCAAGTAAGATTATTACTTCAATCTTATATCAAAGTTTACAACAATGTAGTTCTTCACACAACTACTTGAGATCACCACACAGAAGTCTCACTTACTCCCTATCTCTATAATAGATTTATCCATGTAACTCTACACAAGAGAAACTGAAACGTATCAGCTAATACTACAACGCTATTAGCTATTCTCCTGATTCTGCAACTCAACCAGTACTCTCTTTGTATCTCTTAGATTCCTCATATGAACATAGCTCCTCCAATCTCAAAAGCAATCTGATATGCAAATAAGAGAGAAAGACTTAGAGGCACACTATAAGCAATTTAGAATATGAACATGAACAACAATCAACTCAGAGGCAATGCTAAGAAGGTCTATTCTCAATATTCAAAAAGCTTAAGATTTCAATCTACAACAATAGCTATTTATAGAGAATGAAATTCTCCCCCTCGACTAATGCACTCAATGACATGATCAATGTGCGTTTTGAAAATCATGCAATCAGCTAACTATCATATTTTGCACTTTCCAAAACATCCAATTGATCCTTGCTTAAAACCTGCAAATACAAATCTCACATTTATATCTTTGCATAACACCTCACTATGATTAAGCACTCATAAAACTCTATTTCATATGCTTAGCTGAATCATCTGTATGATAGAAACAATATGCAATCAACTCTTTCAATACCTTATATATGGAAGTTTATTAGATACAGATATATACTACATTTCCTTAACTGAAATCATAAATTAAAAGGCAGAGAAGTCAACTTACCATAGATAAGATATTCAAATCTTATTACCTTGTAGAGATCCCATTGATGGTAATTTTAATACCACTGATCATGCAGACCTTTGATCATGTTGAGTTTGAATCTTTTCACCTTGTCCTAGTGCAATTGGGAAATATTGTATTGAATAGGGATAGCCAATATACCTATAGTATCAATGATTGACCCTTACCTTAGATGTGTTAACGGCGGCCAAAACCGTGTAGAGTGAAACACCGCTCAGAAACGATCAAATCTTTCAATTTAGAAACTTGAAACACAAGTTGAATCAGTCGGTAGTGTGGAGTGTCTCCTTCTAGACTTATTGAGGGAAAGAAAGATACAAGGAAAAATGAAAATATTACAAGTGCTTCCTCAAGTGTGATATGTGTAGAAAGATTTGAAGATCAAGTAGATTGAAGTGATCAAGGAAGTAGAGTAACATTAATAATTATAAGCGGTACGTGTTGATGAAAGAATGATCATGCATGCAAATACAATAAGTTACCTAAATATTATCCTTAGGTTAGAAACATCTCATACATGTTTCATTGCTATAGTTAGTGGTTAGCTTCTTCTCATGATAATGCTATTACATGTCTTTTAACTTTTAAGTACTCCATGGACTGCTTCGCGACACTCTTTTCTTATTTCCATATAAGACACTCCATCACTCTCTTGGCATATTCAGCAGCAACAACAGCCACAACAGCTTCCAAACCTGCGAATGTCACTGTCAGAGTTTGGTTACAATGATTGCTAGGTGGTTGGAAATTTGATCATTGCTTTGTCTTTCTCACTGTAAATTTAATTTAAAATTTGTTGATTTATTTATGAACTCAAGTACATATAGCGAAGTATGATCGATTTTAGTTTGTAATTGGTCGATCTTATGGTTGGCTTGTTGATGAGTTTGCTTAGTGACTTCTCTGATGTCTACTACGCTCGCCTCTAGAACGAGGACATCAAAGCTTGTAGTCAGTGTTACGCATTGTTCGATGTTGATATGTCTCGTGAGGAATATACCAGCCACGTCTAGGGGCCAAGAAGATTTGGAAGCTACTACGGGTTTATTGTAATCTCTAGGAATATGTAAAGTGTGATCATAATTTTGTTCTTCATATAAACATTCTAAAGATTATGTTATATAGGGTTTTTCCATTTATACTTCATAGATGATACCTTAAAACCGTTCTCTCGAGAGCTTAAAACCGATTCCTAAAAGCCTCACAACCACCACTTGGTTAAAACGGCTATGTAAGGGATATGAGCTGTGAAAGGGTATGGTTTTTCTATGATGGATAAGAAGAAGACTTACTTAGATGGATAGGCTCTTAATTGGTAGAGATATCTCCTCAAGCTTAATTACTGATTTCTCCTCAGGCCTCCAAGTAGATTTATATGTACGTACCAAATGCCATACAAGGAAGTGAAGGAACTCTACCAGGAAAACTATATGTACTAGAAAACCTTATAAAGAAACCCTTACAGGTTGAACGGGGAATAACTAACGGGGTTCTTTTCTAAAGTCTAGATTACGTCACTATAAAGGATTTTTCACAATTTATTAAAACAATGGTATATCATGTAGCAAAAAACTAGGACTCTCCAAATATCTCATTTTCAGCATTGTTAGTGCTACTAGATGGAGAGAAAGAGAAAAGTTCTTTCAACCATATCAGATATGGTTGTTGACAGAAACAGAAGACCATCAAGTTAACTAGGCTATGATCCAACAAGAAGCAGCCAACTGGTTAATTAGTACCATTGACATAGAACAATATGCGTTTGGAGCTCAACTAAAATTAATTGCAGAAGACATCAGATAGAGCAATATGCTTAAATTGTCAGATGGACGAAGAGTTTTTGCTAGCTACCAGGCCACTCCTGAACAACAGAAGCATGCAGAAGAGCTACTGATCTACCATGACCATAGATAATTAATAGTCAATTGGACATCCCATTTATGATAGCACAAGATATTGAAGATTTTTTTCATTTTACTATGTCAAGATCCCAACTTATCTCTCTCTCTCTCTCTCTCTCTCTCTCTCTGTTGTATTCTTGAAACCCTAATAGAACGATCTTCATATTTCTTGTTTTTGTTCCAGTGATAGACTGATAGAGTTCTTCATTGACATCGTTTGGTTCTATATATGATTGACAACTAAATGTAGCCCGTTAGTGTCTGTGATCTTATGGTTGTTTAGTGTTCAGATAACACAGTCAATTCAAGCCCTAGACTAGCTAGCTGGTAACTGGTTGTTTAATAGAAACCCTACCCTGCTGAGTGTCTATGTAGTAATACTATATCTTAAACCTTAAAATGATATCTTCAGTCTTCAGTACATAATACCCAATAGCCAATGTACTCCGGAATGATGAGCTCCCTTGCCCTCCTATGATCACAGATTGAGCACGGCATACTGGTCGTGGCTCTTCTTTTTTTGTTGGCAAGGAAACTGTCTATTCCTACTTTTGGGTTTGAAGTAGTTGATTAGTTTTCTTGTATTAATTATGTTGTTTGGTTGGCCTTAATGGCTATTGGGCTGTGTCCCACAATGAAGTTGATTCATTTCCAAAAAAAAAAAAACAATGAGTAGAACATCATGCTTTCTGCATCCTATTTTCTTAAAATCGGCCTTGTGCTCTGGGCATAATTCTATAACTCTCAGAACATAAACGGTGTCTTCCACTAGCTATTGATTAATTTCTCATCCTTGTGTGTCTCCTATCCAATATTACATGATTGTGATGAAGAAACATATAACTATCCAGTATATATATTATTGCATATTATTGCTTTAAGGGAAAACAAATTGAAAGGGCCGGGAGAAAAGACAGCACACACATGCACATGCCTTCCCAAACGTTATTTACAGATTAATTAGTAAATCTATGAATTTTATGAGGTTTACGAGTTCATTGGTTTCTAATTTTAGGGTTGCTGAGCACAAGTACACTTGGATAAACTTAGTAGTTCAAGTTCAATATCAATACTCATAATACATGCAGCTGCAGAATGATCTCATTTTCTTTTATTACTGAAACACGTAGGAGCCTAGCTAGTTGCAGATAAAAATAAACGTGAACAAGTAAAATGAAGTACGTAGCATGCTTCATCATATGAATGCTCAACGTTTACAACGTTTACATATAACAAACTTAGAGTAGATATAGAACAAATTATTCATCCATCCTATATTTATTGCTATACATGGGCTTTATCAGTGCACGAACACGCCTTGATGATATACGAAAATGGTAGAAAACAAATTAAAGTTTCAACACAGAAAATAAAGATCAAGGCGAATGGAAATTAAACATTCTGTAATTGATTACAATGTATCTAATGCTAAACTTAGCACACAAACTACCTAATTCTAGTATGGAAATCAACTTGCTGAAAAATTAATGTACAAAACAAACAGAAGAAAAGCATTTCTTTGATTACCACGTACGTATTTCACTGCATCAGGCCGCCGGCTGCAGCTTGGCTCTCAGCTCTCCCATGCCTAATGGGAAAATTAGAATTGATTATAACTGGTGTGTGTCCAACGAACAAAGCAACATGACCCATAAGCTTATCTTTCCTGGAAAATGTGGTTCCGCAAGAGCATTGCCACCTTAGATCCCCACAGTGCTTCTCATGTGTTCTTAGATCAGACAACACCGAAAACTGCTTCCTGTTGCACCTCTTGCATACGTACATTTTCGGACAATGGCTCCTCTTGTAGTGATTCTTCACGCAGATCATGGACTTGAGAGGCTGGAATTTTGCGTGCTTTTGGTTCCACCTGCACCCTTCTTGAGGACATGAATATTTCCTTGGCAATTTCATTGAAGACTCAGCATTGCTCGATCCATTTACGTTCATTGCACTGTTCATATTGTTGTTCTTCAAGGGGTTGCTCAAAGCAATGCTAGTCTTGTATTCATCCCCATGAGCCCTCATGTGCATTCTCAAGTTGGCATCACGCTTGAACCCTTTCCCGCAAACTTGGCAGTAATGAGTGTACTTAGCCAACAAATCAGCAGCATCCAACTCAATAATGTCGTAGCTCGAGTTTTCTGGTGGAGGATTCTCTACCTGTAACGCATTGTTTCTTTGAACTCTCGGAGGCAACTCTTTCGTTTCGACCTGTCTATGACTCCTACTGATCACATCCCTAGGAAGACAATCGTTGTAGCTCTCAGTACTAAACCAATCGAGTGTTTGATCATGTGTTGGATAGAAACCAGCGTCTCTAGTGTTACTACGACCAGCAGTACTAATAGTAAAGTTTGGTTCAGATCTTGTATCGTTACCTGGAGCAACAAGGGACATCTGCTGGCAAGTGAACATCATTGAAGACGCCGTGACGATAATTTCTTGGATGACATTGCTCATGCTCGCCATGGCTCCCATGGTCGTTGACTCTGGAAGCTGTTGTTGTTGACTTTGATGATGATCTGCCGGAGCGATAAGCACGCCGACGAGCGATTTCGCTTGATGAACTTTCTCCTTGAGGACGGAGAGGCTATAGAGAAGAGAAGTTGAGTGATTCTGATCTTGGGATAGTACTGCACCAGATGATGATGAGTTTGGTTCGAGTGAAAACGACGAAACTGCATCTCGATCCGTCATGTACATACTTTCGAAACAATTTGATGTGCTCCCCTGATTAATATTCATTTTCACTTCCAATCTGCCTCGATCTCTCTTCCTCTGGTCTCAGCTGGTATCCAAATGATCTTCCCCTAGATTGGTTTTAGATCTTTTTCTTGGAAAAATTGAAAACAAAGCTAGTTCTGCATACATATACAAGTACTAGATAATATATATAGATATGGATATGCGTAATATATAATATAAAGATGCTAGCAGCTAGCTCGATCTCCTAGCAGTTCTCCCAATGCAAGCAGAGAGATAAACAAAGTCAACTAAACTGAAGCTTAGCAAATAGCAATAAACTCATCCCCATATATCACCTCCCTCAGATATCTCACTTTCTTCACGTTCGGACAAGCTAGCTATGAATTAATTATATGCGTTTACTTACATGAATCGCCTACTAAGGCTACAAATGTAGTCTAGATATATTTACTTACATGTTGAACCCTGTATATATGGATTAACTATATTAGTTACGTGTCTAATAAAGAAAAATTGAAATTTTAAGGTAGTATTGTTTTGTTAAGAGTCATATATAGTAATCTTTGCGCATGGTCCGTTGAAATTATCAAAAGGGTGAGCAACACCATTCATCTTATAGTCTCACTCAATCGCTCGCAATGTTTGAATATAATATATATATATATATATATATATATATATACAGCCATTCTCAGCTGCGAACATTCGCACCAACAGTTTTGGTGCGGATTTCCATTTTTGCACCACTTTCTGATTGAATCTCCTCATCTCCACCGTCTAGTATCTAAATAATATTGTGTAGATCATCTCTG
>NC_020493.1:17099689-17101961 GCF_000184155.1 Fragaria vesca subsp. vesca | reverse complement strand
ATATATATATATATATATATATATATATATATATAACCACATACTTGCTAATTGGATGAGCCGTGCGCCAGGTTACTGAATTTGAGTGGAACTTTGTTCTTAGTTTTCCATTTCACGTACTGTCTTGATCTTTAGGACCATTTCGTAGTCATGGCAAAGGCATTGTTTGGTTTGAAGAGAGTCTTACCAGAGAATGTAACTAAGCTAATATATTTTACGTACCGAAAAGAAATGAAGTTTGATTTTGATTCTTCCCTGTGAATCGTTGATGAATGTAGAAGTCAGTGAAAGGCCAATCTTACACGCCATCAACAATTGTTACTCGATCTCTTAACAATGACCGGAGCTTTGGAAATATAATGTATGCAATATAATGCATCGATCTAGCTAGCCCTAACTTTTCTCTAACTAGTGGTGCGTGGTACGGTGGTAGATCGGTAATGCATGGGATCACTACTTCATGTCGATAACTCATGACGGCAACTTCGCAAGAATCTTAAAATATATATACAGGTTTCACTTCAATCTCAATTGAGATTTCTTCAAAGGAGAGATGAGGTGTATGTATGCACGTAATGCTTGAAATGTATAGGCATTCAGAGCTTCAGAAGATCGGAATTAGGGTTAAAATATGACTTGGTGAAGATCAAACTTCGACTCCAATGTGATTCTTACGTAAATTGCTAGGCAAAATGTGAAGCTCTTAAGCAATGTCATTTTTTGTTTATGGAATGGCACAGTACTTATAACAAAATGTTGGTACTTCTGTCAACAAGAAAAATGTGTATGAATTGACTATATATATACAGGGCCCTTTCAATGAGGGATCCCTATTTTTTGTCACTTTTAAGAATAGATAGGCCCACATCATTTTAGGAATAGATAGACCCACACTATTAAATCTGTTTTTTAATAGACTTGAATGACTGAGATTAAATCAATTAGATTAAACCATTAAATCCCTATATATATATATATGTTTGTTCTGTTGTGAACTTTGCATACGATATTGGATATCTATGATCTATATGCAGCAAATTTGGTGATGTTTGCGGGGAACTTATTTAAGCAACTTCCAAAATGCGGCAATGCGCGCGTCGCCACGAGGAAGATGAAGGTTAATCTGTATACTAAATTATTAATATACACATTGCGCGCTTGATCAATATTCAAATGGTTGTTAATTAATCAGGATGAGGAGGCATTATATGGGCAGGTTTTATATATGATTTTAAGACATAAAAAATCAATACAAGGTAGATGATTGTTAATTATCAATGGTACCCAGTTTCTTCGACTGAAGGTTCAGACCCTAAATTGCCTACCTCATCCCTCCTCTTCTATTTTGCGCAACGACAGAGAAGAGGAGAAGAGAAGGGGATTTGGGCAACGACAGCCTTCTGTTCCGAGCGAAATGAGTCCGGGTCTTGAGTCATTGTTTCTGAGTTTGTGAGAAGACGACTATGAGACGGAAAAGGAGAAGAAAACGTCTTGAGGGGAGAAGACGTCTCGGTTTTGGTACCAACAAATGACTAACAATGATTAAAATATAAACCAAAATAATTTAATTAATTTGATAATTTCTCCACCGTCAGATCTAAGTTGGCCTTATCCAACGGTAATTGATCAAATCCCACCTAATCAGTAGCTGACTAGGTGAATGGGACTACATACTACGCCTGTAGTATTAGCACTTGCATGTTTTCAAATTTCAATATTAGTGGAGATCGACATGCGTATTAGTCGTTTCTTCTCCCTGGCTAATATATTTGTTGATGGAGACATTTTCTTCTCTCAACAGCTAATCTATTTGTTGATGGAGACATTTTTTCATGTTCGATTAATCAAACAAAACTTAAGGTTTAGGGCTGATATAAATAACTTCCTAACACTATCAGGACAATTACTTTAGCCGACGAAAAATTTTCGTCGACCTGTTATCCTAATTCGTCGGCTAAGACCTTAGCCGACGAGCCTTCGTCGGCTATAGTGTCGTCGGGAAAGGGTCGTCGGTGATCGCTTTAGCCGACGAACCTAAAGACTGTCGTCGGCTATTGTCCAGACTTTAGCCGACGAACTATTTTTGTCGGCTATTGTTCCAGACATTAGCCGACGACGTCCTGTGTCGTCGGCTATACTCTCAGACTTAAGCCGACGAACAGAATATTCGTCGGCTATACTCTCAGACTTAAGCCGACAAACAGAATATTCGTCGGCTAAAGTATATAATTAAAATATTTAAAATAACTATAACCGACGACATAGAGTCTGT
>NC_020493.1:17097704-17099669 GCF_000184155.1 Fragaria vesca subsp. vesca | reverse complement strand
CGGCATGAGCGGCAGCCTGAGCAGCCTGAGCGTCAGCCTGAGCAGCATGAGCGGCAACCTGAGCAGCATGAGCGGCAACCTGAGCGGCATGCTGTTCCCGTAGTCTCTCAACTTCCGACTCTAGCTGAGCCGTCCTGCTGTTGGTCGAGCCCGCCTTTCGTTGAAATCCTGGAGTGGTCTTCAGGACCCCCTGGCCCTTCTTTCCTAGACCCCGGCAGTAGAAGTTGTTTTCTCGCGGTGGGAAGGCTGTGCCCATGATCCTCGCCCCAACCCTCGGATCTGAAGTGTCGATCCGGGAAATGGCTTCGGACATCTCTTCCTCCTGCGTGTCCGGCCATGTCTCCCTCACTATAGCACTCATCACCTCGTCACTAGCCTCCCTCACCTTTGCCTAATTGGATAGGAAAAAAATTATTAATTAACATTTTGACATATATATAAGTAAAATTAAAAATTCCGTAAAAAGGAAAGAGTACTTACTATATCCTCCTGGGAGTCAGGATATGCCCTCTCGTACGTATAGACGTACTGGTTGACCTCTGGATGTTCCCTGGCCGTCTCGTCCATGAAGACAGCGAACGATCTAGAACCGGCATGATGGTTCCTTGTGTTGCGTTGCCGGTTCTGAGCGTTCACCCGGGAAACCGCCTTCAAAGAAAAAAGTAAACTATTAGTAAAATATTTTAAAACGCACGTACTTAATGATAAATTAACTAATTAATTTATTTAAATACCTGTTTACGAGGGTTGTTGAATTCTGATGTCAGAAGCCAACGCCACTCGTACTCTCTGTACTGGAACTCAGCAGGGGTAACAGAACGTGCGTTCCCGTGCGTAGTCCAATGGGTCCGCAACTCGTTCTTCCACTCCTTGTACCTACAGATACAACAAAAATATTAGAAATATTATTAATATGACATACAGTTTTGTTTATTCATTAATTTCCCAACGTACCTTCCTCCATGCATAAAGTCCGCCCAGCTGCTCTTCAAGGGCTCGGGAACCTCAAACCACGCATGCATTTAACCGTTTATTAGTTTAGTTTTTCCAGAAATCTACAATGTAATACATAATATTATTCAGGCATTTTATAAACTGACCGACATCGCGTTGTGGACCATGTCCTTAACCTCCTGCGGGACCTCGCCCCACTCTGACCACAACATAGGGACTCTATCCCTAATGAGCGCTCCCACGCGGCCGGAGTACGTCCTCGACTTCCCGCTCGATACTACGTCGCCATCCCCGTCAGTACCGATGACAATCCTTCCTGAGGTACCGACGATCTTCTCGAGAGCCTTCCCTGTGACGGGGTCTCTCTCTTTTTTTGCCGGCTTCGCTCCGACGGTGCCTATCACATGATAACCAAATTGATTATTAAAATCGGAGAATTATAAGAAAACACATCATCCATCTTTCATTACCTGAGGGCGAGGAGGCGGACGCGACGGATTCCGCCTCCGATGATGATACCCTCGCCGAAATAAGAGGCGTATCAAAATGCACGAACCGGTACGCCGCTGATGGAGCCACTGGCGGGGGCAGTGGATAAATCGGCGTCCCTGAGTCATCGACTACAGGTATGGCCGGTATCATCCGCGGAAGGAATAGGTGAGGCGGCGGCATCTGTACCCCAGATGACCCACTATCCGAAGAAGTAGGAGCTGGAGTGGGCGCCCGGTGTATCTCAGACATACGGGGTGCAGACACCTCCGTCTGAGGCTGAGCAAACAACTGCCTTGAGGAATGAGGGAAGCCCCGCTGCCTCGATGAAGGGGGCACCTCCGGCTGCCTCTGCACCGTCTGCAGAAGGCTCGCATGTCTAGCTGTCATGAGGCCCTGAAACGACGTCTGAGGGTTGCTAGAGGTTCCCTCAGATGATACGGACCTTTGGCCCTTCGAACCCTTCGTCGATCTAATATTACCGCTCATCCTATTTAAAATATTAATTTGAATGAATGCCAC
>NC_020493.1:17092957-17097684 GCF_000184155.1 Fragaria vesca subsp. vesca | reverse complement strand
TTCCTAACAACACCACAACATTGCAATTGACCGGAAAATCAAAGCAAACACAAAATACAAAACAAATATATATATTTCCTAAATACTAAATACAAATATACACTTATTAAATAACAATATACACTTCCTAAATACAAATATACACTTCCTAACAACACCACAACATTGCAATTAACCGGAAAATAAAAGCAAACACAAAATAAAACTAAAGCTCAAAAACGTACTCGAGGAGGAGGAGGGAGGACCGGAGCAGCAGCAGGAGGAGGCCGGAGTAGCAGGAGGAGGAGGAGGAGGAGGAGGAGGCCGGAGGCCGAGGAGGAGGCCGCAGGAGGAGGAGGAGGCCAGTCAGAGCAGGAGGAGGAGGCCGGGTGGAGAGGGAGAGGGAGCGGAGGCCGAGACCGGGAGAGGGAGAGGGAGAGGAGGCCGAGACCGGGAGAGTGAGAGGGAGAGGGCGGCGACCGAACGACCTAAGGAGCGGAGGAGGGGAAATTCGGAGAGGGAGAGAAAAAGGAGGCTAGGGTTTACAACCAGTCAAGCGCTGGGTTATACCCGAACACTTTAGCCGACGAAATAATTATTTCGTCGGCTAAAGGTAATAATTTCGTCGGCTAACCTAACACGCTAAAGATAATAATCTCGTCGGCTAAGATAAAATTCGTCGGCTAAACCTTTGAAATTTGTCCGCTAAACCTATGAAATTTGTCCTCTAAACCTATGAAATTCGTCGGCTAAACACAAAATTCGTCGGCTATAACCATTTAAATTCGTCGGCTTTATAACTTTTTATACATTCGTCAAACTGTGACTGCTGCTCGTGATGTTCAAACTTTAGAACGAAAATCCGACCGTCAGATCTGACCATCATGATAAAATACATGTATGGGAAAAAATTCAACTTGATCCGACAAGGTTAAGGGCTCGATCCGGACGGTCAATCCGTTAAGTCAAACCCCTAAACGCACGGAAAAGGTCATTGGACTGTCTAAATTACGTATTTTGGCCGGCCCTTCAACTGAAAATAGTTTCAAACCGATGAAACGCAACAAGTCCTATAAAAATTTTATGCAAAATAACCACCGAAGATAGGGCTACCCATAGGGAGAAAGAATGGAAAATTGCATTGACCGCAACTATCGGCACCGAGACATGACCAGAATACCGTGATTTTTCAACCGTAGACGTATTTCACCATTTTGGTCATGTCTTATTTCACGACTTTTTTACGTTTGAAGGTTCTACGTATAATTTGTTTTTGAAACGGAACATTTACTTAACACTTGGTAAACAAGTTATACAACATTAGTAAGCATGTTGTGATTGTGATGATCAAACTTGAGAAAAGGAAATCCGACAGTCAGATCTGACCATCATGATAAAATACATGTATGGGAAAAAATTCAACTTGATCTGACAAGGTTAAGTGCTCGATCCAGACGGTCAATCCCGTAAGTCAAACCCCTAAATGCACGGAAAAGGTCGTTGGACTTTCTAAATTTCGTATTTTGGCCGGACCTTCAACTGAAAATATTTTCAAATCGATGAGACACAATAAGTCGTATAAAAATTTTACGCAAAATAACCACCGAAGATAGGGCTATAGTATGTAACAGAAAAAGTTTAGGGTTTAACCGACGAATACCCTAATATATTCGTCGGCTATAGTATGTAATAAAAAAAATATAAAAATTAATAAAGCCGACAAAATATTAGGGTATTTCGTCGGCTATAAGTTCTTTTAGCCGACGACTTCTAGTATTCTTCGTCAGCTAAGACTGGTTTAGCCGACGACTTTTAATATAATTCGTCGGCTAAGATGGTTTAGGCCGACGAATTATGTTGTATTTCGTCGGCTTAAGTAAAAAAATACAAACCCTAAAACAGAAGGTTTAAACCATACTAATTTCCTGTTCACATATCACCAAAATTCATATAAAATAACAGAAATATGAATTCAACATATGTAAACTAGAAATTAAGGTAATACAATCTTTTTTATTACAAATTAATGTATTACATCCGAAGAAATTAAAACTAAGGCTCGTAATCGGAATCATCCGATGAGTCTTCTTCGGTGTCAGAATTAATTTCTGGTAATCTATGCCTTTCCTCATCGCCAGAGTCTTCGTCTGTTTCTTGATTTGGATCAACATCAATAAGCTTTGGCTCTTCATCACGAATTCGCACCGAACGACCCGCTTTAAAATTATTAAGGCGAACGGTAGAGGAGTTAGGAATACCTATTGCGTTGGGCTCTTAATACGCAACATCCTCTTCCTCGTCTTCGGCCTCTCCAAGTGTAGCCGCCCGGTAAATGTTTCGAGGGTGCACAAGGTTGACTACTTTCCACGCGTCACCCTTAGCAAGGTCATCAAGATAAAACATTTGTTTTACCGATGTGGCAAAAACGAACGGGTCATCTTCGTAAGAACTTGTAGCAGTGTTCACTGATAATATTCCGTACTGATAGGTCTTCATGCTCTGCAGGCTAGTATCAAACTATCTACACTTGAAGAGGTGCACTGTCATGCCTTCACCATAAACGAGTTCCACCACTGAATCAAGAACACCGTAATAGTCAACTCCATTCCGCCCACCATGCACCATCACCCCAGAATTTTGTGTTCTCCGTCTGCTGTCTCTCTGTTCACATATAAATTGCACGTCATTCACCTTGCACATCGGATAAACTCTTGACATTATCGGCTTCATCGCTAGAAGTCTTAGTTTGTGCGACCAATTTGGGTGACCATCAAATTGAATATGGTTCATCTGCAACCAACAATTTAACATTGTAAATATAGATAATTATGCAATAAACATAAATACGTACATAAATATTGAATTACGTACCCAGCCGCCAAAATAATTTGCGAACTCCCTGTTGTGGTACTCAAGATCACCTTGAATGTCTGGACAATATAGATGGATGTCTTTCCAGTATTCAACTTCTGGACAGTTAATCAATACCCACCAGTGGGCAATGACTAGCTCATGTGGTTGCAACTTGTAGGAGTCTGGCAAAATTCCATAAATTTCAACATCACTAGAGAGTATGGAAAGATTGAACTTCGGTACATCTACCGGCATGGCTTCGTCTGTTTCCTTCAACGCTCCTAAATACAACTTCATGTAGGTGACGCACTCGTGCGCAATATATGCTTCAGCTATACATCCTTCAGGCGCGGATTTATTAGACACATAATCTTTATAGTCTCCAAGTTGCCTATAAATCAAGTTGCAAAATGTTATGATTATTGAACATGTATATATATAGATATATATATATATATATTGAGGAATTCAGGTGTAAAAAACGTACATTTCCATGGGATACATCCAAGTGTAGTGTGCTGGACCGGTAAGCAACAATTGCTTGGGAAGATGGATCATCAGGTGAGGCATGATGTCAAAAAAATTTGGAGAAAATATCCTCTCAAATTTACACATGATATAAATGATGTCCTCTTGCATTTCCCGGAGGTTAGATTTTTTAACTTCCCATGTGCATAACTTCTGGAAGAATCTTGCCAACGCTACTAACGGCTCCACCACCTGACAGGGAAGGAACGGTCGAATGAAAACAGGGAAGAGACGTTGTAGCAGGATATGACAGTCATGACTCTTCAACCTGTACATCTTATTGTCTCGGAAGTTCACACACCGGGCTATATTTCCTGCATAGCCTGAAGGATACTTCATACAACTCATCCACCTGAAAATTATGTTATTCTGGTCAGGCTTCACGGTGTAAGGAGCTTGAGGCATTTTTTTCTTCCCTTCTTTCAACCACAGATGTCTTCTTAATTGCATTTTTTTTAGATCAATGTGTGTCTTAGGACCGTCTTTTGTCTTCCCCTCCAAGTTCAGCACTATGCCCACCCCACTGTCGCAAACATTCTTTTCTATGTGCATCACATCTAGGTAGTGCCTGATCAACAACTTACTCCAGTATGGGAGTTCTCAGAATATGCTCTTATGTGTCCAGAATTTGTACCTGTCGGGTCTTTCAGATATTGCCGCCACAATATTGGGATGATTGCTGAGCTGCCCAAAATCGTACTCATTAAGCACTGCTAAAATTTCTTCTCCCGTCCATCTTCTGGGAGGCACACCGTGTTCTACGGTCCCATCAAATGCCTTGTCATCGAACCGCCATTCGTGATTATATGGAAGGAAAGCACGGTGACTCAATCTGCATATCTTGTTGCAATGACTGCTGCTCCCCTCATCGCTAAGGCACTCTGGACAAGCCTTGTATCCCCTAACAACGTTGCCCGACAACATCCCACGGGCAGGAAAATCACTGATGGTACGAACAACCATGACATGCATCTGGAACATCTTGTGCATGTACTTGTCATAAGTGGGATGACCAACTTCCCACAAAAACTGAAGCTCTTCAATCAAAGGTCTCAAATACACATCGAGACACTTCCCTAGATAACCGGGCCCCGGAATCAACAAACTCAACATATTGTATTCCTTCTTCATGCACATCCATGGAGGAAGGTTGTACGGTACCAAAATCACCGGCCATACACTGTATTGAAGACTCATGTTGCCAAAAGGGTTGAACCCGTCGGATGAGAGCCCGAGCCTCACATTTCGGACCTCTGACGCAAAATGAGGAAACTCCCTGTCTATATGCTTCCAAGCCTCCCCGTCAGCAAGGTGTATAAGGGTATCTTCGTCATGCAATTCCCTATCAACGTGCCATCTCATAGCTT
>NC_020493.1:17088962-17091614 GCF_000184155.1 Fragaria vesca subsp. vesca | reverse complement strand
AAAGTTTACCATAGCCGACGAAATTTAATTTAGCCGACGAAAGAAATTTTGTCAGCTAAAGTGGACTTTAGCCGACGAAAAAATGCTTCGTCGGCCTGGTTTTTTTTTCGTCGGCTAAAGCCTTTCTTCTGGTATTGTAAGTTTGATTTGGCATTTTCCTTTTGATGACATAATTTAAAAAGAGGAAGTAAATGCTTATGTAAATGTACAAACGACAACTGTTTTGCAGATGACTGCTTAATTTTTGCCAAAACTACTAAAAAGGCCTCAAGGAATATCAGCAAGGTACTTATGGACTCTTCACAAGCTTCTAGGTTAGAAGATTAATTTTCATAAGTCCTCTATTTTTTTCTCCTCAAAAGTGGCTAACTCTAAGAAAATGAAATAATGAATATCATGAATATACAACGACTATAGGTAAGTATCTTGGAATCCATAATGTTGTGTTTTGGAAAGATCGACCCTATTAATGCAAAAGAGTTGCTCCATAAAATCTCAGGTAAATTTGTTGGCTGGAAACAAAATACATTGTCTAGAGCACATAAACTCACCCTCATCAAAGCAAATATTGCTGGAATGCCTAATCATGTGATGTCCTGCTTCAAATGTCCCAAAAAACTGACGAATTCAAGTGACAAGCAGGAAAGAAACTTCCTATGGGGCTCAGACATGAAACAAGCACCACTGGGAGTTGGAGATACTACTTTTTTTAATAAAACAACTATTGCCAAACTTTAGTTGGAAATTATACGTAATTGACAAAAACAATTGGTGGGTGCAGGTTATAACACAAAAGTACCTAAGGAAGTGGTCCTTCTTCAAGGCAAAAAAGAAACAGAATAATTTATGGCATGGAATGGAGTTTTGGACTCAAAAGACATCATTATATATGAAAGGTATGAGATGGATAATTGGAGATGGTAAGTCTATTAATTTTTAGAACTTCAATTGCGCTTTTAACCATCCTCTACTTGAGTAGATTCCTGAGCAAGACATGTATTCTCTAAACCTTGATGAACTGGTGAGTGATTATATTTGTGAAAATGGTTGGGATATGTCACATCCCAACTCTTAAATTTTTACTTTATTTACTAGCTTAGTTATAATAAGAATTTTACCGTCTCCGTCATTGAGGTATAGTTTAATTGGTCCCTAGAAGGGTTTTGGGGGACGATTGTTTCGGAGAGTTATTCGTAGGAGAAAAATATGACGACGGTAAAAATGGTAAATTTTAACTAGTAAAAGGTAATTTATATTAGGGTATTAATTTGAGGTGTAAATTTTTGGTGGAGTTGGATATAGTTATAAAGTTGGACCGGTTGGGTGAGGCCCAAACCCATTTCCCTCTCTTTCTTTTCTCTCTCTTTTCTTCTCCTCTTCCTCCCGAGCCTCCCCCGAGCTCCCTCTCCCCAGCGAACTTCTGGCCGTCCGCCTGCCGCCGTCCGGCCAACGTTCGCCTCCGCTCCGGTCCCAAACTGTCGGCCTCCGACCTAGCTATCTCCCTGGACCGGTGATAGCCGCCCTAGCGCCTCCGTGAAGGAGTACTCTCCCCCGAAAGGGTCGACTGCCGTGGTACTTCACTCGCCGGAGCTCCCTCCTCCGGCCACCAAAGCCGGTGATCCTTGGCTCGTTTTGTAGCCCTCCTCCTATGCAGCAACCCCTCCAAAGTTCTCACTCCCTCTTGAGCTAGGTAAGGAGAAATTCAAAGTTGAAATCCTATGGCTCTTTAGGTGTTTGTGTTCGATTGCCCTAGCTAGGCTTAGAATTTGTGTTTGTGCTAGTTAGGAAAGTTGTAGAGGGAGTGGAGAGGAAGTGTCACATCCCGACCCTTATATTTTTACCTTATTTACTAGCGTGATTATAATAAGAATTTTACCGTCTCCGTCATTGAGTAAATAGTTTAATTGGTCCCTAGAGGGGTTTCGGGGACGATTATGTGCGGAGGATTATTAGTATGAAGAAAATACGACGACGGTAAAAATAGTAAATTTTAGCTAGTAAAAGGTAATTTTTATTCGGGTATTATTTTTCGGGGTGTTGAATTTGGAATTTTGGGTTAAAAGGAGAGTTGGGTCGGCTGGGCCGAGCCCAACCCATTTCTTCTTCCTTTCTCTCTCTCTCCCTCCCGATTTTTCTTCTCTTCCCACCCGGTTTTCTCCTTTCTCCACCCGGAAAGTTCTCCACCGCCGTCCGCCGCCGTCCGGCCGCCCCAGACCGCCACACCGGTCCCAATCGATCGGTCTCCCTCCCAGCTTCCATTCTAGGCCGGTAGCAGCCCCCCTAGCGCCGCCGTGAGTGAGCGGTGCCGCCCGTAAGGTCCGACTGTCCAAACCTTCCCTTCGCCGGAACTTCCTCCTCCGGCCACCAATCCGGGCAAGCTTGGTACGGTTTTGTAGCCCTCCTCCCGTGCAACAACCCCTCCAAACAGCTCCCTCCCTCTTGAGCTAGGTAAGGAGAAATTTGAGGTGGAAGTTTTATGGTGTTTTTGATGTTTTTAGTCGATTGCCCTAGTTAGGCTTGGAATTGGTGTTTGTGCTAGTTATGAAAGTTGTAGAGCTTGATGAGAGGAAGATGCTGTTAAAATTTCATAGGTTTTGGAGGTCGCCGGAATTGACCTTCGGCCGCCGCTGCCGGCGGAGCCGCCGCCGGTTG
>NC_020493.1:17069817-17088942 GCF_000184155.1 Fragaria vesca subsp. vesca | reverse complement strand
TTATGGAATTTTTGGATGAGTTTTTGGATAGGTTTATGAATTTCCGAAGTGTGGTATTTTTGGCGGGTAATTAATGTAGAATCCGGCCGTTGGATTTAAGTCGTATTTTGGAGAGGTTGTATTTACGACTGTGGAGTATGATATTTAAGTTCGGATCGTCCGATGTAAGAATATCGAAGTTAGGCAATAATGAGCGTAATTATGGCTCTCGGGTAATTTTGCCTATTTTGATTAAATATTGGATATTGGTTGGGAAATTAATATTATATTTGGAACAGGACGTGAAGAGGCTCGAGCAGACGAGACCCCAGATTGACATCAGGCTTAGGCCTAATTCGTGAGTGGACTTTTGTTTTAAATAAATGCATGCTAAGTTCACGATTGAATAATTAATGTCGTGGAGCATTTTGCCGTCAATTAATTTTGACGCTTTTATTTCTCTGAGAGAGAGTTACCGAAAATGGGATTTTCGGTGAATATAAATATGTATATATGAGAGAGTATGTATAAAAATTGCTAGCTAGCCATATGTGTCTGTCCACCTTAATGGCGTAGCATATAGCCGCATTATGGTGTGACGTGAGCGTTGGACGTAAGCGTAGTAGCCTTATATGAGTGTTTAATTCATATAAGGGGTATGGGCACATATTTATACACCCGTCTGTCCACCTTGATGGCGTAGTGTAGCACCGCATTAAGGCGTGACGCGAGCGTAGTAGCCCTATGTAGACCCATGAATTTATATAGGGAGTATGGACGAGTGTAAATACATACATATATTATAGAGTCTGAGAGGCTCGATATTTTATGGGATAAAGGTTTTATCGCTTGCGGCATGCATTCGATTTTTCCTTAGAAATTAATTTGGGGAAACATAAATATTTTAATTATTAATTTATTTTTGTCCACTCACTCTAACGTTATTAAATGTTTTCCCCTGGGCCCTTCGTTTTAAATTGCCCAGTCTGCAGAGTTCGGGTTGGATCTAGTAGGAGACGAGGCATAGTCACCCGCTTTTCGGCCAGTTTTCATCAGTAGGTTACCTGTTCAACCTACTTGTGTTTTCTTGCTTCCGCTTGTGTTTAGTAGCTCTGAATACTTTAGAATTTTGTATATTATGTGATATTCAGAAGCGTTAAATTAAGAGTGTAATATGAAATTTTCGAGTTAGGGTTGTCCATCTGCAAGGGAGATTTTCTTAATCTTTTCAGTAAATTTTCCTTGGAGGTGGTCCCCGCACGACTTACTCTGGGTTTCAGGGTGAAATTCGGGGTGGGTCGTGTCAGGAAGCTTCTGTTAAAATTTGGTAAGAATTGGAGGTTGCCGGAATCGGCCTCCGGCCGCCGCTGCCGGCTGGGCTGGCGCCGGTTGGGAGATTTTAATGTTTTTAAATTTGGAATATTAAGGGGAGTTTATTGAAGTGAATTATGGAATTTTTGGATGAGTTTTGGATAGGTTTATGAATTTCCGAAGTGTGGTATTTTTGGCGGTTGAATAATGTAAAATCTGGTCGTAGGATTTAAGTCATTAATCTGTAGAAGGTTGAGTTAAGGCTGTCGGTATGTTCGGTGAAGTTTGAGCTATATTGAGTTAGGAATGGCGAAGTTGGGCAATGATGAGTGTGTGGGAGGCTCACGTTTAATTTTGCCCATTGTGTTTAATTATTGGATTTTTTAGTGGGAAATTAATTATATATTTGGAATAGGACGAGAGGAGGCCCGAGCCGAGGAAGCCTCGGAGTGTCGTCAGGCTTAGGCCTAATTTGTGATTATAGCGTGACGTGAGTGTTAGACACTGGTGTCATAGCCCTATATAAAAACTATTTTCTTTTCTGGTTTATTTAGGTTTTCATATAGGGAGTCCACACGTATATAAATACATCATCCTCTTCGGTCATAATGAGGAAAAATACCATTATGGCGCAACATGAGCGTTAGACGCTAGCGTTGTAGCCTTGTATGAATTTCTATTTTTCTAAATTGTTTCTAGGATTTATACAAGGAGTCTGACGAGTGTAAATACATACGGATATATGATTATATATAATTTAGCCTGAGAGGCTCCATTTTATTTAAGTTGGTGACTAGCCGGAGTTAGTCGTGAAATTGTCAGTTTATGAGTTGAGCGCTTTTGAGCTGCTGCCGCATGCAGTATATTTTCTTTGGAAATTAAAATGGAGAAGCATAAATATTTTTTATTGATTTATTTTTGTCCACTCACTCTAACGTTATTAAATGTTTTCCCCTGGGCCCTTCGTTTTAAAATGCCCAGTCTGTAGAGTACGGGTTGGACCTAGTAGGAGACGAGGCATAGTCACCCGTATTTCCACCACTTTTCACCAGTAGGTTACCTGTTTAACCTACCTGTGTTTCCTTATTTCCGCTAGTGTCTAGTAGCTCTGAATACTTTGGTTTAATGTATATTATTTCAGTTGTGGGCGAAGGCTTGTTGACATTTTAGAATATTTGTCGAAGGATTTATGTTATCTTATTTGGATAATTATATTTGATGTTTGGATGATGTTGTGTTGTTGTTGTTGGTGGTGGTTGTGTTTGGGGAGCACGTAAGCTCTAGAAGTTAAGGTTGGTTTGGGAATTATAGGAGTGTTTGCAGGTTTCTTAAGGAAGGATTGTCCATTTTCAAGGGAGGTCATGCCGAATTTTCGGTAATATCTTCCTTGGAGGTGGTCCCCGCACGACTTACTCCGGGTTTCAGAGTGAAATTTGGGGTGGGTCGTGTCAGGATATCTCCAAACTTAGGCCACATATCTCAATGATAATGTCGTTAAGGAAATACTGGGAGTCCCTATCCTTTCAATACCTACAAAGGATGAATTTATTAGGGTTATAGCCCTCATGGTAAGTTTACGATTAAATTGGCTACTTGGATGCATCTACAAGACTGTCAAAAACACAGTCAAATTGAACTGATAAAGAAGCTTTGGACGTTGAACATACAACCAAAAATGAAGTTTGGCTTCTCCTTAAAGGGTGACTAAAACCAGAGATAGACTCTCAAGATTTGGTTCAATCCAAGACAACTCTTGTGCACTTTGTAATGAAGACAATGAAACAATTGATCACTTATTTGGTTATTGCAGGTTCTCGAAGGCTATTTGGAACTCTACCTCCATGACTCCACCTATAGATTGGCAAGAAGGATTTTCTAAATTTCTGCATAGTTAGTTTATTGATAACCACCCTTGTGATCTAAAAACTATTGAGAAATTTATTGTTACTTGCTGGCAGATTTGTGATCTAAAAACCATTGAGAAACTTATTGTTACTTGCTGGCAGATTTGGAGAGACAGGAATGAAGCCATTTTTAGAAACAAAGTCCCTGGTCCCAAAGCTACTATGAAAACTGCTACATGTCATCTCAACTTTATGCATGCCTCATTAGGGACTCTTAAAGTCTCTAAGAATAAACCTACTACTGGTAATATAAGAATTTGATTAGGTGGTCACCACCCCCATCTGACAAAGTTAAAATTAACTTTGATGGGTCAGTATGGAATAACTCTGCTGTTGGAGGATTTGTTATTCGAACTCCCACAGAAGATCCTCTAGATGTTGCTGCTTTCAATTCTGGTATATCCACCATTCCGGTTGCTAAGCTCTTGCTCTTCGGAATAGCCTCATTTGTGCAAAAGAGCGAGGTTTCATCAAGGTGGAAGTTGAAGAAGATTTTAAGCTAGTGATTGATGAGGTGAGAGGCATCTCAGACCCCTTAGAGGATGCTCAAGGAGTCAAGTTGATTTAAGACATTAAAGCCTTGAGTGAATCCTTTGAATCTATGGGCTTTAGACATGTCCTTCGAGAAGCAAACTTGGTAGCAAACGCTATGGTAAATATTGGACATAAGCTTTATGGTTGTTGTTTCTAGGAGGAGTGTGTTCCTCCAGAAGTAGCGTTGGTTTTGTCCTCTACTAATATAAAATCAAACGTTTAGACTTCATCAAATTGTGGATTGGCCAAAATACCCACATTTTAGAAAATGATTTAAGCTTATGATAAAATCTTTAGATAGTTAGTTATTTTGTGCATCATGTTAGCGGTTGTCTCTTTTGCATCCGATATGTTTGTTCTCCTATTTGTTTATGTGTTTTTCTAGTCAAAACTCTCTTCCTTTTCTCTCTGTTTCTCAATTTTCTCTTCTCTTAGTTTATATTTCATTTCAGTAAAGAAACAACGTTTTTGCTTCTTAATAAAGGAACAACCTTTTTGTACATTTTTTTTCCTAAATATTTTTTCTGGGTTTTTGGTTTCGAACTTCTCCTCCGCTTCTTCTCTCTATGTTTCTCAATCTTTTCTTCTCGTTTCCTTGTCATTTTAGTAATTATTTGCTAAACTTTTTTCTACTTGTGTTTTACACAGACTCCTCTTCTTCTTTGTCTAATTTATCTGTGTTAGTCTTTTCTTTTCATTTCAGTACCTATCAGTAAAGGCTAATTCTTTCTTCTTATAGCTTAGATTGAGGCTTTTAAAACATAGAGTTGCAAGCTTTAAGGGGTACTGTTAAAGAAACGGTTATTACATTGCAACTCTGATTGACATATGCAGAATAAGTATAAGAGGTTTGGAAATCAAAATTCAAAAAACCAACAATAATAGAAAACATTTTACTATAGAGCAACAAAGATGGAGATTGTTGAAACAATTACCTTACTCTGATGCAGATAAAAACCGTTCGATATGCTCCCAAAAACCAAACAAAGAACAAATAGTATTTTTAGACCAGCAATAATAGAAAACATATTACTATAGAGCAACATAGATGAAGATTGTTGAAACAATTACCTTACTCTGATGCAGATAAAGAGGTAAACCGATCTTTTTCTCTTGTGTCTTTTGACTTTTGGTATTATCTTTTTCGTTTTTACTATTTATTCGAATTTGTTGGTTTTGTGGTAAATGAAAAAGGGGTACTGTTTGTTCCAGCTTCTAATGCATATGTTGCGTCAAGCAGGAACAAGAAAAAAAGAGGTAGGCTAATTGGTTTGAAGAACATGAATTCGACCAAGTGCAAGAACAATGAAGAAGGTGGGAGAAAACCATGAAGCCAACAAAGTGGTTCATTTTTTGTTTTTTTGAAAGGAACGAAGTGGTTCATAATTTAACTTAGTTTGTTTTGATTTAGAGAAAACAATCCAAACAATGTCTTGCATTTGAACTATTCTAACTTTCGATATCTCAACTTTTCAAAACTCTAAAACCGTATCTCACATTCTTATTCCGATCGAAGATCAATGTTCAGCGATGTTATCTACTTGCCAAGTGGCAGAAAGTGAGAAAGATTGAAAGTGAGATTTGATTTTGAGAGAGTTTCGTCAAGTACCTCTTCGACGATGTCGGACGTGCAAAGCGCTCCACAAAATCTTAGTGCAACGATTTCTAACGGAAACAGCTAGAAATAATTGAGTTCGAGTAAAAAGGATTAGGGTTAAAGAAGATAAAGGAAACGATGTAAATACTCATCACATTTTGAATTTTAAAAAGATTTGTAATAGAGATAATGTCGTCGAACATTGATCTTCAGTTAGGGTAAGAATGTAAGATACTGGTTTGGATTTTGAGAAGTTCAGATACCGAAAGTTAGAATGTATGGCTCAAATGTCAGACACTGTTTGAATTATTTTCCCTTTAATTCATTTGGTCCATTGCATCCCAACTTATAAATAATTTTATTTTCAGACAAAAAAAAAAAAATTTTTTATTTTTACCTTCGATTTCAACTTACTTAGCCTCTTGGCAAGACTACCAATTGCAGTTGTTCATGTCTAGATGATTTGATTGTTCTTTTTTTGCTTTTTTTTTTTGTTGGTTTACCATATTGTCTTTAATGTGGGTGTATTAGAAAATTCAAATTATTGGTGAAATTATGACACCAAAACTTAAAAACTGCGCCTCCAATTAAAAGAGTAGAGATAAACGATTGTCCTTCTTCAAAAAAAAAAAAAAAAAACTTTATAAATGATTGTGTACTGAAACATGTGATAGTACTAGGAAAAAAAAATCTAACTATTTACATAGTTACTGCAAGAACAAGGTGAAAGTTACTCCCAGAGCCCCCCAAATTGTTAAACCCTCCTCCCTCCTCTTCTTCCTTCCCAAAACCCCAAATTCTTGAGCTCACTGATTCAATGATCCAAAACCAAACCCAGCACTAGATTCCGATCGCAACGAAAACCACCATGTTGCTCAGAAGAAGACTCACCTCCCTCCTCTCCACCTCCATCGTCTCCCCCAGACCCACTCTTACTCTCACTCCCTCTCCCTCTTCCCAATCCTCCCTACGTTTCCTTCCTCACTCCTCCAACCCTAACCCTAGCTTCAGCGCCAATGGCAAAGCCTCAGCCTTGGGGTTTGTTCAGGGAGTGAGGGCGTACAGCAGTCTGCTGAGCCTGAACGATCTGAGACCCAGAGTGCCGAGGAAGCAGAAGACCAGGAAAGGCCGTGGGATTGGGTCCGGGAAAGGAAAGACGGCGGGGAGAGGACACAAGGGTCAGAAGGCCAGGGGCTCCGGGAAGCTGGGGTTTGAGGGAGGACAGACCCCGCTGCGACGTCGTTTGCCCAAGCGTGGGTTTAAGAACCCCTTTAGTCTCACTTTTCAGGTACACGTTTTTTTTGTGATTAGTTGTTTGTTTGGAGATGTTGCTGTGCAATTTGGATTGATTGGATGTGTTTTGAGTTGTTTACGGGAGGAAATAAGAGAAATTTGTTAGCTTTTGGAGATGTTTAATTATATCTGTACTAGGAAACACTAGCATTATACTGGGAATGAGGAGGAACGATTGGAAATGGAGGTTGTGTTCACTGGCTGGGTGTGGTGTATATGAAAGGACTTGTATATTGGATTTAGGTCGTGTAAATTTTAGCACCAGTGATATCTTTCTGTTATGGGAAGTGGGACTATTAGTTTATTTCGGGTTTCTCTTGGTTTATTTACAAAGAACATGAGAGGAATACTTGTTGTTGTCGCTTTGTATTTCAAAGAAGTTTGAAAGTTCATATATTTAACAGGTCCTGTTGGGATACTAATTATGTACTTTACTTTTGATAATTTGGGATTATCCAATAATCTACTGAGCTGCTCGATAGTGAGGCATTTTATTTTTCCTCTCTTTTCGGTAAATGTATTATGCTTTAAGTTGGTTTTGAGGTAATTTAGATGAGCTCAAGGATTTTTGATGCCATGTTGTGGATGCTTATAGGCTCGATATATTGATGGTTAAATTGGTGCCTTAATCTGCTTGCTTTTGCTTGGTTGTGTGTGTTGTTTGCTTCCTTTTGTTGTCCTTTTTTATGAAATGGTCATTTTTGCTGCAAATTATGGAAGGTTTGGGATACTCTGGGGATATATTGGTTCTGTTCCCGACCGTTTGGTTTACTGATTGTACAACTTAAGCTGAGGGGAATTATTGATGAGAACAAATTGAATGCAATTTGGTATTCTAGCTGAGTCGAGGGATTTTTTTTACCCAATGTTGACATGATGTCAATGCTAACACTGGAATGGCTTGAGGGTTAGATTGGTGCTAATGTTAGGTGCTTTGAATGGTCATCTGTGCATTGCAAAACATGGTAGTTTGCTATTCAGGTAGATTGTATGGTCTCATTTGTGAGTATGCTTCAGTTATAGAAGTTGAAGAATATATCTTTAATAATATTAAATGTCGGCTATGTGACCTCGCATAGCTGCATAGTAATTCCAAGTCCTTTAGGGTTTTGCAGGTCCTTCCTCCCTGTCTTTTGCCCTTTATAGGAGTCTTACCTCATGAGAGGTGATGGAGAACTTATAAATTTGATGCTATCCTGCTGAGTTGGATCCCAAGTATTTGTTTTGGTGTTTAAATTTCTGTTTAAATATTTTGCACGTTAGTATTTTGTTAATTTGATTAATGAAAGGGCCCAATAGAGTGTTGTATATTGAGTCCTGTGTAATTACTGACAAATTCCCTTTGTAGAATCATGTGGGCAGAGTAGTTTAGTTTATTACTGGTCATGAACCCTTGGCTTACCAGCTAAGAAACTTAGAAGAAGGCTTGCTTGCAAAATGGTTTTGTGTACGCTCAGTCTTTTATATTATTGGTGGATGGTTTAAGCTGCCCTACATTAGTTGCGGTGTGTAGGTACTTAAGGTACATTCACAAACAAAATATTTATTTACTTTGTTTTTGTGGAGGATATACTACTTTGCTCTGGCTGCAGTAGTTTAGATCCTTGATCTGTTCTGGTAGTGTGTGTACTAATGGTTGCACATTTTATTATAGAGAGTTTATATACTCTGTGAGTCTGTGTAGGTGGAGTGTATGCCAGATTGTTTTGGTATCAGTACAGAATTCAGCTCTATGATCTGTTCTGGTAGTGTGTGTGCACGCTGATGAATGAAGTGCTTGCATTTATTATTTCAACCATTTGTTTTTCATGTCTTTTCCACACCCATCCTAGTATCCAGAAATACAGATTATCAATCATATTGGGTGACAGCAACTCGTTCTAATGATGTTTTCACTAGTCATTGTGTTTTATGTTATGGTGAATCGGACATTGTCCTTTCCCCGTTTTTCTCCCCTAGTCACTCATTTTGCTTGCTCTCAAGGTGGATGAGTTACTGCCGAGCTATTCTACAATTATTTTTTCTGGATCGGATATCTATCAACTGGAGTTATGATGTCTAATCACTTCCCGTCATGTATATAAATGTTGTATATTCTTTGGTTTGAAAAGTTTAATGTTACATATTGAACAAATTAATGTGGTCAATATTTGAAGGTAGAAAAGATTAAAAGGTAGAAAAGAAAGAAAGAACCACACAACCTAGATGAGTAACCAATAGTGGGTGCTCTGGGAATCATACCTAAATATTTGGTGCAATGGGAATCAATACCAACAGTGCTGGTCTCTGTGCAATATATGAAGGCGATATGGTTTCACTGAGTTGTTGAGATGTTGGAGGCAGAGAAGATGAGAGAAGGCATTGCAGTGCTTGTGCGTACCTCAGCTAAACTATCTGAGATTGTATTCAGATGCTAAAATCCTTCTTATTTTACTATCACAGGAACATAGTTGACAATATTTTCAAACTCGAAAGAGTGGTGTACCCTGATTCCTCAACCCTTTGACTAATATTTACTTTTAATCACCAACATTGATACTCTTTGAACTTTATAAATTATGCTAAGTGGCTTTTGTTTGTGTTTTTGTATCGATGAGAGTATCCTTTTGCTTCTGTTGCATTAGAAGGCATTTAATTCTTGGTTGTGGCCTAGTCTGAACTCCAAGAGTATTGTGTGTCCTGTATTTTGGATATCCATACTTTGAAGTAGATTTTGAGAATGTTTCTATTTTTATCCTGTTTCCTTTCATTTTCTGATGATACCTTGTGTGTCTTTGTGCAGCCAGTAGGATTAGGGAAGATTGCCAAACTTATAAATGCAGGAAAGATTGATTCTTCAGAGTTGATTACAATGAAAACTCTCAAGGTACAGCAAAAATACTCTCGAGCTATGCCATTTCCTTCATCGAATGAGTTCAATCTGCTAATTACCATTACTATAGGATACAGGGGCAATAGGGAAGCAGATAAAAGATGGAATGAGATTAATGGGACGTGGTGCTGAACACATCAAGTGGCCAATTAATCTGGAGGTTCGTGTTCACCCGTGCTTTCTACATTATTGACCTATATGTTTCAGACCAAAAAAGAAGACCTATGTATTATGTGGCTTGGACATCTTTTTTGCTTGCCTCATCACTCTTTCTATTTTGAAATTGTTGCATTCTCCTTATATAATGTTCTTGTTGGAAAAATAGTGACTCGCCACTCCAGTGCTGAATTTTGAACTGAGGAATAGACCAATTAGTAATGTCAGATTAAGTTTTTTATGTTGCCATTGATTGTTCATTCAGAGGTATGATGATTTCACTGTAGTCTATAATTATACTTGGAGTGTTTACTGATCCATACTTGCGTCTCCATGTCAGGAAGTCTTATAAATTTAATTAGTCTAAGTGATGGCTCTTAATATCATGTTAATTATTTTATACCTGGGCACATGATCTAGGACACCTGAACTCTTTTCTGCATGTATTTAACTCAAAACTGAACTGACAAATGACATTTACAGGTATCACGTGTCACTGTTAGGGCAAAGGCTGCAGTTGAAGCTGCAGGAGGGTCTGTTAGAAGAGTGTATTACAACAAGTTAGGCTTTCGAGCTTTGCTCACACCTGAGTGGTTTGAAAAGAAGGGCAGATTATTGCCAAGAGCAGCTAGACCTCCGCCAAAACAGAAGGATAAGGTTGATAGCATTGGCCGCTTGCCAGCCCCAACCAAACCTATTCCATTTTTTACTGAAGAAAATGAGGCAGCCTCCAGTTCATCTACTTGACAAAAGGAGCAAATTCAGTTTGTTCACTCAGGATATTGTATTGTTTATTCCAGTTTCTTCATCTATGTTTGGCATAAATTGTCTTTTTGTAAGATCAGTTTTTTGTTGCAAGATGTAGTCATCTCAGAGGATCAATGCAATGAGGAAAACTTTTCACGCTATTGCTTCAGCTTTTTCTTTGGTGGAAGAAGCTGAACATACTTCAGGATTTCACTCTAATTGCTTTATTTTTGTGAATAATAATTTGATAAAAGTCTTCATTTCACCTAGACGAAAGTGACTATCTCGGGTGACCTCCATTTGTAGCCGGGTTGCGCAATATGCCGGAGGCCCTCTGGAGGAATACAAGAAAACTGTTGGTCGGCAGTTTGAAGATCAGCATGGGGAGGAGCAAGGTGCTTTTTCCTGAGCAAGAGGTTGACTCTCCAATCACCTGATCCTTACACTCTAGGTTTGGTTAGGGCTGGCAAGCGGCCAATGCTAGCTCAGACAGAGAGAGCTATGCTAACAATTCATATGCAGTGTTGCTTGAAACAGTGCATCTGGTTAAACTCCACACTTCTGGAGCAACATCACGAATGCATAAAAGAAGAACAAATTAGCAGATGAGCAAGGACCATGAAGAAAAGGGTGATGATTAATGTCAGGGGAAGAGTTACAAACACAAGTAGAAGTAGTCAAGTATAGCCCCTGCATAAACCTCAATCATTCACCAAAATTATAAACTTACATATCCCAAATACCCTATGCATTTGTCTCAAACTATCAAAAATACCCCTAGTTTTAACATATGACCTCTATTTAATTCATTGCCAATGATCGGAATCGTATCTTTTAAACTAAATTTTTCTAAAAAGACCTAAGTGTGCAAATTTTAAAAATTTTGGGTAACATTTTAATTTTCTCTTTGTACCAGGGCCAAAGTGGAAAAATCCAAAACCGTGCTGGTCAGTTTTGTCTCTGTAACATAACAGACGGCTTTAGCCAAGAGATAAGATCATAAATCCAAAGAGAGCGAGTGACAGAGAGAGAGGGAGACCGGTTCGAGTGAGGAAGTGTGGCAAATGGCGTCAACTGCTTCGACTCTATCATGGAGTTCATCCTCATTGCTTCAAAGCTTCACTGGCAACATAAACCAAGCAACTAAAACAGCAGACAGAGCAACATCCTTTGTTGTTATTGCTCAAAAGAAAGCCAAGAAAGCTCGAACGGTAATGGGTTCTATTTCATTACTTGGTGTTTCATTCCTCCATTTGTTTTTCATAAATGGAAAAACCTCATCTCAGTTTGAGGCAGTGGCATTTCATATATTGAATTGTATTTATATGTTTATTGTTGTTGTTCTTGTTGTTGTTGGGGGCAGATAATTTTGAAGGAGGATGTAGCTGACCTGGGAAAGCAAGGGCAACTTGTTAGTGTGAAAGCTGGTTATTTCAGGAACTTTCTGCTACCAACAGGAAAGGCCCAGATTGTTACTCCTTTGCTGCTCAAGTATGTAATGCATAACTCAACTATCTATTTTTAATTAGTTCTGTTGTTTTGTTAGACTTTTACTCTTTGAACATTTATGAAGTTAGGAATATAGTATAAAACTTGTGAATGGTGTTTATGGAGTTGAAATAGTTCAATCAGAAGAAGTTATAGTTAGGATAGGATTACTGCAAAATGATGCGGGAACACTATCATATGTGGTTAAGTTACCAATTAACAACACTGGAGAAGGGAGGAAGCATATGCAAATTGTCCGAATAATGTTGAATGGCTTACTTGATTAGTTTATATAGAGAGGCAGTGTTTGGGGTTTTACACTTTTACTTAAATGTTGTCAAATGTAAATAGCCTTTTCAGTGTGTAACTGTACCTCTGAATCTCTTTAACAACATTCGACTTTAGAAGATACCCTGAGAAAAGGTTTTGCCACTGCTCAATCCTGAGAGTTGACTACCTCAGTTTTGTTAGTAAATTTACATAGAATTTTAAGAAAAGTGTATGTTTCCTTCCTGAAGCCCCAAAAGTACACTTGGTAGCCTAGATACTTTTACGTATAGTAGACCCATTATGTTCATATCAATATGACTATATGAGATACTAGTACTTTACGTCTACTTGAAATTCTTCTTCAATTCATCCATCTGATTATGAGAACCATTATTTACCTTTTTGTACTACACATAACTTCAGTAACTTGTGGTTCTGGAAATGTATTGGACACAATCCTTAGGTTCCCTTTATATAATAGCTGAGAGGTATAAAGAGGGGGAGCATCCATGTTTTCTTATGCATCTTCTCTCGGATGTGGAAATGTAATCTTGATGTGCAATTGTTTGGTCTCTCTTTTGAATCTTAAGTATAATTTTTGACATGAAAATGAGAGTGTCCAGCATTTTGTCAGTGCTGTTTTCTTCTTTTGGCCTAGGAATTCACCATTGGATCTAAATAAGAATTATAACTACAAACATGAATGGAATGATTCCATGCTTCAGTAAGATATGAATTACATTCTACTATTCTAGTGATATCTGTGCTTTAATATTTTGGTAATATCTGTGCTCTTTTCTAAGAACATATTATCACTCCTCACTTCATATTGTTCTTTCCAGGGAAATGAAAGTGGAAGAGGAAAGGATTGAAGCTGAGAAAAAGCGGGTACTTAAATAGCACATATTTTCCATTTCTGCCTTTCATACCCCTCACATGTACTTCAAATTGTAATATGTGATATTAGAGGAATCTTAGTCTGTGTTGTTTGCATCATGTAATCCCCTATATGCATATCATTCATCTAAGGCTAAGGTTTTTGGACTTGAACTTTTTAGGTCATCCAAATTTGGGTTGAAAAATGAAGACCTTTTATTGTTGTACAGATAATCATGGATGCTTTGATTAACGGATTATAAAAGGATCTTACTTCTATCTGTCTTTTACTCTCACTCATTGTTATGTCATAGACAGTAGACCTAAGAGCACTGCTGTTACTTTACCTTCTGATACTAAGTGTTAACAGTTTCATATTATTTTCTTGTGGTGTTGAACACTTGCCAAGTTCAGTTCCATTTTCTTTTTCTCTTTACAGTAGAGTCTATGATATCTGAACTTTTCCTGTTATATACCTTATTGCATTATTTCATTTTGGTGCAGGTAAAAGAAGAGGCGCAGCAACTTGCTCTTATATTTGAAACTGTTGGAGGATTCAAGGTGAAGCGCAAAGGTGGAAAAGGAAAGCTGATTTTTGGAAGGTGAATTGTGTGCCATTGTTACACTTCTATGCACTGTGTATATCAGTAATTGACCCAGACATTCTTATGCAGTGTCACAGCTCAAGATCTTGTTGACATAATCAAGGCCCAACTTCAAAGGTAGGTTCTTTTTTTCGTTGGTCTTTTTCTATTTCAAACAGAGGTACGTAGTTTCTTTTTATCTTTAAGTTTTTCATTAAGCTATAGACAATTTATGTTAACTTCAGTCAAAACTTTCATATTAGCTATGGATTGGATTTCTCACTAGAGGGGTCCAGGAAATATATCTCAACACAGGTTACAATAATTGTAAAATTATCAACAATTTCAAATAACGCTTTCCTAGCACATTCCTAGAAACAACTGCTCCAAATTTCACTGTTCAGAGGTATTGTATAGCTCATTGCCCTAGCTTGTAAGAATTTAACTGTAGTGATAACTATATTTGATAAGATTACATTGGAACTAGAGGTGAATGTTTTTTCATATGGACTTGCTCTTTTCGATTCTTTCATACCCAATCTAGTTGCCCCATTCTCTGCTATTTCATTCATCTGTAGGGATGTCGACAAGCGAATAGTATCTCTTCCAGACATTCGGGAGGTCGGAGAATATATTGCTGAACTGAAGCTTCATCCAGAAGTGAGTGCTAAAGTACGGGTGATAGTTTCTGCTAATTAAGGATGAGCACCTTCGAGAGTCATATTTGGAAGCCGACCTGGATGGCCAAGATGAAGTTCTGATGTAATTTTGGAAGATGTACATGGTCAAGGTACTATCAGCAGCACATATTCGAATGTGTACCAATCTAGGGTGGCTGTAATGTAATGCAAGTAGAGACGTAGAGATCTGATTTACCTGGTTTGTGCCAATGTATGTTTATTCTTCAATACCTGTACATTGGTATTGGCCTTTTGAGAACCCATCTATAAGAGCATTTCTTCTTTGTTTCGTAGCCGTCATATTCACTCGATTCTTAACAGTTTTAAAAAATTATCCCTTAGGTGAGCAACTCTGCAGATAATCAACAGCCGAGGGATCTGTCAGTAAGATTAGATTATTAAGCATGCATCTCTACTAAGTATTATCCAGAACGGAAAGTCCACCATTTTTGTGGCACGAGATAACTTCTGATATCACATTCTGACATATCATATGTCGAAGAAGTGGACATTTTATTTGCCCCCATATGTTTACTTTAAAAACCCACCCAAAATGTAGACTTTCCTACTTAACAAGCTACACTATTTAGCACTACTATTCAATTCATCCACACCACATATACATGATGAAACGAATAGAAGTCATGGACCGCTATGATATAATTTCCATCCTGAGCATAAATTAAAATCTTGTATCACTAAAACGCACTATTTAAAAACATAAACTCTTACGATCTCATACATGTTACAAACATCACGGACACTAAAAATGTTAAGTTAATGTACATTGTTGATTTATTTCCTAACGTTCTATTATTTCCGGCATAGTTCACAAAGCGTTAACAAGGCTTTGGGGTCAAGATAACTTCCGATTTTTACTCGTCTATTTGCAACCTGTGTGCTTCACTCCTAAGAGGCTAAGTCGACGATAAGACTTGTGACCACAGTATTATGAAACCTAACCCACCAAATTGAATCTGCAAACCAGATTAGGTACTCAATATCTCACCGAACCAAATAATGACAACCACAAAAACATAACTAAACTGATCATGTCTGGTTGTCATGCTAATTCAAAGCCAAAATTAACCCATTTTGCTTGAAGATTTAGTTAACTCCAAAGTGATCATCATCACTAGCAAAGGCAGCAACAGATTCAGAAATTTGATTGAACTCGCAACAAGAATAGCCGGCAAATACCCAATTTCTGGACAACTTAGCCAAAAAAGGACAAGTCACAGTTTGCAATTAACACCTTTATTAGTTTAACTGATAGAATGGATCAATTAACTAATTTGTCTCTAAGCAAACAAAGGCCATCTATGACACCAAAGTAGAGCCCCTTTTTTGCAATGCTGAGGTTTTCTTTCTTAGCCATCCAGCTGTGAACTAAGTTGGAGAGCACGCCAATTCACTAGGTAGTGTGTGTGTGTGTATAGCCAGTCACATTTCTTAGCCACAAATCAAAATCAAGAGCCTTCGTTTTCAATCACATAAGAACATGAACGGATTAATGGGATATACTATGCTGCTGTCTCATTGTGATTGGAGCTGGGTGATTGGGTTTTTTTTTTTTTTTTTTCCGATAGAGAGATTGATGATGGTATTTTGTTGGTAGTACTACAAATTGGGAGAGTGGTCAATTCATTTCACTTCCGTATTCAAGACACTAGTTAACGTTTAAGACCAAAGATTGAGTATTAACATTGGCTAAGATATACGTATAAGATACATTTTTCAGTGAGCTATGATATAGGTCTAACATTCTGAAGGTTAATAATACACGTACGTATAAGATACATTTATGGGCATATATATGTAACGTCCTACCGTCTATTATTTCTCTAGAGATTTGGTGTTTTGTTCAACACGATATATTTTGTAATTTAGTTGAATTTGCTTTTACTTTTAAGTAGCTAAGCTAGTTTGGTCCGAGCGAAATGCTTTATTTTGTAAAATGTGCAAGTAATGTTGTATAGGGGAGCTACATCCTTAATTTACCAACTTATTTCAAAGTGATTTCCCAGTGTAAAGAGATTCTAGTTGAGATATTATCAAGCAACTTAAGATTATACCTTAATAAACTCAGAGCATATATATACAGCGGTATTTAAAAATGATATTTGACATCAAACTTATTTTTTATGGAATTTGACATAAACAAGGCATAGCCTTATTGACCTTGTTATTTCCTTCATGAATTATATATACCCTGGTCTAGATGATTGAGTAGAGTAGCCAATAAGGAGAATCTTTCAATGAAAGAAGCAAAGTCACACATAATTAATCAAGTTAGTTAATTAGTTAGTTGTGGTTTAGAGCATATTATATAGTGAATGGTGTATTTATATACTATAAGCTAAGGTTAGAGATGGAATTGAAACATGCAGTGCCGTAGCCAGAAATATTATTTAGAATGGTCAAAACTTAACTCTTCTTAAGCAACCTATATCCTTCACACTAAATCAGCATTTGATAAATTATTTAACCCAATCAATCTTGGTTGTTGGCGGGGGTTTGGACAAATATGAACTTCATCAAATAACATAAATTACATCCATTGTTAAAAAAAATACTAGATATATTAATTTATATTTCATTCTTCTAATTTTGACTTGATTTGCTAGAGACCATGAGTGAAAAAGGGTGTATAAATCTAAATATATATTGTTTAACCGTGTTGATTTATGGGACAGAATCATTATTAATTGGCCACTTAATAAATAAAATGCAGTAAAAAGTTAAAACATGGTAGACACTGTTTAAACACTGGACTTGTGGGGTGAATGGGCCATAAGATCAAAACTTTTGATCATGTTCCCTTTCAATTATACAGATTTTCTTATATGAGGAGGGTCATTAATCATAGTTTATATGTGTGATTATCAGATATTTCAACGAATGGCTGCTTAATTCAAATAGCTAGAAGGGTCAATTGACCCTTCTCGCCCTACCCTCCCTACGCCACTGGAAACATGTGCATATGTCAATGATTATCGATCTCTCCAGTCAGTCTAATGTGTATTTGGATACCTCCATTCTCACGCAATTTGTTCACGTATGCTTTATATATCTTCCCACACGCACCAAAATCGTGCACATAGCTAGCGTACTCTATACAAATTAGTTGTGTGGAAGTAACACATTCTCACATACTCGTATCAGTCGTATGTAGTAGTATAGCTAGGCCTATGATCATTATGGGGTCGTTGTGTTCGGACCATTATTAGTCGTGCATAAAATGACTTAAGATTATATATGGAGTCGTCCTGTTCGAACAATTATTAGTGATGCGTAAATTGCATTGAGATAATCTAGCAATGTAAGACGTTTATATTCACTAGTTAGCAAATGTAGGTGCTGATCGATGAAGCCAATCGCTCTCCCAATTTTCATCACCTTTTATCGCTTGATCTGTGTTTTATTTTTATCCTTCAAGAACAAGTATTTGCTGGGATACATAACAAATTTCTATATAATGAGATCAAAATTAATTATTTCATAAATTATGTTAAATAAGAAAAAATTGGTTTAAACTGTAGAATCATTTTTAACTACTGCAAGGTAGTCTAGTGGTTCTTAATTGTCTAGTTGGGTGTGCTTCCCAACCTAGGTTCGAATCACAACACTGTCAAAAGTTTGTTGTCTGGACCCCCAACGGATTAGTTCTTCGACCTAGAAAGCTTTTCAGATACAGCGATAATTAAAAAAAAAAAAAACAGTTAACCCGGCCCACCACTCTTTAGAATGCTTAACATTGTAAATTTAATCATGGATCACTTGATTATTGCTCAAGTATTTATGCTTAAACTTAGCTACAAAATTAAGCTCCCTCCACGTAGAGAAAGAATACTAGAAAGTGGAAACGGATTGGATCAATGATCACTGATCAGGTGTGAATACGTAATAGATGAAGAAGATGATGAACAATTTGATTTGATATATAAGCAGAGAGGAATGACAACAAACATGGAATGTGGGTCCAAATGAGGGAGGGAGTAGTACACAGTAGCTAAGGTTGGGAACTCGGATATAAGTTGCAGTTAGCCAGACCCAAGTGTTTGTGGTATGAGTGAAAGAGTATCTTTCTTGGGAATATCAATGAATGTTAAGACATGAGGCTGGACCCCATGAGAGGGAGATGATATTGATGAGCTCACATACAGTTAAAGTCACTGACTAGCTTACAAACTAAGGGATGGACTTCAAATCCAGTTGGGTAAAATTAGGTGCAACTGTTAAGAGACTAGCTAGTGTGTTAGGCTAGCTCACAACTAAAACAAGAACTAAAACTTGATGTGGTGGATGCATATATGGACCATTATATTATTATATACATTGTATATTAAGCTAAAGATATGAGATTGAGTGATCAATGAGGATCCGAAGAAAGTTTTAAGCTAGATTGCTCAACTATTTTAAATGTTTGACTGATATATAGATCGTAATATAAATCGTCATAAAGTGATAAACTTTCATAATTACACATTTATTTCAACTTTCAAAATTACAGCTACACTTTTCATCTTAATTTCACTGTCTATTTTTTCATTGGTTATAGTGTATCAATTGAATAGTGCGATTGCCTAACACTACAGCTTCTCATGAGTTGATGGACCATGGCAATAACAATTTATATATATATATATATCAGTCTTTCTCAGGTAAGAATGTCTTTATTTATTTTTACCGTGCGGATTTTCATTTTTGACTAACTTTTCGATTAAATTTTTCATATCTCCACCGTCTAGTCTTTAATTAGATACTAATCCATGTATAGATCATCTCTACAAAATTTCAGCCAATTTGGTTATCATTAAGGCACTCAAAACTG
>NC_020493.1:17067448-17069797 GCF_000184155.1 Fragaria vesca subsp. vesca | reverse complement strand
TCAAAACTGTGTTTTTTTGTTATAAACATAAACGGTTCAAATTCGACAGAATTATGTTCATCTATTGGTTTAATCGAATTTGAGTGCCTTAATAATAACCAAATTGGCTGAAATTTTGTACAGATGATCTATACATTAGTATCTAAAGACTAGACGGTGGAGATGTGAAAATACGATTGAAAAGTGAGTCTAAAGTGGAAATCCGCACCATAAGAATAAATAAGGACATCCTTATCCAAAAAGCCTATATATATATAGAGAGAGAGAGATTGGATATATCCTAAGCTAAAGAAATAGGAGTGAGTGAGTTGAGTGAGTGAGCTAGAGAGAAAGATACAGGTGGATACATGTGGCAAAGGCAGTTGCCAACTCTGCTTTGCTATCCAATTGTTCTTGTCATTTATTGAAACAGACTGTGTGAGCTAGCTGCTATTATCTTGCTAGTGATGAGAGGAGTGAGAGCTTTTTAGGCTTTTCTTTTGTGTTTTAGCTCTATTACAATAATAAAAGAAAACACAAAACACTAGTCACCAGCAAGAAGGAGGAGGAACCTAATCCATGACTTTTGCTTGTGGTATTGTACGTGGTGGTGGAGCTAGCTTCATGCCCAACCCTAAACCATACCCATCATCAATCCCATGCCCACCCTTGACATGTATATGCCTCTGATCTCTCCCTCTCTCTCTCTCTCATAGTGTGTTATATGCATTGCTTTCCCACTTGAAAAAGAACAAATGAAAAGGAAGAGGTAGAAAAAATAGTAAAGAAAAGAAGGAAAAGATGCCTCACATCACTCACTTTTCGTGAATCAAAGGCAACCATCTATATATGAACAACAAAAACACTAACCACTTACTCAAAGTATTCTCAACTTCCATCAACCAAACTTGGATGAACAAAAAGCAAGAATATTTCAAAGAAATAATCCCCCAATAATCCAATTATCACATCAGTAAAATTTGCAAGATATAAGAATGCTTTATAATTCACATGAATCGGTATCAGAAAATATAACTAAAAATAATGATATTTTCTTGTTTTCTCTTTTTTTTTCCCTACTCTCTTCTGTCTGCACTCTTTAATAATGACAATCCACCAAAGCAGGGGCGTTGAAGACAAGACTAGTCTGTTGGGTCGGCACAAATTGGAACTTCGAGTCACGCTGGTGATGAATCTGATGCTGTTGGTGATGGTGGTGATGATGATGATGATGATCATGGTCTTCTGGTGCTGGAAGGTTTAGATCCAGTGCTAGAATATTACTTCTCTCCTGCTTGCTCCTCGTACTGTTATTATCAATGGCTGCACCAATCCCCACCACCTGAGTAGTAGTGTTGTTGTTGGCCACTATCGCTCTGTGCCGTCTCATATGCCCACCAAGAGCTTGACCCGATGAGAACTCCGACCCGCATATCGAACACTCATGAATCTTAGCCTTGTTGTTGCTCTGAAACCCCTTTATCTGAATAGGAACTGCAGGCTGAGTTGAAGGAGGAGGAGGAGGAGGAGGAGGAGGGCTACTCTTCTTAACAAATTGCTTAGAGTCTTCAACTTCTTGATCCATGGATGCAGAGGTGGTGAAATGAATCGGTGCCGGTTTCTTCTCCTGATCAGCCATCGCCGCCGCAACAGACTTTGGCTTCTTGTGACTGGCTCGGTGGCCGCCGAGTGCTTGGAAAGAAGGGAAGGTCCGGTTGCAGGTCTTGCACTCGTAGACATAAAACCCAGCTTTGCTCACATGACCAGAAACACCTGTGGCTTCATGAACGGGACTAGTCTGTTGCTTAGGAACCACATCGCATCCCTGAGCCAACAGAATCAGGCAGTTGGCCATGTCCTCTTCCTCCTCAGTGCTCTCGTAACTAGCTGAAGTGAACGAGTTCCCATACTCTTCTCCGCCGTGTCCGCCGCCGCAAGCGCTCGACGAGCTGGAAGTGACTGCCAGACCGAAAGGAGACATGGGCCTCTGGCGCTTGGTCCTCTTGCCCTTGATGATCATCATCTGGCTTTGCTGATGATCACTCAACACAGCCTGCACCTCTTCTTGCCCTTCCATACTCAAAAAGACCCAGAACCAGGTTAGGGTTTTCTTGATCTAAGGAATTAAACAGAGAGAAATCTAAAGGATGGAACTTGATAAGAGAGAGAAGAAAGAAGGAGAGAGTGAAGAAGAGAGAGAGAGTAGGAATGAGGGGAAGTGTGTGAGTGAGGGGTGGTTATATATAGGGAAGGGTAAGAAAGGGTGAAAGTGGGGTCAAAAGGGGATTTGGAGGAGGAGTGGTACAGTTAGAGAGAGAGAGAGAGAGAGAGAGAGAGAGAGAGAGAGAGAGAGAGAGTAGTAGTGTGTGT
>NC_020493.1:17063538-17067175 GCF_000184155.1 Fragaria vesca subsp. vesca | reverse complement strand
AGAGAGAGAGAGAGTATTAGGTGTCTGAGGCGCTCTGCCACCAAAATCTTCGTTGCGTTTCCAACCTAGCTTGGAAGTGTGTTATGTTAGTACCAAGAAAAGTTTGTTCCTCTTTCACGCCAATCAATTGTACGTTAACATTTATTTCAACTATAAAGCACTACTACTCATGTGTTCTCTCCCCCTATTACCCCCCTTTGGCATAGAGTCAGAGCAAGGGAAAGCGCTCTATGCCATTTCCTTTTCCACATTGCCAAACTTCTTTACTTATTTTCTTTTCTCATATATAAATTTGAAAAAGAAAAAAACCCAGTTTTATGGAATTATACTTAAATAGAGAAATTAAATTATATTAAAGACATAATTACACAATAATCTATACTCAATACCACGTAGTCCCAAGTTAACAAATACGTATCAAATTGTACAAATCCCTAGAAATTAATGTAAACGATGAATAGAAAACAAGGTCAAGCTCAATTGTAACATTTTTCAAATAAAAAATTTCTCAAATGAGTAGACATATCGTTAACCTCGGACATAGACCATTTTGATGAAACACTGAAATGCAGTCGGTTGTATAGGCTCAGAATTTTTTTTATATTTTTTATAATATATCATGGTACGTACTTAACAAGCCTCGTTTGGTTCGCAAAAAGTAAGTATTAAAGGAAAGTTGTTTTTTTCCTCATTTGGGAATGCTGAAGGAAAGAAAATAGTTTCCTGAATAAAAGGAAAATGTGGAGGAAAGTGGTTCATTCAAAAATCTAAAGGAACCATTTTCTCCTTTCATTACATTTATTACTCACAACACATTATTTCATGCATTAATTAAAATCATTCAAGATAATTTTCTTATGTTATCAAACATCGATCGGTATGGAAAGTTTTCAGGAAATTTTATTTTCCTCATATTTTCCTTCTTATGCAAAAAAAAAAAAAAAAAAACAAAGGAATAACTTTTCTTTCTGTGAGCCAAATGAGACATAAGAGAATTTCATAAATATTACACTTAATTATGAGATCGAGAACGTAGAAGTGTTTAGTTAATTTTTAGTCATCAAATGACATAGCATGTGAGATGACGATACTTTAGCTCTGCAAGATATGCAACTTTCAGATTAAATTCTGACAAAATAATTAAAACATTGCCACACCAGTTACAATTGTGAGGTAAAAACACACTTCATCACCTATGCTTATGGTGTGAGTTTTGATTTCTGTTCATGAGAAGCGCGGCTAAAAATCATGATGATAAGGCGGTAAAAATGTGATTGTGTATATATGTAAACTACTGAAAGCTGCACAGAATGATTAGGTGTAGTGTTTGTTGTTTAGTAGCTTAACTAAAACAGATGACTCGTTGGAGTGCATGGAGAAAGGCCATCGATCTCTTCCATTATTTGTGCACACAATAATAGTGGTGCTAGCTAGGAGTGTGTTAGTTTGCTAACTCGATCAGTTAGTTTGCTTATTCTATACAAAAGTGAGAAAATTAGGAGCAAATTAAGACTGGAACTGATGAGGATCAAGAATGGTTGGTATAAGATCGAGTGGGTTTCATACACACTCACTCTCTTTCTTTCTCAAATTTATATAAGATCGAGCACATAGTAAGTAAGCCAACTAAGTCATCACGATTAATAAGCATACCCATTCAAGCAAAGGGGATCGAAGGAGGGATTCCACGTTATAAGCATGGCTACACCTCATTCACTTCATGTATTGCTAAAGAAAAGTAGCAAAACAAATTAATACGTATATTGAGTAAAATGGGGATATTCGAAGTTCTTTTTTCTGTGTCAATTGGTGTTTTTGATTTTATGGGAGTTGTTATATGTTTCATCGATCTAAAGGTCGTGCCCAATAGGCTAGGTAAGCTTGATCTAGTTGAGTAGAACACCTATGTGCCCTGCTTAGCGAGAAAAGAAGCCATACATGTTAAGTAGTGTGTACAAGCCAAGTAGCTAGTCGGATTTTGGCCAAGTGATAAGTAGGGTACGAGTATCTCTCACACGTGCATTTTGTGACATAGGAAGGTTTCACTTCTTCGTTATAAATTTAACTAGCGTCATGAGATATGAATAATTTTAATTTTTATTGATAAAATTTGTAGCTTTTCATACAACCGACCGGAGAACAAACTAAATATTATGAAAATTTAAAATCGACAAACACCACAACTTATTTAAAATTTTAAATTGAATAATTTTTTGAAATCTGGACTCTAAATTGGTTCCAAGGAGCCTAGCTAGTACCATTTGATCTAACTGCATAGTTTCCTCTTAGTAAGTGGGAGATTGAGTTCGACTCACGAAAGACTAGTTATAGCATTTAAGTTGTTTTACCTGATCAAAAAAAATAAAAAATTGCTTCCAAGGAAAATAATAATTTTTACTTCCTACTAGTTTGTTTAAATTTTCTGGATTTAACTACTCATTAGTCATTGATTCTTGATTTACAATTTTACATCATTGAAACTGAGTTGTTTGTTTATGAAGCCAATTTGATGACTTTAGTGTAAAAGTCGTTCGTGAGATTAGCTAGCTAGCTTGGATAATAATATTGACTTGCTTTTTGTCAACCTCTTCTTTGGAATTAAGTCGTGGATACAAATTTGCTCTTCACCTTATTTCCTCACCTTCATCCCCACCCACCTAGATGAATGACACGTCTTATTTTATTTAATTTATCTAATCATGGTTAACAATATAAATATAAAATTATTTATTTAATTTAAATTTGTAAGATTGGGTATTGGGTTTTAAGGTGTAGGGTTTAGGGTTTTAAGGTTTGGGGTTTCGGGTTTAGGGTTTAGGGTTTTAAGGTTTGGGGTTTCGGGTTTGAGGTTTAGGGCTTATTCTTTTATCATGATTAGACATAGTTAAGTAAAATCCTAAACCCTAAACCCCAAACCCTAAACCTTAAAGGCCTAAACCCTAAACCTTAAACCCTAGCTAAATGCCAATTTCTCAAATTTAAATTAAATAAATAATTGATATTGTTAACCATGGTTAGGTGAGTTAAAGAAAATGGACATGTGTCATGCATTTAGGTGGGTGGGGATGAAGGTGGGGAAGTAAGGGTGGGGAGCAAATTTGTATCCATTAAGTTGTGCATCCGATCCATTGGTTCTATCGACGAAAATTAGGAAGTAAAAGCCAACGAGCTTTGGCTCAGTTAGAAAGGGCAGGTTTGTGGTGGAAACCCCATCCAAGTTTGATCCTCGCTATCAACAGGCCTCGTTGGTTAGCGATCTGTAAATTCTCCAGTGGAAATCCATACCTAGAGGTTGGTATGACAAGTACGTGTCCACCGATAGTCTTTCAGGGTTGAGGTTACAGGTTTGCCTTGGTGATGGTGGTGTAGCGTAACAAAAAAAAAATTAAAGGTAAAGTAAAAAACAAACAAATTAGTAGCATATATATATATATATATATATATACAGTTCTTATCCAAAGTGAAGCTTCGCTCTGAAATTAAAGTGTGAATTTCTTTATTTGACTCATTTTCGGTCATATTTCGACATCTCCACTGTTCTGTTTATTAATATTAATGCATAGATCATTCCTGTAAAATTTCATTCAAATTGATGATAGTTTAGGTATCGAATTAGGTTAAATCAATGAACGGACCA
>NC_020493.1:17025536-17059952 GCF_000184155.1 Fragaria vesca subsp. vesca | reverse complement strand
TATATATATATATATATATATATATATATATTATTTTATTATATATATTTATTATATATATATATATATATATATATATATAATGGTGTATATATATATATATATCTGAATGAGGCATGAGTAGTGTGCATGCTGCTGCTATATACTCATGTCCGTTGGAACGGTGGTGCTCGAATCTATCTAACCGACAAACACCACTAGAGCATTTTTAGGCATATGCTTTTCTTCTTCTGCAACGCAAACATGCCCAGAAACTCAGAATAATAACATGTATTTCATTGCTTGGGCACCCTAAAGGCATAAATTCTTGAGAAAAAAAGGTCGGAGGAGGAACGTACGCGTCTGGCAACCCTAGCTTACTATCTCTTTCAACTCTATTAATGAAAGCATGCTTGTAAGAGCAACGACATATTTTCTTCGTAGAAAACGTTTCTACGAAGCAAATATGTCACTACTCTCTTTGAAAGAGGTGACAAACTGTGCGCTAAGACTTAATTGCTCGACTTTGAATACATATATACTAGGGTTGAATTAGGTTGCAAAAGTGTGGGAGAAATAATGAATGGGGATAAGATGGAATATGAGTGCAGACGATCGAATCACTCATATTGAGATGTTTATGAGCATTGATTAGGAGTAGTAGTTTAGTTTGTGGTAGCCGGACTTCCAATTCAACCCGAAACCAAATTCTCTTGGATATACATGCTATACCTAACCAAAAATTAATCTCCATATTGTGCTCCTTTGGGGATTGTATACCTAATAGTTGAATAAATTCATGTTTGAAAGATGCCAGATCGAGGAAATAATTAACACGTAACTTAAGTTAGTGCCAGAAGCTGATTAGGGTTTGGACCATTGGTGACATCGTAGTTCCCTGATTTGTGATCTGTTTTGGCAATCAAATTATGGTCAAAACTATTCTAAGCAATTTTGGCTAAACAGTTTTGATTACTTTGGACACGTACGTATTAGCTAGCTTCAAACGAAATTTCTAGTTAACAAATGTAAGCGATCAATTAGTCGTGTGAGGCACGTAAAATAAGCTTAAGCTTAAGCTTGTGTGTGATTCTGCTAATCGGGCATGCACACTTGTTGCTGTTGTTCCGACTCAAAAAAGGGATCTATAAAGCCATCCATGGATAAAGAATGTGAAGGTGGTGTACCAAAACTAAGATATTCTTTTTCTTTGTTCTGACCAATCCTACTGCACTGACCAGTTTACTGAAAAAAATAAAAATAAAAAAATCAAAGATATATCATGACAAAACAAAGAATATAGGAAGAGAATAATGCTGTAGAGGTTACTTGTAATCTCATCTTTTATATATTACTCCATATGCATTTCCATTACGCAACATTGGTTCGTCCCTTCATCCCCTTTAAATCACAATCGAGAAGAACTATAACCTTAGAAAAAATATGCCAATTTTTTATATGTTAGTACGGTTTGGATAGTTTTACACACAAAAAATTAAGAACACGGTTTAATTATCTTATGCCAAAATCGGTATTTCTATTGCAAAAATTGGTACAGACGAAATCTTAATTAGCAGATTGACACGACGGATGAAAATCAGAAAAATCAAGAGGTAAATTTTTTAAATTGAGAAAACAAGGATCGAAATGAAGTTACTATTAAACCTCAAGAAGATAAAATTGAAACTAGGGTCTGTTACTCATCCAATTGATTTACTTGATCAAAATGTGATAATTTGCTATCTTAGATAGCATGGATATAACTTTCCACCAACCAAACGAGGCCTTATAAGTTGGAATAAAGTAGCTAATATGGATCTAACTTACCTTTTCGTTCGGAGCACTCATCAACTCTCTCTGTCCTTTTTGGGCATCAACTAGTGGTGTTTGACCCATAATATCCTTAAGTAGCTAGAATAGCATGAAAAGGTGCCATAATGTATCCGCACGCAATTTGGAAGAAGCAAGCAAGCTAAGATAGATAGCTCAAATATGAGTGGTCAAAGAAACTACAAATCAAGCACCAACAGAATATATAAAAATTAGATATATTTTTCCCAATTTATATTTGATGATAGCAACATGTTATTGTGCTAGCCATCACTCCACTTAGTTGGAGAAAAGTGGATGGCCCAAGTGAATTGAATCGAAGTCGACCAAGTGGTAGTAGTGGTAGTAGTAGTAGTGAAGTAGAGGGGACTTGATGCGCACTCCATGCCATGCCACTTAGTTAGAACAGTTGAGATGTCACTGCAGAAAATTGTTGAGAATTGAATTGAAGCTTTGTGATGACTTGAGAGCCACTCGAGGCCAAGTCTTCTTCGACCGATCTTCTACTGCAACCAATTTATATTTAGCAAAAAATTAAGTAAAGCACGTCCTCATAAAATAGTGAACATTACAGCTACAAAAGAGGCCAACCATATATGCATGCCACCTCTTCTAATTCTTTTCAATTTTTCTTGGTTGTCAGTGAACTAATTAACTGTATTTGAGATTTTTAATTGGTTAAATATGATCCAAAGAATAGTATCCGAAAGTCATGATCATAGTTTGGTAGCTAGTGTTGTACACCGCCTGCACACTCTCACTGACAAGACTAATTAGCATACCATACATATAACTATAATTCTCGTCATATATAGATTGATCACCAAGTATAAGTAATGAAGTGTGTGTTATATACCTAGACATATATAACACGAAATAATGTAACGCAAAGGATTAATTACATTGTTACGTATTTGGGTAATGTTCTGTTATTGTGAGAAGTGCAAGGGAGATGCTATGTTGCAAAACTTGAACCTAACATCGATGTACACATTCAAGTACTTGACCTTATTATAAATGCTTCATGTTTGTTGCTCATAAGCGTACATATATATATAACATGTTCGAGAAGTTATGTGACAATTAAGGGGACCTAAAGTTTTTGTAAGATATGACCAAACTATTAACTAACTTCTTTGGGCATGCACACGTACAAAATGAACCCAGGCCACTAGCTAGGACGTCGTGACATATCAGTTTAATGCATATAAGTATTGACACTCTATATATATAGTGGGGCAAACGATTCTTGGCACAGCAAGAGTCGTTTATATGTGGTTATAGTTGAGTGAGGCACGTTGTGTGTATGCGATGCCTCTAAACGAATTTGGTACTTCAGTATAGGGTCTTGATGAACAGATTAGATCGATCAGTGGTTTATGGCATGCTCTGAAGTCTGAACTTTGGTAAATTGTGAATTGGGTTAGTCTTCGTCCTTTTTTCTTCTCATACATATTATTGATATTGTCTCTTACATAGCTCAGTTTTACCTGCTTCCTTAAGATAGCCTTTTAAGCTGCAGGTGATCGATCATTGTAGCCACATGAATTATATTTTGATTTCTCGATCGAGGGTGCATGTATTGTAAGATCTTAGAACTAGATATATGAAGTCTATACGCAACTGAGTTGCACAGTAGACTAAGTAAGTGAAACAGGTTATTAGGACTTGAATATAAACATCAGTGAATTAACTAAGTTATGTGCTTTAGCTAATGCAATCCAATTTGAATATAAACATTTAAATTTATACCCTGATTAGGATAAATACTTGTCTGAATAGATAAGAGGTTATGAGCAGTTCCTTGATGGAAGGAACTGTCATGACAGTTACCAACAGTTATATAACTGCTATACAAACAGTTGATTCCCCTGCAAGAGCACAAAACACTTCTATAAATACATGATCCCATCAATGTAAGAAGTATCGAGTGTGAATCTTGGAGAAGGAATGGACAACATCAATCAATCAGGTTTCAATATTTTCATAGAACAATCTTAGTTTGACATAGAATTCTATAGTAGTTCTACTAAGTAGATCTAACAATTGGTATCAGAGCTAACTATGCTCAAATTAAGATTGACACATTTAGTATTTCGTTCATTCTTGGATTACATGTATTGCTGCTATATCAAATGTGTTGTTATATCTATTTTTTGTACATCGTTTTGAAATGACACAGCATGTAAAATAGATTTTATACTGCAAATATATGTTGTAGTGATATATATGTGTATTAGAATACATGTTAATTTTTGTTTCAGATTCATATGCTGCCATAGTGGTAATGAATAAACTTCATTCAAGATTCATATACTACCACAGTAGTCATGAAAACATTGACATGTTAAAACTCTGAACTGTCATATTAAGAACAAATGCATTTAACTGTATGCTACCATAGTAGAAACAGTAAAGATGCATCAATAAACTCTATGGAAAATAGATATTCAGATATTATCATGCTATATGAATTATGATATGCTTCCACAGAAGAAATTATGTTCAGATTAGTATGCTGATATGTATATGTAAAGTAAGTTTGTATATACACTGCATAAAATGCATATTTTGTTGAAATTGCATTTGGGATTTTAAGATATGGTATAAGTACCATACTAATGATCAATACATGTTACAGCAATGCATTTCTCAATGAGCATCAACCAGATTGAACTGCTCAATGGACAGAACTATAAGAAGTGGAAGGGAGACATCGAATTGAACCTGGGAATCCTGGATTTTGACCATGTGTTGAAGGAGGATCCACCACTGGAACCTGCTGCTAATGCTGGCAAGGAAGTGAAGGACAAGTATAATCAGTGGCACAGGCACAACATAATGGCCTTGATCTGCATGAAGAAGGCAATGACTGAAGCTGTGAAGGGAGGAATACCAGACAGTGACAATGCAAAGGAGTTCTACAATTCCATTGCACTCAAGTACAAAGAATCTGATAAGGCTGAAACTGGGAATCTCATGAACAAACTGATCAAAATGAGGTTCAATGGACAAGGGAGCATCAGAGAGTACATATTGCAAGGAATTGACACTGTTGGAAAATTGAAGGGGCTTAATGTGACTGTTGAAGATTCATTCTTGGTGTATCTGGTGCTTAATTCACTGCCTGAACAGTATGGATATCTGAAAAGTCTGTACAATACGCAGAAGGAGAACTGGAGTCTGAATGAACTTATTTCCATCTGTGTTCAAGAGGAGACTGAGGTGCTTAAGAGAGGTAAGGGTGTCACCATTAACTACATGGGCAACCCTATCAATTACAAGCCTCATTCTAAGAAAAGCTTTGGAAAGAACTTCAAGGGAAGTTCATCAAGGAACCCTGTGAAATCTGATGGCATAACTAAGGGAAAATCTCTCAATCATGGTCAAGTGAAATGCTTCTTCTGCAAGAAGGTTGGACATTTCAAGAAGGACTGTGATGGTTTCAAAAATTGGCTGAATAAGAAAGGTAACTTTTTATTTAAACCTGTGTTTTCTGTTGAGTCAAATGATTTTAAAATTGACAATTCCTGGTGGTTTGATACTGGTTCTCCCATTCATATTGTGAACTCTATGCAGGGATTATCAAGAATAACAATCCCAAACAGGAGTGAGACCAAGGTCTGTACTGCAAGTGGACAACAAGTTGTAGTTCAAGCTGTAGGAATTGTCGAGTTATTGTTTAGGAATAAGTTTGTACTAGTATTACATAATGTGTATTGTATCCCTGAAATAACGAGAAACCTAATATCTGGTTCTCAATTTGTAAAAGATGGTTTTAACTTCTCCAGTAATAATATTAGGATGTTGTTTTATAAAGATGATCTTTGTTTTGGAAATGCTGATATTATTGATGATTATTGGCATGTTAATTGTGTTAATGCTGTTTTTACTAAACACAGCAGTTCAAATGATGTGTTTTCTATAGAAAAGATTTCTGGTGTCAAAAGAAAGAATAGAGAAAGTTTTTCTTCTTTTCTGTGGCACAAAAGGTTAGGACACATTTCAAAACCTAGATTGCATGAGTTAATTAAACAGAATATTTTGCCTGCATTTCAATGATTTTGAAACCTGCATAGACTGTCTTAAGGGCAAAATGACTTTTTCCAGAAATTTTCATTCTAAGAAAAGTGAACATCTGTTGGATTTGATCCATACAGATGTGTGTGGACCTTTTCCAGTTCAAACCATCTGTGGTAATTCATATTTCGTCACCTTTATTGATGACTTCTCAAGATTTTGCTATATATATCTTATGTCAGAAAAGTCACAGGTGTTAGAATGTTTTAAAATTTTCAAAACTGAAGTTGAAAGACAAACTGAGAGATTGATTAAGATGGTCAGATCAGATCGAGGAGGAGAGTACTATGGCAAATACTCTGAAAAGGGGCAACACAAAGGTCCTTTTGCTTTATATTTAGAAGAGTGTGGAATTATTGCTCAATACACCACACCCTATACTACCTCAACAAAATAGGTGTTTCTGAAAGAAGAAACAGAACATTAATGAACATGGTGAGATGCATGTTTGCAAGATCAGGGCTTCCAAAGTTTTTATGGGGAGAAGCATTGAAGACTGCTAACTACATTTGTAACAGAACTCCTACAAAGGCTGTAGAAAATACTCCATTTGAACAGTGGCATGGTTATAAGCCAAGTTTGAATCATTTTCATGTATGGGGATGCAAGGCAGAGGCTAAAGCTTACGATGTGGAGCAAAAGGAAAAGCTTGCTTCACACTCAACATCAGCTTATTTTGTTGGATATTCAGAAAAATCGAAGGGGTACAAATTTTATAATTCTAAGAGGAGCCAGAGAATTTTTGAAACCAACAAAGCAGTATTCTATGATGAGTTATTTGATCAGAATGAGATTGTTGAAGATGCATCATGCACATCACCAAATGGACAAACTTTTGAAGAGTGGTTTGTTTATCCTGATATAGTTGTTGAAAATGGTGATATTAATATGGAAGATGTGGTCATTGCAAATCAAATTCCAGTAGCAGTTGAACCAGATGAGCAAAATGAAAGCAATTGTGCAAGTTGAAGAAAATGCAGTAGTTGACAATCAGAATATCAATGATGTGGTTATGCAAGAACCTGTAGTAGTTCAAGAAGTAGTTCCAGTCAGAAGATCAAATAGAGAGAGGAAATCTGCAATTTCTGATGATTATCATGTCTATGCTATTGAGATTGAATTTGATTTGGGAGAAGATAACGACCCTAAATCATACAAAGAAGCTATGCAATCTGTGAACAAAGAAAAATGGAAATTGGCTATGGAGGATGAGTTGCTGAGTATGTCAAAGAATGGTGTTTGGGATTTGGTTACAAGAACGGAAGACATGAAGCCTATAGGATGTAAGTGGGTTTTTAAAACCAAAAGAGATGCAAATGGCAAGATTGAAAGATATAAGGCTAGACTGGTTGCAAAAGGCTATAACCAAAAGGAAGGAGTTGATTACAATGAAACATTTTCACCTGTTTCTACCAAAGATGCTTTTCGGGTTATCATGGCTTTGGTGGCACACTATGATCTAGAACTACACCAAATGGATGTCAAAACAGCCTTTTTAAATGGAGACTTGGAAGAGCAAATTTATATGCTTCAACCTGAGGGATTTGAACAAGATGTGCAGAACATTTGCAATTTGAAAAAGTCAATCTATGGTTTGAAACAGGCATCTAGACAATGGTATTTGAAGTTTGACAAAGTTGTTACTGATTTTGGATTTGAGGAGAACAAACTTGATGAATGTATATACTGCAAGGTTAGTGGGAGCAGTTTGATATTTATGATTTTATATGTTGATGACATTCTGCTTGCTACAAATAGTATTGCCTTGTTGAAATCGACAAAGGAGTTTCTTCAAAATAGTTTTGATATGAAGGACATGGGAGAAGCACATTATGTACTTGGCATTGAGATTCAAAGAGACAGGGATAGGTGTGTGTTGGGGCTATCACAGAAACATTACATTGAGAAAGTACTGCATAGATTTGGCATGGAAAAGGGGAGAAGTGGTGAATCACCAATGTCAAAAGGGGATAAGCTACACAAAGGCCAGTGTCCACAGAATAATTTTCAAAGGAAAGGCATGGAAAATATTCCATATGCTAGATTGGTAGGCAGTTTGATGTATGCACAGGTTTGCACAAGGCCTGACATAGCATTTGCAGTCAACATGCTTTCAAGATTTCAGTCCAATGCAGGACATGAACATTGGGTTGCAGGGAAGAAGGTATTAAGGTATTTAAAAGCAACCAAAGATCATCTGTTAGTTTACAGAAAATTGGAAGAACAAGAGTTGAAAGTGGAATGCTTCACAGATGCTTCATATAAGCAAGATCCTGATGATTTAAAATCAACATCTGGATACATATTTATACTTGCTGGTGGAGCAGTGTCATGGAGAACCAACAAGCAAGAATTGACAGCAACCTCTACCTTTCAAGCTGAGTATATTGCCATATATGAAGCCACAGCTCATGCATTATGGCTTAGAAATTTTGTTTCAAGGTTGAAGATTGTTGATTCTGCAGAAAGACCAATGCCAATTTACTGTGATAATTCTGCAGCAGTTTTCTTTTCAAAGAACAACAAAAGGACTTCAGCATCTAGGAATGTGGATGTGAAATACTTTTCAGTAAGAGAAAGTGTTCGAGATAATGAGATTGAAGTTGTGAAAATTGGGACAAAAGAACAACTGGCAGATCCCTTGACAAAGGCTTTACCAGTTAGTTGTTTTGTGGAGCATGTTAAGAAAATGGGAGTATTGTCTAGTATTGATGCTTAAGATATTGGATTTGTAGGTTTACTGTGTTATGTTTACAGTATTGTGAAGTACTACAATATTCAAGTGGTTTATATATCACATTCAAGTCTATTGCTTTGTTTCATATTAATGTTTTATATTTCATTAATCAATTTATGTCTGCATAAACATTCTGTATACATATAGTACTGATATGAATCAGTAGTTTTATGCGGTTAGCAATAGATAAATTTCCAAGATTTTTAGGAATCAATAAATGCTTAGATCATTGCTGATTACAATATATATATAAGCATCTGCAGAACATGGTATTTGTGGTAGTTCATGTGATTGTAATTCTGTGTTGTGGTTGCGTGAAACTTTGTGTTATCAACACATTGAAATTTTTGTAACTCAGTACAGCTGTTTTCAATTGACAGGAACTTTGAGAATTGGATGATGTTGTTTAAAGTCCAGTGCACACTTTAGTAATAATCTGATTCATATTACACTTAGATATATATCTAGTTCAGTGTGAGATTGTAAGATCTTAGAACTAGATATATGAAGTCTATACGCAACTGAGTTGCACAGTAGACTAAGTAAGTGAAACAGGTTATTAGGACTTGAATATAAACATCAGTGAATTAACTAAGTTATGTGCTTTAGCTAATGCAATCCAATTTGAATATAAACATTCAAATTTATACCCTGATTAGGATAAATACTTGTCTGAATAGATAAGAGGTTATGAGCAGTTCCTTGATGGAAGGAACTGTCATGAAAGTTACCAACAGTTATATAACTGCTATACAAACAGTTGATTTCCCTGCAAGAGCACAAAACACTTCTATAAATACATGATCCCATCAATGTAAGAAGTATCGAGTGTGAATCTTGGAGAAGGAATGGACAACATCAATCAATCAGGTTTCAATATTTTCATAGAACAATCTTAGTTTGACATAGAATTCTATAGTAGTTCTACTAAGTAGATCTAACATGTATATACCGATAATATTATTAGAACCCTAAAATTACTGTAGGACGTCGGCACCTATATAAGCATTTGAGTCCAACAAATTCCAAAGGTTTTCTTTTTGTTTGGGAAACAGATATGTCCTTCAGTTAAATCCAATAGCAGATCGAGCTTACAACCATGCACAATCAGGAAGAGAAACAACAAGACAGGGACAAACCAAACTCCAAACACAAGACCAAAACAGAAGGGTACGTACATATATCAGAAAAAATGGCAGATCTAGAGCTTGGTAAAATTAACTAGCTGAACCTTAGAAAGGGAAACATGCATGGGAAGGTCTTGGGAATATTTATTGGGGTTTATTCAAGAGAAAATGGGGGAGAAGACAGAAGAAAATAAAACAAAAGAGGCAGGCATGAAGCCCCATGCATATACGAGCAAATTTCTGAAACGGGAATTCCTCAATAAACCCTAGACTTCATGCCTCCCCGTTTTGATCAGTTTGTAGTGTGCCTTTGATCACTTGGTACTTCAACAATAAGATTCGCAAAAAAAAAAAATTATACAAATACCACATAATGGGCAGCAGAGATATGCAGAATCGGTATCATTGTACTTCTTCAATTGTATTTAACGTTAACATATCTTTGGAAGTTCTATGGCCATCCACAACTATTGTATGTAACTATTGTATAGGTTAGATTAGGAAGTTATAACTAATAATGTACGTGATCTTTAACATGAGGTGTTCTCCTTAAACCACAAGAACAATAACGACATTATGCCAAACTTCAACCCTACATTAGCCCCTCTTACTTACCAACTCAACTCTATCTTAATATTAGTCATACTACTACTACTACTCCTCATGCAATCACAATTAATTTTCTAAGAGACCTGCCTCATGACTAGTCTGCTTTTAGTCCAACAGTTACGATATATCAACTACAACCAACTGCACCCCGTTTTAATATAATGAGCATCTTTGGTATCTCTATATTTGGTGCTCATCCATATTGTGTTTACATTTCACAATATTGTTGGTGCAGCCGGTGTGCCATGGGTTTGCTAATTAGTTGGCTGCTAAGTTCTCTTTCTAGGTACCAGATCGGCGGCCGCGGCATTATATACAACTCCTACCACTGACCACCCACGTCTCGACTCATGAAATCGGCAAATACTTATTAAGCCTCTTAGCAGCCTCTTAATTTGGGACCAAAATTGTTAAACAATTGTGATTAGAATTAATTGGACTAATAATTCATCATCGATCAATATATTAATTCAAACGTTTCAAATAATGCATCGATACTAAATCTGATCATAACATTATCATGTGTATAACATAAATTCTCAAATGTCGCAGTAATCATGCAAACCATGTATTAGCTAAGCGTGTTGTGATAGTCTTTTGTGGTTTATTAATTGATGCGCTTTCTCTTGAGGATTACTTTGTAGTAATAAAAAATTTCATCTTAATAAGAAAGGGAAAACCACGCTTTGAAGTTTGCACTTGAAAGTCACCCCATAGGTATACATACTCAAAACAAATAGAAAAGAAAAATTACAAATATTAGTATCACGCTTCTTTCACAGATAAATATATTTGATCATATAATATCATGGATAACTGTTTAGATATGCCACCGCGTATTGATGCATTTATTGATAGAGTCGATGAGAATCTTAGAGTCACCCTCAACTTGTACTTATGTTGGTAAAACAATATAAAAAGGCACTAAGAAGACCAACTCTTAAACTGTAATACCCCGGAAATTTGATATTAGTTTATAATATTATTTAGGAGTTTTCTAGTTACAAGTTAATGTGTTTTTGAGGTTCGAAGAAAGAGCGGAAGTGTTCGGACGCGTAAATTACTCGAAAGGGTTTATGGTTTTGAAGGGTTAAGAGTTGACTTTCTAATTCGTTGGGTTTCTCGAGAAACTTCCTTCATGAAAGTTGTAGAGTTCGACGATACGAGTTCGTAGACAAGTGGCACGCGTAAAACGGATTTCGTATGAGAAAGTTTTGGTCAACGGAAGTTTGTGTTTTTCGGGAAATTTTAGGATAAATAGGAAAGTTTTCTTTTGGGTCCTCATTATTTTCAGAAACCCTAAACCTTCCCCTCTCCTTCTCTCTCTCCGACCCTGAGAGAGTTCAAAATCTCCAGCCGACTAGACTCGGACCCGGTGACCCGACCCGATTTTTCCGGCCAACTCCGGCGGACTCAGACGGCGGCACCGGTCGGAAACTCTTCCTCTCCTCGGCGTGATCTTTCCTGTGTAGGTGGGTGAGGACGACTCAAGCGGGTATGAGAGAATCGAACGCTGCAGTGGAGGGTGGTGGACCCGACTTCGACCCGAGGGCGTTCCGGCTGTGTACGGCGGCGACGGGAGGTGAGGCTGCCCATTTCGTGAAGCTTTCTTCCTTCCTAGCATGTTTGAACCACCCCTTGCAACTCATTTCTGGGTTTTTGAACCCCAAATTGCAGAGTGAAGATCGGAGCTTGCGGCGGCTGTTTTGGGCGGTTTAAAGCCGAGTTGGACTTAGGCTCAGGTAGGAAAAGTGCTTTATTTGTTGTGATCTTCAAGTTTGTAGTTGGGTGTTTGGCCAAATTGTGAAGTTGTAGGGTGACGCGTGGGCCCACTTGTCGCCGCCGGTGGTGGCGCGTGGCTGTGCGTTGGGTAGGGTGTGTAGGTTTAGTTGCTTTGGTTAGCTAGTTTTTGTTGTTGTGAGCATGTTGGTATATTATGAGATTAGGTCAAGTTTGAATAAGTTTTGCTTGTTAAATTCTTTGTTATTGTAGACATGTGCGAAGTGTTGAGCTAGGAGAATCCAAAGTTAGGTAGTGGGGGAAGGTAGTTAAGTGTTCGACGACCTTGAGAGGTCTCGGAAGAAGGTTTTCCCTTTTTGGGCAAATCATGGGTTAAGGCTTATTAAGGGTGAAATGTTTTTTTTGCTTAAGTGGTTATTAAGTTATTAATTTTGTTAATAGGTGACTTATGGAGTGTGGTTTTGTGGTATATGCTTGTATTCTGCGTGCGAAGACGCAGCTGGATTTGAGGTGAGTAACATCTCACCAAGGTCCACTTTGGGACCAAATATTTATAATTATTATGATGATGATTATGATGTTGATTTTGATGATGATTATGATGATGAATTGTGATGTTGATTTTGATAATGATGATGATGATAATTGTTATGATGACTATTTTGATGATGATGAGATTAATGATAATGATGATAATGTTGATGGAAATGTTGATGATATGATGATTATGATAATAATTGTTATGATGACGATGGTAATGGTTTTGATGATAATTATGATGCAATTTTGATATTGTGAGTAAATCTCACATGGGTTCATAAGGAACCGAGTTTATTTTATAATTTTATTATTGTTAGTTGTGAAGTTGTCCTTAAAGGAAAATGATGTTTGTTTTAAAAATAAATGAGCTTGATCGTCAACGGCTCATGGGTAAGTGAAGATAAGTTTTCTGGTAAAATAAAATCTTTCAAAAGGACTTCCGATCATGTGATATTGTGATGTTGAAATATGGTTGTTGATATATTATTCTAGTGGGAATAATTATGTCTTCGTTTATATAAATATATCTAGGCAGAAAGATATAATTTATGAAGTGCTCTTGTGTTGTTGTCGATGATATATTTTGTATTGTGATTTGTTGTTTAAATAGTCAAACCGGGTTCCAAGCCTTTAATCGGGTGATTGGTTACGGTTATGATTATATTATTAATTTGTGATTTGATAAGTGTTATGATGGGAGAGTATTTGAATGCGTGCCTTCGTGTGGTTTTGTGTATTAGTTGTGTATGTGTGCGCCTTAGTGGTGATTCTTAGATTAGGAGACTTCGTGGTGGACCGGGAACCAAGCCTTGGCCGGGTGATTGGTTACGGTCAGTATAGAGCTTTAGTCTGTCAGTCGGTACTTCATGGGGGATGACTAAGTGTTGACGAACCCATGAGTACACATTATTGGTTACTTATGGGGGATGACTAAGTGTTGGCGAACTCATAAGTAAGAATAGAGAAATGGCTGTTTAATGTTCTTATATGTTGTCTTTTAAAATTCCTTATTTTGAGTATTTCCTGAACTATGCCTTTTTTCAGGATTTCATTTTGATTTATTTGATTGTGAATTGTTGCGTTTCCTTTTAATTATTTGTTTTATTTATGATTTTGAGTGACTTTGAATTATTGTGTTTTTCTTAATTGTTTCTTTTGAATTCTCTTGCTTTTAGGTGAGTCCTGAATTAATGCAGGAATTACCAATTTTAATTATATATGATGTTGGGATTGTTGAGTTAATATTTTGGGAGTTACTCATATGAGCTTTTTAGCTTACCAGGTTTGTTGTTTACAACCCGGTGCACCAATTCATGGTGTAGGGGTTAGACCTGCAGGTGATGATCAGCAGGGTTGAGGCAGTGGCCTAGGGGTTGGGTTTTTGACGATATATATTTTTTTTTGTATTTTATGGTAGTTGTTTTAAGCTCATATAAGCAAAGTAGTTTATTACTAGACTTTTGGAAGTTGATGTAATTAAGGAGATTAAATGTTTAACTCAGTTGATGAGTTTATCGACATTTACATTTCCAGTATTTGTTTTTAGTTTGGAAATTGTTGAGCAGGTTGTGGGATATTAAGATTTTGAGTTTTATCATGCCTAAATTTTTGAAATTTTATCCTTAGAAAATTGGGGTATGACATAAACCGAACACTTCAGCCAAAAGGATATTTGTTGTCCCTAATTAAAAATTTAGCAGAAGCAACTAAAACACAACCTTGATCTCATATATCAAAACTAGCTGCAGCGTTAGCGTTATTATATGTTAGAACCGAATCAACAAAGTTCAGTTTAACAAATCTAGAAGGAGAGGTATATATGCCTTTTGATAAATTTGAGAATAAGGGTTAGACTGTACATTAAAAGAACTATTAGCACGTACAATATATAATCAACAACTAAGGTGGCACCGGTATAAAAGATTTTTCGTGAAAATTTATGAAGTTGTCTGAAAATAATTAAGATTGTCTCGAGCATGCATATATATACTATAACAAATTATCAAGATTTTACAGGGAAGAATATGTTGTTGTCTAGATGATTGTAAAAGCAATTGTTCCAGCTAGTGAATGAAAGAAACAATGTGATGAGGATCTAAATGAATGCCAACAGAAGACCAAACTTCAGAAATAAAATCACAACGACTAAAGAGGTGATCATGAGATTCCAAGTGAGTATTACAGAAAGGGCGAGACCTGTCAATAGCCATAGAAGTATAAATCAAGTCACTAGTTTTCAAACGACTTCTAAGTAATTGCCAAGCGAAAACTTTGATTTTTGGAGGAAGAGTTAACTTCCACATGTTAAGAAGAGCCTTGGATTAAGAATGAGAAGTACAATTAGCATGTAGTAAATCAGCAGCTGATTTGATAATTGGCACACTAGTTGCTGGGAGTTGCGACTCATTAAGTGACTTAGAAAGCCATATTCTTTCTCCTTGTGACATATTTTCCTAAGGCACTAAATATAACCAATGAAAAATCTAAAAGTCGTGAACAAAACAAATAACATATATTTGGAAGAGAATAGTTCTATACATGCATGTTTTTTTTCTTTTGATCAAAGACGAAAATCTATATTAATAATAATTGAAAAGTATAAAGCACTAAGCAATAGCATCAAAAGAAAGCAAGAAAGCATAATAAGATGCACAAACACATACAAAATGAGAAAACAATAAGTGATAACAAGATGTACATACGGATCTATACTGAGAGGTAACCAGGACGTGTCTTGATTTCAAACGACATCGTTTGGCTGCATATGACATGATAGCAGTGTAGTGATTCGCTGAGTTGGTGGTTTGACTACCTATACCAAAGGGCACTCTTCCACCTAGTGAATCGAAGCTCGCCAAGCGTGGTGCCAAACATGACCAAGTTGGCAGACGATCCTTCAAGAATAAGAACCATAATTTCGGGTCTCGAATCCAATACCAGAACCGAACAAGATTCCAGAGCCAAAAACCCCAATGTAGTACCTCGGTCAGATTTCAAGTCCAAAAAACTCCTGGATCCCAGGCCCAAGGCTTACCATGTTCCCAAATTCAGGCCCAAAAATGAATTGGTCTAAATGCATCAGTCCAGAATGGCCCCAAAAAGCCAAAGGCCCAAACACACTGGGCACCCAAACCCATCGCTCTTTCTCGGTCGCCATCTGCTCTCCGCCTCACCAATCCCAAAACTAGGATCGCAACATGACTACAATGCTGGCCAAGGATAGCAATGCCATTGCAATCCCGAACCAGAAGAAAGTTACATCGGTGTTGACTATCGCTAGCATCCATAATAAAGTCACCAACTACAAACACATACGTTCCCACAGATCGGAAACCACAGGGAAGCAAGAACTTGGAGTACGCCTCCTCCCTGAAACGGCATTCCAATACCTAATCAACTGCATCATAATCATCCCTCACTGACAGAGACTCGATCGCCATAATGTTGTCGCTCGCACCGAAAGCCGTCCGACATCACCTTCAATCTCCCAAGTGTTGGTCGCAATCGATCCATTAGTACGATGATGGATCTGAATTGGATCTTCTTCCAACCAAGCACCAAGGAAAAATACCTCAAACCAGAGGCAGAATAGACGACCGCAACTGTGTTTTGATTGACACGCCATCGAAGGTGAATAGCCTGCCATTAAGAATGGAGGCAGGTAAAGAATCGCCAAACCAAGGGGCGGCGTTCTCTCAGCTCTGCTAGGGTTCATTTTTTTAATTTTTTTTTTCTTGCTATGCATGCATGTTATTGTATACGTAGTTTCTTATTCTCTTTTTTAATTAAAAGAGTAAATCTTTTATGAGGAGGAAAAAAGGGGTAAATTTCATCAACTAAATCATCAAAAGAAGACAAAATTACGTCAAATACAGGCTTAATACGTAGTAGTCATGCAGAAGTACCCAAAACTATATGAATGCGCACATTAATCCTACGACAAATTATATCAAATTAAAAATATCTAATCCCCTATGGAAGGTATTGCTCATCGTCTAAAGACCTCAATTAGTGTACAACAAAGTAAAACCCACATTAAATAGGAGAACTGTCAACCATAAGTCTAGGATAACATATAAAGTCTAAGCGGCTCCCTTATTTTTACCATTAGGGCTAACCTCATTTTCATCAAATGTATGAAGGGTAACACGCAGTGGAGTTGGACCAAGCTTCTTGGCCGGCTTGGGGTTTTTGTTATTGCTTCCTATATGCCTATTGACCTTCCTCTTCTAAGAAATGAGAGGCTCATCGTCTAGGATCTTGCATTTTTTCTATGATGGAATCATCTCATGCAAGTTTTATTTTTTTTTTTTGGTATTAAATTCAGTTTAACCCTCTGAACTTTAGGGCTAAATCCAGTTTGGTCCATGACCTTTTTTTTAATCATGTTGGTCTTTGTACTCTCAAACATCATCAATTAAGTCCAAATTTTAAATTATGACTCCAAAAATAAACGGCATTTGCTAACTTGGAACTGACACAGGGATCCAAGTTTGAGCTTTTTAACCTACAAAAAGGGACAAATGAACATTCTAATGATGAAAATATATCATTTTTTAAAATTTAATATGGCTCCAAAAATAACGTCATTTGTTGACTTGGAACTGACATGAGGATCCATGTTTAAGATTTTTAACCTACAAAAAAGGACAAATGAACATTCTTTCAAGTATCAAACTCACATATTTTTGGACTAAAATTCAAATTTTGGACTTAGATGGTGTCGTTTGAGAGTACAAGGATTGATATAGAACAGCTTGCACAAACATTTGAGACACAGCTTGCTAGGAAGGCAAAGAAAACAAAGTCAAAGCAGCAGCTTTGAATCTGCAAAGCAGTAGCTTTGTTCCTGCATATTTTCTATCAGCATTAGGATTATTTTACTTTCTATGTTTTCATTAGGATTTAAGCTTTATTTAGAATAAAGGATTCCTAGTTCTAGCATGATTAGGTTTATTTCTATGCCTATATAAGGCCCCTGCTAGATTGTATTTTCATTCAAGTTATCAATAAGAAAACCCAAAAAAATTAGAGTAGAAACTCTTGTGTTTTAGGCTTGTGCTTGTGTTTTGCTAGTGGATTCTAGCTTACTCCATAAGGTTTCGACGCTTGACGAAACCTTGTTTCTATCGTGATTACGCTTCCGTATCATTTGGTAACCAGAGCCGGGATTCACCCGCTCAATGGGAGACGATTCAGTGGACGAAATCACCATCACCAACTTCGCCGACGTTGGTCGTGCGATTAAAGACATTCAGAAGGATTTACGGGATCATTCGAAACTTGTAGCTGACCAGTTCGAAATCTTCCGACAGCAGACACAAGATTTTGTGAGAGAATCTATGCAAGATGCAACGGAGGAAATTCGACAATTAATTTTGCAGATGAACGTAAATCAAATAGGAGATGCTCATCGCACCAATGAATTTGCCGGAGGGCGTGGACATCGTCAAGAACGCTACATGGGAATTGATGATCAACGTGCTATGGGATTCGCCCGTAGACGTGGCCATCAACAAGGAGGTCGACGTGACCAAGACTTTGAAGAAACAGCACAACGAGAACTCATTGAATTTGCCAACTTCAATGAAAGGGAACCTACTTATCAACAACGTCAAGGAGGCGAAGACTTTAAGATTAAGGCGGATATCCCTAACTTCACTGGAAATTTAAATGCTGACGAATTCTTGGATTGGCTTATGGAAGTTGAGAGGTTCTTTGAGCTTATGGGAATTGCTGCAAACAAGCGTGTGAAGTATGCAGCCTATAAACTAAAAGGTATTGCAGGGCATTGGTGGCAGCAAATACAAAAAGAGCGATTCGAGTCAGGCTTGGCTCCAAGTGTAACCTGGGACGTTATGAAGATGCTCTTGGAAGAAAGATTTCTGCCTGATGATTATGAGCAAATATTATTTGAGCAGTACCAAGAGGTTTCTCAAGAGAACAGATCAGTCTAGGATTTCACAACCGATTTCTATCGGCTTGCAGAACGAAACAAATTGAAAGAGACTAAAGCTCAACAAGTTACAAGATATATACGGGGATTAAATCCTCAAATTTAGGACAAAATTGGGTTGCTTACATTCAAAGATGTTGGAGAAGCTCACAAGATGGCCTTGAAAGCTGAAAAGCTTGCAAAAAGCACCATTGCAACAACAAATAACCGACGGAGTTGGAATGACACAACAACTTTCAGCAGAACCAAAGAAAGCATTGCAACCAAGCCTCTTAGTATTTCCAACAAACCCATAAAGGGTGGCAACAAGGTCAGCAGTCAGACCAAAAGGTCTTCTCAAAGCAGCACAAGTAACTCAGACCCGTACGCTAGGCCTCGTTTGAATACATGCTTTAAATGCAGCAAACCAGGGCACATCTCCAGTCAATGTTCTCTACGGCAAACTGAAAAGGCTGAAAGGACTGAAAAGCACCTTGTTAACTTCATAGAAGGAGATGATGAACAACACGAAGAAGAAGAAGAAGAAGAAGAAGACGAGGTGGTGGAGGAAGCAGAAGAATATTCTGGTGATGACAGGGAGTACAATTTAGTTACTCAACGGCTGTTGTGTTCAACAAAACAAGAAAACCAGCGTCATAGTATCTTTCGGAGTACATGCACTATCTAAGAAAAGCCTATGTCATTGATAATAGACAGTGCAAGTTGTGAGAACTTCGTCTCAAAGAAAGTGGTGGAACACTTCAACCTTCTTACTATGAAACATAGAGCTCCATATGCCATTGGATGGATCAAGAAAAGCCCAGAAGTTTGCATCACCGAAACATGTAAAGTGCCAATTTCAATTGGAAAATTCTATCAAGATGAAGTTGAATGTGATGTGGTAGACATGGACGCCAGCCACATACTTCTAGGCAGACCGTGGCAGCATGATGTCAACACTATCCACAATGGAAGAGAAAACACAGTATCATTCATATGGGAAAAACACCACATTACTTTGAAGCCTAAGACCAAGCCTACAAATCTGGTTTCTCTGAAAGAGTCTAACTTTCTTATTGTTGCTGAACCTGGTGAAAAGGTGGAAGAACTTGTGAAGGATGCAGAAGCTATTTATCCTTTGGCGGTTAGGGAAGTAATGGTGGCTGAGAACAACAAAGAGGAGAAGAAAATTCTAAAAGAAGTCCAGCAATTACTGTAGGATTTTGAAGAATTATTGGCTAATGATCTTCCAAATGAACTACCTCCTATGTGAGATATCCAACACCAAATCAATCTTGTCCCTGGAGCTAGTTTACCTAACCTCCCTCATTATCGAATGAGCCCTAAGGAGAACGAGATACTTAAAGAGAAAATTGAAGAGTTGCTGCGAAAAGGACACATTCGAGAAAGCATAAGCCGTTGTGTAGTGCCTGTTTTGTTAGTACCAAAGAAGGATGGGAGCTGGAGGATGTGTGTGCACAGCCGTGCAATCAACAAGATCACAATAAAATATCGGTTTCCGATTCCTCGACTTGAAGATATGTTGGATGTCTTAGGTGGCTCAGTAGTATTCTCTAAAATTGATCTGAGAAGTGGATATCATCAAATTCGAATCAAACCAGGTGATGAATGGAAGACGGCATTCAAAAGCAAAGATGGGCTCTACGAATGGTTAGTTATGCCGTTTGGATTATCTAATGCACCTAGTACTTTCATGAGAGTGATGAATCAAGTCCTGAAGCCTTATATTGGGACGTGTGTGGTAGTATACTTTGACGACATACTAATCTACAACAAGAGCAAGGAAGAACACTTGCAACATCTGTGTAAAGTTCTTGAAGTTCTCCAAGAAAATAAGTTATACGTAAACTTGAAGAAGTGCAGTTTCATGACCAAGAAGCTTCTGTTTTTGGGTTATGTGGTTAGCTCAGAAGGTATACATGTTGACCAAGACAAGGTGAAAGCAATTCAGGAATGGCCTACACCTAAAACAGTTGGTGACGTACGAAGTTTTCATGGATTGGCAACCTTCTATCGCAGCTTTGCGCCAAATTTTAGTGCTATCACTACACCAATAACCGAATGTCTGAAGTAAGGCAAATTTCAATGGGGTGAGGAACAGGAAAAGAGTTTTGCCATGATTAAGTACAAGTTAAGCACAGCACCGGTACTAGCTCTGCCTGATTTTGACAAGATTTTTGAGGTAGAAACTGATGCTTGTAGGGTAGGAATAGGAGCTGTCTTATCTCAAGAAAGGAAGCCAGTGGCGTATTTTAGTGAGAAGCTTAATGAAGCTAGGCAAAAGTGGAGCACATACGACCAAGAGTTCTATGGGGTTGTTCGAGCCTTGACGCAATGGGAGCATTATCTAGTGCAGAGGGAATTTGTGCTATACACCGACCATCAAGCCTTGAAATATATCAACAGTCAAAGAAGTGTGAACAAAATGCATATCCGGTGGGTTACTTTCCTACAAAAGTTCCCTTCTGTGATCAAACACAAGTCTGGAACACTTAACCGTGTTGCAGATGCGTTAAGTCGAAGAAGCCAACTATTGGTTATACTTTCTTAAGAGGTTATTGGGTTTGAATTTTTGAAAGAGCTTTATGAGGAAGATGAAGACTTCAAAGAAATTTGGGCCAAGTGTGTGAAGCAAGAACCCTGCAATGACTTCTTCATCAAAGAAGGGTATCTTTTTCAAGGAAATAGAATATGCATACCAAGGTCTTCACTTAGAGAGATGTTGATTCGAGAATTACATGGAGGAGGCTTAAGTGGACATCTAGGCAGGGATAAAACTATAGCGAGTCTGGAGGAGAGATATTATTGGCCTCAGTTGAAACGAGAAGTGGGAAACATCGTCCGTAAGTGTTACATCTGCCAATCTTCTAAGGGACGATCTGAAAATACAGGACTCTATATGCCTCTGCCAGTACCTAAGGGAATTTGGGAAGACCTCACCATGGACTTCATATTTGGGTTACCTCGGACACAGCGAGGAGTTGACTCTATATTTGTGGTGGTGGATAGGTTTTCAAAAATGGCACACTTCATATCATGTAAGAAGACATCTGACGCTTCTCACATTGCAAGATTGTTCTTTAAAGAAGTGGTCCGTTTGCATGGAGTGCCTCAGTTTATTACTTCTGATCGAGACACCAAGTTTCTAAGCCACTTTTGGATTACTTTATGGAAGATATTTGGGACTACGCTCAACCGAAGCTGTACCGCTCATCCACAAACCAATGGACAGACCGAAGTTACTAATAGAACATTGGGGAATATGATTCGGAGTTGTCACACCCCGGTTCTTAAGTTATTTTACGGTTATTTACTTTGGTGTTATTTTGGTCTTTTACCGTGTTGAGTAACCGTTTACTACTTAAGGACCCTAAAGTTGACTTTTTCTTTCGTCTAAAATTTGGAAAAACTTTCTTCATGAAAGTCGTAGAGGACGTTAAGCGGAGTTCGTAGACGCGTGGCACGCTTAAATAGGAGTTCGTATGAATAAGTTATGGTCTAAAAACGAAAGTTACTATATTGGTAAAAGGAGGTAAATTCTAGTAGGCTTTATTTTGTGGGTGTTTTAAGTTGGACCGGGTGTGGGAGAAGCCCATTTCCTTCTCTGTCTTTGTTTTTCTCTCTCTCCTCTCTCCCGCATCTCTCCCGACTCGCCGGATTCCCAGCCTCCGTCCGCCGCCGTCCGGCCGCCATAGACCGCCGCGCCGGTCCCGTTCAACTCGGCGTTAGCTCTACTGTAATTCTGGGCAGGTGGATGGCCGTGCCTTGCTGCCGTGAAGGAGAAAACCCAACCGGAAGCCGACTGGGCAGCGGGGGCAGTTTCTGTCGTAATCTCCCTCCTCCGGCCACTATAGCTGGAGACGTTTGGCTCAGCTCGAAGGCCTTTCTTGGTGCAGCAATCCCCTAGAAGGTATGTATCAAATTCGAAGTGTGTAAGAGGATTTTCGGGCTAGGGTTTGAATTGGGGGATTTTTGGATATTTTGATTCGATTACCCTAGTTAAGCTTAGAATTGGACTAAGTGCTAGTTATAAAAGTTGTTGTGCATGATGAGAGGATTATTCTGTTAAATTTTGGGAGCCAATGGACGCCGCCGGAGTACCGTTGCCGGTGGTGCAGGCGGCGGCGCCGCCACTTGGAAGTTGTTTTTCAGGTTTTTGGGTTTGTTATAATGAGAGGAGTCTAATGAAGTATAGTTTGGAATTTTTGGAGGAGTTTTGATAAGGTTTGGAATTTTTAAAAGATTAAGGATTTTGCCGGTTGTTAGAATGAAAATCCGACCGTTGGATTTCCTTGGTATTTATTATAGAATGTTAGAATTGATGAATTAAGGTTGTGGTGGAGTTTGGTATGAATCCGGTGAGTTTAACCCTATTAAGAGTAGTGGGTTAAACGGAAGAGAGTTAGATGTTTTTATTTACGTATTTATTTTTTTGGAATTGAAGTTTGGTTCTAAGCATGGTTGTTGTGCCAAGATGCGAAGGGAACCTCGCTTGAGTGGCGATGCGGTTGTCGTCGGGCTTATGCCTAAAGTTGTGAGTGGACATTTTGGTTTTAAATAAATATGCATGCTAGATTTAATAATCTATCATTTTATTTTCCGAGCATATATGATAATTTTCAACTCATGGGATGATCTTAAAAATTATTTGAGTTTGGTGCATTGATTAAGTGTTGATCATGATTTATGGATTTGAGCTCGGATTATTAATTTGATATTTGAGTTTGGTTATTTTATAAGTTTCGGATTTCATTGTGATTGATTTAATGGTGACTTTGGGATTAATAAATGATTACCGAAAATGGGATTTTCGGTAGTTCTCCATCATAATTTAATTGTTTATTTGAGGCATAATGATTTTGACTTGGAAGATATTTTAGCGAGTATTTTCGAGTGGAGATATTGTTATTTATGATTTATATTTGATATTGAAATCTCGCTTATAATATGGTTTCAAGAATATTTTGACGTGTGAGACACGTCATTGAGTTTTAGTATAATTTCTTATGATGATTTTCAAATACGGTTGGGAACCGTACCATTCATTTGATATTGGGGAAGTTTAATGGATTTAAGTGACTTCATATGATTTTAGTCACCATAATATAGGGTCGCTTTTATATTGATTATTGCTAGCTAACCTTATTAGGGGTCCTCATCATATGTGAGTCGCTATTATAGCTTTATTAGCGGTCCTCTTCACATGTTAGTAGAGCGCTCAGCGTGGGACGCTGTTATAGCCTGGGAGGCAACCGATCAGTATTTATATTTATTAGTTAGCTAACCTTATTAGCGGTCTTCATCATATGTGAGTTGAGCACTTAGCGTGGGACGCTATTATAGCCTTATTTAGTGGTCCTCATCATATGTGAGTTGAGCACTTAGCGTGGGATGCTATTTTAGCCTGGGAGGCATCGACCCGAGCCTGGGACGCTCTTTTTTTTCGTGGTGATAACTCTTCCCCTTATTTTATTCTTCTTAGTAATATAATTGATTAACCAGCGGGGCTGGTTTATCTTCTCGTATGAGATTTATGTTTTAATTAACCAGCAGGGCTGGTTTGTCCTTTATTAAATGATTTTAGATTTAAAGTTTTAAGGACGTTTAAGTTGCATGCTGTTAAGTTTTAAAAGTTGAAAAGTGGGAAAATATATAAGTTTTATAATTGTTAAGTTATTGAATTTATTTTTCGTCCACTTACTCTAACGTTTTTAAATTACTTTCCCCTGGGCCCTTTGGTTTATAAATGCCCAGTTTGCAGGCTAAGTTAATTGAGGTCGAGCGTACAGGGAGTCGAGGCATAGTCAGAGGCTGCTTCCGCTTAATCTTTATTTATTGTTACTCTTTCATTACTAGATATGCTCTGATAACCTGTTAGTGAAGAAATGATGTCTTTGTTGTTGGTTGTGGAATTCCCGAAGTTTAGTATTTAATATATTGGGAGATGTGTTAAACTTGGGGAGCAGGAAGGCTCCAGGAGTTGAGGATGAAGGTTTGATTATAGAAGTGTTAAGTTTGATTTTTTTTTCAGGAAAGGGTTGTCCATTTTCAAGGAAGGTTATGCCGAATTTTCGGTAAATTTTCCTTGAAGGTGGTCCCCGCAAGATTTACTTCGGATTTCAAGGTGAAATTCAGGGTGGGTCCTGACAGGAGTACTTGTGGAGACAAGCCAAAGCAGTGGGATGTTGTTTTGCCTCAGGTTGAGTTTGCCTATAACGGTTCAGTTCACAGCTCCATTGGAAGGACACCATTTTTAGTGGTGTATGTTTCACCTCCTAAGCTTGTGGTTGACTTGGCTTTTGTTCCAAAGGCTAAGGATTTTAGTGAAGCAGCAGCGTCAATGGCAAGAGAGGTACAGGGAGTCCAAAATGAGGTTAAGCAGAAACTGAAAGTTACTAATGTGAAATACAAGGCTATTGCAGATTCTCATCGGCGTGAGAAGATTTTTAGCGAAGGAGACACTGTGATGATTTTCTTATGAAAAGAAAGGTTTCTTATCGGCACCTACAACAAGCTCAAGCGCAGGAAGTATGGACCATACAAAATTATCAAGAAAATCAATGACAATGCATATGTCATTGATCTGCCAGATACTATGGGAATATCCAAGACCTTCAACGTTAGTGACATACATGCCTACCAAGCTGATGATGATGACGCTTTCTATCCTGACATAAACTCGAGGTCGTGTTCTTCTAAAGTGGAGGAGACTGATATAGAACAGCTTGCATAAACATTTGAGACACAACTTGTTAGGAAGGCAAAGAAAACAAAGTCAATGCAGCAGCTTTGAATCTGCAAAGCAGTAGCTTTGTTCCTACATATTTTCTATCAGCATTAGGATTGTTTTACTTTCTATGTTTTCATTAGGATTTAAGTTTTATTTAGAATAAAGGATTCCTATTTCTAGCATGATTAGGTTTATTTCTATGCCTATATAAGGCCCCTGCTAGATTGTATTTTCATTCAAGTTATCAATAAGAAAACCCAAAAAAATTAGAGTAGAAACTCTTGTGTTTTAGGCTTGTGCCTGTGTTTTGCTAGTGGATTCTAGCTTACTCCATAAGGTTTCGACGCTTGACGAAACTTTGTTTCTATCGTGATTACGCTTCCGTATTAAGGACCAACGTGATTTTAAAAAAAATATTAAGGACCAAATTGATTTAGCCCTAAAATTTAAGAGGATAAACTAAATTTAGTCCTTTTTCTTTTAATGAAAGCTCGACAAGTGATAACTCCTCGCCCATACCCGAAAATTTATTGAAAGAAGAAAGATAGTACAAGAGAGGTGTAGGACTAAGCATGAGCATGTTGATGATTGTTCTCAAGTATGTTATGTCTTCCATGGATGGTTTTGTAGCTTTTAATCCCAATAATTCTAAGATGGATGACGGGAAAAGAGCATGTTAGTTCATAGCAGTAAAATGTATAGTTTATATATATAAAGCTTAAGTACTTTTTTTCTTGTTTATGTAAGTTAATTATGTTAAAACGCCTATCTCCTTTGCATATTTGAGTACAACACTTGTTTTAAACTTCTGTTTTTTCTGGTACGTATTTTGTAGCATTTTTGTAGAAGTCTTACATATTGATTATAATTTTTCTCATATGAGTTATCTGCTCGACATGCATGTTAAATACACAAATTTGATTTGTTTATCAATAATTCCATTAGAGTAGGTGGACAAAAGTTGTTGTTCATAAAAATACATACAAGTGGTTTATCTCCGTAACTTCTCAATGTTGTTGTTTACTAATCATGTTATACTTTGAATAAATCAACTAAAAAGTATTATTATCAAAAAGTATGTGCATGTCTATTCTATAAAGAAAGCATATAATCTTATCTTTAATTTGATTTGAAAGTTAGTTGAAGTCTTGAAGATATGAAACTATGTAGATGTAGAAGACTTGAATTTTTGTTTCGTTTTGATGATCAATTCATCACTTTGAGATTGAGAAACTTGATTTATTTTTCAATTCTCTTCCAAGCGACCTACATTATGTTAAATGAGTTTCATGAATGTCTTTCAAGTGCAATACACTAGTAGTTTTAAGGGTTGGTGAGACCACATTTCGTTTTTAGCCTTATGGTATAGACCCCATTCTTACAGTTTACTACCGTTATAGCTAAGTTCAGTCATATCTTTCTTAAATTACTTTTGTTTCTTTTTTTGTTTGTTTTGCATAACCTATAATTGATACATTCTTTTTTAGTTCTAATAGAAAGCTAGGTTTGGTCTTACCCTATTTGTTATATGTTTTTTTAATTTTTAGTAAATTCAGATTATGACGATGATCGAATCCATCCTTATTTCGCTTATGTTAAAAACTAGAGAGACATCTAGTTGCTTGGCCATTAGTTGCAACACAACAACCCTCAAACCTTATTTCAACAAGGTTCTTCAACACAATGGAACTCTTAATCTCTTCTGAGCCATCAGCTACACCACATGAATTCCTTATTTCTTCCTCAAAGACACACTTGAGATGTCAGCCTTATGGTTACGACATCAGATAAGGAAATTTTTCTGACTTGCTCAGAGAGCTTCTCCCTTGCCACTCTGAATGTTAGAGTTTGTTCCTTTAATCCCAATGGTAGAGGAATCACCTTGAAATCATCCATACTTAGGTTAAATACTACCTGATTCTTAGAATCATATAAGTACAATCTCGCATCCAAAAATCCAACAGACTAGGATAATCCATGCTTGAACTTCCTTAGTCTTTTTCTTCTCCATATCTCTCTTCGGTGAAAGCATATGAAAGCAGAACTCTCCATCTCATATTTATGTCTAGGTATCCTTTGACCCACTTTCACTATTGAGTAAGACTATGCTTGGTTATATCCAAACCTGTACAATTCAGACCCTCTAGACTCTCATCAGTAATCCTCTGCAAGGTGTGATTGGTTATGTTTAGCATATAAAAGATATATGCATCTCTTGTTACCGAACAAAACAATATCATTGATATATACAATATATATATATATAACTCACACAATCTTAGTTTAGTTTGAGTTGATGATGATGGACAAAAAAAAAAATTCATTTATATATGCAATTAGACAAGTAAAACCGAATGCACAATTCATTACTTGCATATATACATGTTTACTTCATTAATAACTAATGTTTCTAGGAATTGTTGTGCGCCATAATCAATCGTAAAAGTATACTCTTCAATTAAAAGATCATAACGATGGAAGAGCTTAAAATAGAAGGTAATGGAAGAGCTTGTTCATTTTTGTTAATGTAGTTTTATAGACACAAGTATATAATGTAGGCAAAATTTATGCACTAATTCAGAACTTAAAATCTGGTCGGTGCAGAACTTTATGCATTGTATTTTCATGATATTAATGTGCTCTTTTGTGCTCCCATTGTGCTATGATATATCACCCCTAGAAAGCTTGCATTGTCCAATCGAAGGTGGGAAAGAGCCCGATCTTTTAATGGGGGCAAGGTCCCTCAATGGTCTTTCATTGGTCCGTGAATGATCTACATGGTTTGAAAACTAGCTTAATTTATGTACTAATGATATTTATCTAATAAGTCTTTTAAGTTTTTGTTATTATCAAAGCTTGAAAAACTAAATTAATGGAGACAAGACAACTTATCCGATAAGATCGCACAGTTGATAAAATATTCAAGCAAAACAATTATAAAAATATCACCATTGTAGACTTAGTTGAATTTCGAAGCAAGTTTTCATCATTCTCTTGCGATCAGTGGCGGCGCTAGAATTTTAAGGTTAGGGAGTTCGAATTAAAATGCTGAAGAACAAATTTTTTTCTCCCATGTAAAGAACAAACCTAAAATTTTAAACTATGAACAAGAAACAAGTATCTCATTGAATTTTATCATAAAAGAAAAGATAAATGCAATGAACCTCGTTAAGGAATATAAAGGAGGAGACAAAATGAAGGAGACAACTTTTTTCGCTGAAGTAAAGGAAACAAATTTGATATTATGATTAGAATACACAAAATTAAGGATTAACAAATGTCAAAATTTGAAGGAAATCCTTTATGGGTAGTTTAGCTAAGGTGGTTCATTATGAAAATTGAATGAATATAGCTATAATTAAGCCATGTTAATAAGACTAATTAAGACTATTAAAAAATCCTAACAGGGGTCCGGACCCTCCCGTGCCGGAGTGTAGTTCTGCCCCTGCTTGCAATGAAAGAAATAGACAAGAAAGTGCCCTCAAATGAATCAGTGATGTTAGTTGTGATTAAAGGAAATTATCGGCTTAGAAACAATTGATCAATTTTTTTTTTTCATAAAACAAAACACAAAACCAAAAACCTCATGAAATACTACATACATATTTAGTATGAGACAATCTACTACAAACAAAAAAGGTTTATACCAAACTTCATCATAATGCTAATACTAAAATCCTGAATAATGTAAATTGGGACTTTTTTTTTTAGAAACTTAGACTTCATCTTGCAATATTGTCATTTTCGATTCCAACTTTCTAAGTAACATAATCTAACAAGGTGAAGCATATAGTCAGTCTTGACCATCATCTTCATTGATTTTGACATGTTTTGGTAACCTGGAGTCTTCTTCTCTTTCGCCATTGAGAGTAGCACTTGGTGGAGGTAAACTCAAAAATAGGCAGTACATTATCATCAATACTTCAATAGGGTCTCTAAGCAATACCAACAAGTTGTGATCAACTCTTAGGCTTTCTTATTGGGTGTATCTCTAATTTTCTCTTCATACTGTATTTCTTTTAGAGTATCCAAAGATAAAACTAGCTACTCATTGCATTAGTTGTATACATCTTGCAAGGTCTTGCTTATATTATTTATCTATATTAAAAAAAATAGACATTTGATGAGAGAAATGTGTTAGATTTGATAAAACGTAGACGACATGAGAGGCTATATACTTAACATTATCAAAATAAAGCCAATTTTGAGATAAATACTTAATAAATAGTAACATTTTGTAACTTCAAAGTAGCGTTGTCACATCCCAGGACCTATTCTGCCGTAACACAATATTGTCCGCTTTGGGCCCACCGGCCCTCACGGTTTTGTTTCCGGTAGCTCAGGAGCAGCTTCCCAGTAGGTCACCCATCCTGGGATTGCTCTAGCATCAACATGCTTAACCTCGGAGTACCCATCCCCTCCGAAGCCGCTGAGCCACCAAAAAGCCTCGTGTTAGATTGGAGGTGGGCATGTACATATACAGCACATAACCCCTCTCCGTTTAGCCGATGTGGGATATTACAATCCACCCCCTTTGGGAGTCCGACGCCCTCGTCGGCACACTCGCACCACACGGCAGAGTGGCTCTGATACCATTAAATGGTTGGATATGAGATTTGTTTAGATTAGTAAATAATTTGGGTGGTGTTGTGATTTGGGGAGCACGGAGGCTCCAGGAGTTTAAGGTTTGATTTAAATTTTCAGAAGTGTTTGCAGGTATTATTAGGAAGGGTTGTCCATTTTCAAGGGAGGTTATGCCGATTTTTCGGTAAAATTTTTCTTGGAGTTGGTCCCCGCACGACTTACTCTGAGTTTCAGGGTGAAATTTGGGGTGGGTCGTGTCAAGCGTTCTCTTTACAAAAGTGTCATTTTAAACGGCCACTCAAGTGTGTGTTAAATAAACCTGTGTTCTGTCACTTATATTGAAGTGGTTAAATAATGTCGAATGAAATATTGTATGATATATATAATCCTAGTAATATTAGTGTGTTCAAGCTAACATTATTGTACTGTAATTAGGTCGTTTAAAAATTAAAATATAACAGTGCAATTTGTACTATTCACTCTCAATGACCTTGCATATTTTTAATTTTTATTATCGCCAACAAAGTAGTGAGATATATGATGTTAACCGACACTTGTTGCAATTCAATTATAGTGGCATTATCCATAAAGCCTATAAAGTATGTGAAGTGGTTGTGTATCAAAAAAACTAGTTAAGGTGGACTTTTCTTTATGCATTTTTATTCTATTATGTCCTACGTTGACTATACTAACTCGATCGATATATACTAGTACCAAACAAGATAGTATATAACAAAGAACAACAAAAAAATATCAACATAGTATTTGGTTTTGCATGTAACAAAAACATGTCCTCATCATGAAATAAACAAAGCTTCTTTTGAATTTTATACCGCCATATATTTGTCAAGCTATTTGTGTGCACTATGTATCCTAACATGGAACATTGTCAATGACGACAGACTAAGCAAACCAACTTCCACGGTTCCACCAATCACATATTAAAAAATGAATTATAGAGTTTCCGAGAATTAGAAGCTTTTAAATAAAACACCGAATGTAAAAACACTCAAGGTTAACATTAAAACTAGGACAGAGTTTTCCCTGAAGAAAACCTAGTAAGCAATAGTGCATCAATGTTCGTAGTTTCTGTTCAGATTGATAGTAACTTAGCCAAAAAAGAAGAGAAAAATTGGATACATATACGTATAGCATACAACTAACTGTTATCAAATTTGTTTGATCAAACCGTTCACCAATGTCACGGAACAAAGTTCATAATACCAGCTAAAAAGCCTCATATGCAGAAAGTGATAGAAAAATGGGGAAAAGCTTTGACGGTGCCAAATAACAAACTGGTGAAGTAATGAAGGCATGGCACTAGAGTATAGATTTTGCAAGTATAATTATACATACTGACTATTAAGGATGACTGTAGTTTTAGTAGTAGTGAAAATTCGTATGTTTGAATCGTGTCTTTGTTGTACTCTTATCTTCGGTTATTAAGATTGACATATTTTTTAACAAATAAAAATAAAAAATAAATGCACATACTTAAGTCTTAGTTTGACATATTTAGTTAGTCTATTTTTTGACACATAGTTTTGTTGTGGGAATCAATGTCAAACGCTCTAATTAGCCTTGTGCAAGCGTTATCAGCATCCAACACTTAGCACCGAGTGCATCTCGACTGGACACGTGGACACACGTGTGCAGCCCGAACTGATGTGCGCTTCTAGAAGCTTTTTTTCGACATTCCGCCTCACTCCACCTCTATAAATAGGCGCCTAGCCTCACTAATCAAGGTAACTAACTCATTCCTCCTCTTTGAGTTCCAAATTATCCGTAAGATGTCTAACTTGAGCATCGGATGGCGATTGTCTAGAGTAATCCGAACATTCTCCTAACCATTTGTCTGTTTTGTAGGTCTTTCCGGATAATCTCTTTAGTGGATAAATCACAATTTGCACGGACCTCTCTTTGCGGACTCCTCTTTTCAATAGTTAATCCTTTAATCAGATTTTCACCCATAACAGTTGGCTCCCGCCTACAGGTTTCGAACAATGAGCCACGTTCAATCAAATCCATCCCGTACCAAAAGCCCCGACTCTCCCAATCTTTTCTTCCAAATTTTGCATTTACAAAAAGTCAAACACTATTCCTTAATGGCAACCGCTGCGAACTCAGGAGCCCCTAACTCTCCGCATGTGTTGATCCCAGTCAAAATTCCCCCAGTGCAAACCATCGCTAAGCAAAATGCCTCGCAGATGATAACAATTGTCAACCTTGGACAACCTAATACACAGAAAACCCGCTCAGGCCCCAAACAACGAGAAGGTTCAGTACATTCTGATACCGACTCCCTAATTGTCAACCCAAGCCACAAAAAACCCTCTATCTCAACTTCTCAACTCAATCAAGCCTTACTGGCCAAGGAGCACACAAGAAGAAAGCTACAACAATTTAAAACTCAAATACGAGAAAACACTGGCCATTATTCAGCGCAAGGATGCCACCAAATCTTTGATCGAACCAACCAAAAGTGCCCAATCGCACACTCCATCACCATTGTCGAACAATTTAAACTCAAAATGTCACAACAACAGAGAGCAAGACCAATTCTCTTTTCCGGAAGAAACGGTAGAAACTACAAATAATGACTCTCCCAAAATCCTAAAAATTCACACAAAGGTCGATGATCCCATCACTCTTTTTCTGCTCAAATTCGAGAGCTCGATCGGCGCATAAGCAAACAGGAGGCATCGCTAAGAGGCTCATTCGCCCCTTTCGCCCCTTTACACTTTGTTACTTTCCCAGGACCATTTACTGCACGAATCCAGGGTTCGATCGGGGTTCCCCCTCCCAAACCTTTGAAGATCCATCACTATGGCGGCCACACAGATTCTTACACTCACATGGAATACATCGAATCTGCTGTGGGAGGAAAATATCACGATGATGCAATCTTGTGCCATCTATTTCAGGAGACTTGGTCAGGCGGTGCCATGTCTTGGTTTTATGAGTCGCCGCCTAACTTGATCAATTCATTCCAAGAACTTCAAGATGTTGTCCTTAAATGATTCCAGTTGGTTGTAGATACATTTAGAGGCTCGAGCGATATATTAAGAATAACCCAGCGACCAGGCGAAAGTCTCCAAAAATTCATCAACCGATGGCGCATGGCAACATCGAAATGCCGAGTACTGGAGAAAGGTCTAGCGAATCAAGCTTTTCAGAAAGCTCTGCGCCTAGACGATTTCAAGTATCGTCTTAATACCTTAGTCCCGTCACCGGACTATGATCAGGTGATGGACCTAGCCATCATTCATGCAAAGGTAGAGTTCAAAACTTATGGAGACACTCCTCCGCCACACTTGGCAACTTCTACTATCACCCTTAAAAGACAATCATGTGTCTAGGAAACGGGATTGATTAAGATTCCGCTCTCGCTCACCAAGTCAAACCCCACACTATCATAATAACAAACGCAGCAAGGGATACAACATGAACCAACAATATCGCTCAGGTCGAGATGACAGAGTCAATCACCCAAAACCCAAGAATTCAACCCCATGCTTTGAAGTCTATTATGTGATCAAAACAACTTACGCATATATCCTTGAAAGACACAAAGACATCCTTCCACCAGCCCCGCCACTACGATTCTCCAAACCACGAAATGGTGCACTAACTATCAAGAAGATGGGCACCTCACCAATGATTGTCGCTCTCTTAAATGATTGTCGCTCTCTTAGTAATACATGCGAACAGCTTATTCGCTACGGAAAGCTCCAGGACTGTATTCCAGTTACTCTAGCTGATGCTCCACCTGTGTGCGGCCAAATCAAGTAGGCTCCTAGCAACCTCTTTGCACCAGCGTGCAAACTATCTTTTCGGCTTCATTTTAGAATTCTCCACAAATAAAAAAACAGTTTGTCTTCATAAGCCTTATTGTAGATAGGCAAATTGCAAAAGGAATATTTCCTCTTTCGTTGTATTACGCACGGAACGATTAATGTAATGAAAAGAGAATTATTCAACTATTGTCTACTTTCCCTTCGAGAAAGCACACAACAATTTAATTCCTTTTGTCAGGACCTACCCCGGATTTCCCCTTGAAATCCGGAATAAACCCTGCGGAACCCACCTCAAGGGAAATTCTACCAAAATTTTGGCATAACTTCCCTTGAAAATGAGTAACCCTACCTGGAAGAAAAATCACCAAAACCCCTAAAACAATTCAATCCACATCTTCTGGAGCCATCCGCTCCCCCAAATAAACATCCACCACCTCAACCAACATAATAAATCGAAATAATTTCATGAATTTAATCTCTCATATAACATACCAAATAAACCTTTTTCAACACTCATAGATGGAGTCATAAGCTCTTAACTCGCAACATTAACAACAACAACAACACTTAAATCATCCCAAGGTTATCAGAGCAACTACTAGGAAAGAAGAAAATACATAGGTAGGTTAACTAGTAACCTATGAGGGAAAATTGGATGAGGTGGGAAATATGACTCGCCTCCTACCCTCGCCGAACAGAACTCTGCA
>NC_020493.1:17016391-17024462 GCF_000184155.1 Fragaria vesca subsp. vesca | reverse complement strand
TTGGGCTGCTCCTCAGCTGGCCCAGCAATAACCCCACTGAAAAAAAAATTACACCCACTCTAAAAATTACTCTTTTAAATCATAACTTTTTCATGCTAATTCCGATTTTAACACATAGCATGTCTATGAACTCGTAATAACGTCCTCTACGACTTTTATGAAGAAAGTTTTCCCAAATTCCAAACACAAGAAAAAGTCAACTCTAGGGTCCTTAAGTGATAAACGGTTACTTAACACGGTACAAGACCAAAATAATACCAAAGTAAATAACCGTAAAATAACTTAAGAACCGGGGTGTGACACCTTTAATATTTCATTCATTACTTGAGGATATATACAACAACACATTCCAAAATAAACCCAAACGTAACTTCATTGGCGTAACAAGGTTGGCATGCCTCAAAATAACTGCACGCTACGAATTTCTATATTATTGTAATATGTCCAAGCGACATCTGAATTAAATCACTCTAAGCTTTCCACTTCATACCCTTCATCACTTGACGATGAAGCAACATCTGATTCTTTGGTGCTTGACACTTCATACCACGAATCTAAAGTTCTTTTCATCTCCGGATCGTTACCTTTTAGCAAACCTTGTTGAAGGAAAAGACGATATTGCATCCGCTGAGCTTCTCGCTCAAATTTTTGGAGCGCATTCATCACTGGACCCTTTTGCTCGTGTCGTTGCTTTGAATTTTTGAAGTACAATTCGATCGCACAGTGCATTATAGAATCCAGGCATTCTCCTTGTCTCAACGCAAGAACATAATTGGACAGAGCAAACACTCTATTTTGCACAATGGACAATTCGAGTTTGGCTTCTTCTAGGGATCTCACCAAACCCAAATTAGCGACACGAAGATCTGCAACTTTCTTCTTCGATTCCTTCAGATCCACACAGGCAACTCGAATCAAGCCTTGTTGATTGTCACATTTTCTCTCTGACATAGCCTCGCGGCAAGCAGCAGATTTAATAAAGACTTTCATCTTGTTCTTTTCGTTTTCCACTGTCTCCACGATCTTCTTCACACGAGCTAGTTCACGCTCGGTTTCACGAAGCTGTGCAAGGATCGGGGGATCTTGAAAAGCCTCACAATTGTACAAACCCTTAAGCAGTTGAACAACCTCGGCAATTACAACATTGCATTTTATGTGAAGTTCAAAATCAGGATCAAAAATGCCTTCTTTCAGTGGCAAAGGTTGATCGCTCAGAGTAGCCGCAAGTTTTCGATCAAGCAAATCAGCATTCTTGGACAACTCTTGAGCAAATTGAGAAGAAGACACTTGGGGAGCAGACGGAACAAAAATCTCAACTGGAGCCAAATATTCTAAAGAAAGAACTTGACGACGATCATGTTGTTCTTCATTTTGACATTCACTCCCTTAATTAGAGGTAGGGCAATCGTCATGAGGATCAGAAACTTTTCGTTCTTCATGAGGGACAGGATAGTTCAATGCTTTCATAAATCCGCTAGTTGAATGCTCTTTTCAACACGTTTTTGTTTCTTCACAACATGCCTCCTAACTTGCCTTCTTTCACCAGCATCAACATTCAGGCGGACATCCATCTGCAAAGGAACTGCAACAGGAATTTGGCCTTCTTTCAAAGGACTAAGACCCTCATTTGGAATAGAGGAGGCAAGTGGAAGACACCCAAATGGAGTAATAACCAATGGAGAGATCGCTTCCTTCTGCACTTGACCCTCATTGGTCCCATATTCGTCCGCTACGATTGGTGTCTCTCTCGTGCCTAGATTGCTCAACAAGGGAGTAGAGATACACTCTAGACAAAATCTCGACAAGGGGACTTCATGTATTGATCACCGAGCACACTGGCCACTAGAAGAGGCTCCATATGTTCCGTGGGAAGAAATCTTCTTTACAATAGACTCTTGCCTCTTTGAATGCGCAACTTTAATCTTCTTCACCTTTTCTTTATTCTTGATAAACAAGGAAGTTTCAGGAGGCATATCATGTGCAATCCAACCAGGAACTAGATCTGCATTAAATGCGTCTATCCTCAGAAAATAACAAAGTCACAAAGTCACATCTTCTTCCCAATTCACAAATCTACACTTCTGGCGCATCGACACGAGTCATGAAGCCATCGTATTCTCCTAAAAAAGCAAAAGTTGTTGAGAAACTTTACCTCAAGCAAAATTAAAGGCAGCAAAGCGCACAATTATCACTTACTGGGTTTACGAGCTAATCCAAATTCCGCTAAGACTGGAATGGATGAAATAGACTGAAAATCAAATTTACCAAGCACTTTGACCATAGTAGAAATTCTTCTACAACGAGAAAGCTCTCAATCAGGCGTAATAAAGACATCAAGATCTATAAAACATTAGGAAAACTAGTTAACAACAAAAGGAGACATATGACACAATTGTAAAATAAGAATAAACACTTACATAGAGCGCAAAAGGAACGAGATACCTCACGACACGAGCGGTACAATGAAGATATACTCTCATCTTTCTCTCAATTGCAAATTGCGACAAATGCTCCCGAGTGCCATACCGAGCCAAAATCTGCCACGTCAACCTATTTTGACCAAGGCTGTGCGAAGATAAAATACAGTCCCACGACCGCGAGTGTTTGAAAGCAAAGAAATACAGAATTTCCACTCGAGACGAGACAACCAATCATGCTATCTTCCATATCAAACATATCAAATGGATGATATTCAGCGTGATCGTACAAACTTGACCGATTGCTACCCTCAACTTCGCCAAGGCATAGTGAACTTCTAGAGCAAGTGGAAGCATTAATCCCGCTTGAAGCTGAGAACGAAAAATCACAGTCCCATTACTTGAACTCACAATCGACTCTCTTTCTTTCAAGGGGCGAAACAATAAAGTCTCAGGCAGGTGAAACTGCCGAACCAATTTTTAAATGGATTCACTTGGCGTTTTCTCTCGAACAGGATCGACAATCTTGTGATCCAGAAGTCGCTCAAACAGACCACTTGATCCAATCAAAAAATCTAGATGTTGTCTAAGCTCCGAGCGTTGGAGCTCTCGAGCAGCATCTTGCTCTGCCACTCTTGCCATATAACCTTCAAGGTTGGCCGAATCAGAAGACATGGTTGGAACAATGAAAATGAGACATTACTTATTTCAACAATTCGAGCCATTAGATTCAAAAGCCATAGAACAAGGACATACACTTCGATAAGAAGATTACGCACAATTTTTGAGATGGAGCATGCGGCCGTCAATTTTGTGTTACTTGAGTGTTAGCTCAGGTTATGAGGAGATTTGGGCATCTCACTTATGTGTAGAGTGTGTGATTTATTTCTAGAGCTCCTTTTTAGACCCCAAATTCTTTGAGGTAACTACTGGAGCAGTGTGGCAATCGATGAGTATCGTCGATGTCCTAGGGTGTTCTAAGACCGACTTGCTCTTGATATAAGTAAATTTTCGACATGAGTTGAAGAGTCGGGCCTTGCAGGGTGCAGTTCGACTCAGGATTGCTGATCGTCATATCTTATCGAGAAAGGCGTTCTAGATGTTTGTACGCATTCGTACAATTCGGCATTCTACGAGGAGAATTTATCTTTGGCATCTAGCAGTTTTGGCGACTTGAACATTGGACTCCAGCTTTGTGCTTTTATCTTCCTTGGACATTATTGGACTTGTGTGATCCAGCTAGTTTGATCTAGAAATCAAATGAAGAAAGAAAATCACCTTACATTATATAGGGGCAGCAAGAGAAGACTATCTAGTGTTGAATGATAGACTGTCAACATAAGTTGTGCTAACACTTGAGTAGGTCAACTCAAAGTTTGTGTTTTGTTTGTTAGTGCGGTTATCAGGTGAGTAACTAAGGTGATTTGACGTTAGAGATAATGCGAGAATTTCTGTAATTTGGCAGCTATTATTTGTATGATTCATTTATGGGACTTCGACATTCATTAACAATAACGAGAAATTCATGGGCAAAGCTTTACTCAGAAAACGCGAGTTGGTTTTCGTGATCTTTGGCATCTTTAGCAACGCATAATTCTGCATAAGAAGTATATCCCAGCAACAGTTTTTCTTAACGTTTTGCGTAATGGCGGGGCCGTTACTTGGAAATTCTTGTACATCGACTTGAGTTACACGTAATCGCTATTATACATGATAATACGTGAGTTGTAAGTCATCAAATAGTGAACTTTCAATGGTGATCCTCAGATTTTGTCGACTCACGTGAGACTCATTATGTCATTTTTCCTCCGTTCGACAAACTGGTATTATTAAGGTGAAGGTAATAATTGCAGACATAACTCATCTCTTATTCATGGAATAGGTATTGTAACCTAAAGACTAGTTTGCATGCAAGTTTGAACGAACTTGGTTCATACGAGGAGATACTCGTAACTTCTAAGGTATCGTCATACGTCAAGTCATCATATTTTCTCATATTTGAGGGAGCCAGTCTCATGAATGTTGATCGTTTATGAGAGCGATTTTCTCCTTGTGCTCTTAGGTCGTTTGAGAATGACGGCTATTGAATTTATTATTTAGGGATGAGATTCTGATGGTTGTTATTGGTCGGTAATGATCAATTCGCGGGGCGAATTGTTGGGATTAGTAATATGATTGGCTGGTGGTATAGCTTTAAGGAAAAGATTCTTGATGACTCAGGAAATATTCTCAGTTAAGGCTTGTCAGTTCTTTGGCATAAATGGTAAAATTGTGTCAGAGCATATTAAATGTCTTTCTTGTGATGCGTATTCATACATGATCGTATTGTGGTGGGACCACTTTTGATCCATATAAGACCTGGGAGGTCATTGTTGTATGGATACGACTGGTGATTAAAGAGATATTCAGAATAAGAGTTTGGTAGCATGGATCGCATTAGCGTAATCTAGCGACAAGGGAGGTATTCGCCGATCAGCTTAATGATTGAGGCTAACCACATAGGTGGGGAAGGTTCAAATTCGATGCAAGCGATCGAGTTTTATTTTGATTAATTGGTGACAGAAGTAAGATGGTATTGTGAATCATGAAGTTTATTGACCATTTTGACTTAACGAAAGTCAAAGTCATCCGTGTGATTTGGGGTTGTGTGTCATAAGTAATTATAATCAGGCAAGTCATTCAATTAGAGGAAGGTAAGTCAAGGAGCAAAGTGTGTTACGTGAGTGGTGCCATGTGGAATGTTGGCAGGGTATTTCAGTTGATCTTGAGTTTGAGATTTGTTAAAGCATATGCTCACGCCTCGGGATTGGCAGACAAATTTTGACGTGCCAATATAAGTGGAAAAGAATTCGGTTAATTGTTTCCACAAGTGAAAAAGTGTAATTTGTGATAGAAGAAAGTTTGAAGAGTGTTAATGATGGGATGATTTAGCCTAGTGCTTATTAGAGTTTGAGGTGACAAGTAGTAACCTCTACCCCTTGGCATGATTTGAAATTTCGAGGACGAAATTTTTATAAGGAGGGGAGAATTGTTACATCCCGGTTCTTAAGTCAATTTGCGGTTATTTACTTTTGGGTTACTTTGACCTTTTACCGTTTTAAGTAACCGTTTACTATTTAAGACGTACTCCAAAAGTTGACTTTTTCTTATGTTTGGAATTTGGGAAAACTTTCTTCACGAAAGTTGTAGAGGACGTTAATACGAGTTCGTAGACATGCTATGCGTTAAAATCGAAGTTAGCATAAAAAAGTTATCAAATAAAAGGGTAAATTTTGAGTTGGTAAAAATGGGGTAAAATTTAGTGGGTTTTATTTTTGGTTGGGTATTAAGCTGGACCGGGTGTGGGAGAAGCCCAACACCCACACATTTACACTCTCCCTCTTTCTCTCTCCTTCTCTCTCTCTCGAACTCTCCCCGACCCGCCGGATTCCTCGGCTCCGACCGCCGCCGTTCGGCCACCATCTCTGGTGATTTCAGTTCCATTTAGAAGTGCTCTCCATGTGTAACATTTCCCTAGAAGGTAATGATCTAATTCGAATTGTATAGGAGGATTTTCGGGCTAGGGTTTGAATTGAGGGATTTTTGGATGTTTTGATTCGATTACCCTAGTTAGCCTTAGAATTAGACTAAGTGCTAGTTATGAAAGTTGTTGTGCTTGATGAGAGAATTATTCTGTTAAAATTTGGGAGGCATTGGACACTGCCGGAGTTTGGCCGCCGGCCGCCGTTGCCAGCGGAGCAGGCGGCGGCGCTGCTCCTTAGGGGTAGTTTTTCATGTTTTTGAGTTTGTTTTTATGAGAGAAGTTTAATGAAGTAAAGTTTGGAATTTTTGGAAGAGTTTTGATAAGGTTAGAGATTTTTCAAAGATTAAAGATTTTGCCGGTTGTTAGAATGAAAATCCGGCCGTCGAATTTCCTTGATATTTAGCCTAGAATGTTAGAATTGATGATTTAAGGTTGTGGTGGAGTTTGATGTGAATTCGATGAGTTTAACCCTAATAAGAGTAGTGGGTTAAACGGAAGAGAGTTAGATGTTTTTATTCACGTATTTATTTTCCGGAATTGAAGTTTGGTCCTAAGCATGGTTGTTGTACCAGGATTCTAGGAGACCCCACTTGAGTGGTGAATCGGAATTCGTCAGGCTTAGGCCAAAATCTGTGAGTGGACATTTTGGTTTTTAATTAATATGCATGCTGATGAAGGATTAATGGTAGAGACAAAGAGATAACAAGAGAGTCATCATCTTATTCATTGATAGGAGCTCTTTATATAGGGAATTACACAATACCAATATGGTAAGGATATGAATACATAGATCTAGTCTAACTACATATCCTATTGGCATAAGGCCAAGGCACACATAGAGAATATCCTAGAACACTCCCCCTTGTGCCGCGCGCTGATATGCCGATGGTGCTGATCTGTTGCCTCGTCAAAAACCTCGTCAAGTCACAAAAACCCTGTGGGAGAAAAACTGAATCTTGATCGTAGGAGAAAAAGAGTACAACGCACCCTTCACATTTGATAGTGACATGTATGTATGTGCTAGACTCCCCCTGAAGTTCGCACCTCCCCCTGATCTTTACATCAATCATAGGGCTCTTCCTGATTCTTACTAATCACGGAAGTTTCAACAACTTAGCATGTCAATGCTTTTTAACATGTCTTCAAATGTGGCATTAGACAATGATTAACTAAATCATGCCGTATTGTCCTCAAATGATCTTTTACACTTAGATCTTGAGGAGAAGGTCGCTTGTGAACTCAAAACATAAGTTCGTGCAGGAAATCATATTTCCGCGCACCATGACCTTCAATTACTAGAACAGTCGTAACTTCCTCTAGGAAATACATATGAACAAACCGTAAACGGTTTTGGAAACTAGACTCATTTACCTTTCCAACCGTATATTACACACATTCTGGTTCATCAGGAGTTATTCACAAAGTCCCGTCGAAGTTGACTGTTTTGCCAAAATCAGATTCTCGGACATATTCGTCCTACTTTACGAAAACGGCCATAACTCACTCAATATGATAGATATGATCAAATGGTTGGTGTTCCTGGAAAGTAGACACATAGACCTTTCCAATGGTACCAATTTTACCATATTCCAGTGAGTGAGGTTTCCTGTAAGTCCCGTGGAGCTTGACCTACGAAACTTGGCAGATTCTGATTTCGCTATTGATGTGTCTTTCTTATGTAGGGATAGAATAAGCCTCAACCTTTCATACCATTAAGTATTGAAAAAGGAGTTACTGCCATTACATTGGCATTGCGTGGGCGCATAGCTACACTTAGCTTTACAACTTTTCATAGCGAATGAGATGTCAAGTCTTTCGTATTGTGTTGAGTACATTGATGCGTCTTATTGTACTTAGATGGGAACTCCATCTCTTAACACATATTTGTCATCTAGCTTTAGACAAAACAACGGATCTCTCTTTAGAGCAAAGACCTTGACTAATCATGGGAGTATATGCAGGCCTCACTAGTTATAGAGCGTCTAAGCCGATTGATGGAAAATCATCATCAATACAGTCATCGAGTGCCTTATCGAGACCATGTCTTCCCAAGATCTTTTTCTTCGGATGTTGATACATATTGACATCTCTTGATCCATCAAGAGTCCATCGTAAATCCGGAATGAACACG
>NC_020493.1:17008906-17016291 GCF_000184155.1 Fragaria vesca subsp. vesca | reverse complement strand
AGAGAGAGAGAGAGATGAATGAGAGATCCGGAATGAGAGGGGGAGGAGAGGAGAGAGATAGATAGGTTATGGGTAGAAAAGTAATTCTATTAAGTTTAATTGAAATGGGCATAAGAAAAAGTTTTTCATTGGGGTGGGCAACAAGACCCAATAATTAGTACCAAATAGGCATTATGTCTTAAATCAATAATGGGACTAATTCAATTTGGCAGGTGCACTCAGACAACTTAATTAGTATTTAACGACTATTTTTTTGTTTTGTTTTCTTTCTTGAGAAATAGAAGTCGAGCGTGAAGATAGAGACTAATTAGTAATGATTTTCATTAGTAAAGATCAAGGAAATAAACACCAAGTAACATGCATCTCTAGACTAAATGCTAAGACAAATGCAAACGCACTCGAAACTTTTCTGATAAAATCATGAAAGACAAAAAAGAAAAAAAGGATCTCTCACCCACCAATAATCATGATTCATGATCCATACACACCTAGAAGAAATGCTATTTTCTATTTATATCTTGTCTTGACTTTGTAAAGCCAATTTTCATAAATCAAATATTGCATAAATCACGCCGTCAATTCCATAGACATTTGGCGGTCACTATGGAAGAAAGATGATTCATATCCTCCTGTTATTCTCTATTTCTCTTCAATCCAGACAAGTTTGAACTAATTCTCCAAAAGCCGCTTTTGTCTCTATAGGTGGGCATAATTTATGATGCTCGAAAACACTTTAATGATCGAACTATATATGTTTGTTCCAATTATCTAAAAGAAACGGAAAAAATTAAAATGGAAAAAAACGAAACGGAAGTTAAAAAAAACTTGAGAGATAAGTATGTGCTTGTCCGGCCGCATGTTTATCTTTCCGGTACGTAGCTTGTTATGCACTTGTTGCTAGTTTGTCTGTTTGTGCTCAATATAATATATGCACAAGATTAGCGGAGAATCCTAATAATTTCGGAACGTTTACTAGTGGTTTATTGTAATTTGAGGTTTAAACATTATATGTCTCCCGCTATATTTTTATAAGTTCATTAAGGTTATGGCTTAACGACAACCCTTCCGCCCTACCTCAAAAAGGAAAAAGAATAAAAATGGAAACTACTTTCCTCGACGAAGCAGCGGCGGTGAAAGTCCTTACCAAGTTTCCATCAATTTTTTTTGGGGCAGTGCTAGAGGGTCTTAATAAGGCTTAAGATTTATGGTCTTAATCTTCTGTGGCATGTCACATAAACACATCATAAATTTATTAAATCATGACATTTTATTCTTAGATAAAAATACAATCTTAACCCTAACAATTAATAGATGCTACACACTAATATGAAATATTTTCTTACCATCTTAATATGAACACGTATATACCAAATTTAATTAATTTATTAATAATGACCAAGTTAATAATCATACCAAATTAGGTTTTTATACCATAAATTAATTTCGTAAATTTATTAAAATTTCTTTCTATCTTAGTGAATCGAAATTTAGTTCTAGACTTTTAACTTATCAATTTTAATATTTTATTTTTGCAGAATAAAATTATGCTATCTATATGCCATATTCTATATAGAATTTTAAAAATAAAATAAAAGATAGAAAAATCTCTATCGAACTTCTTTTGGATGATTACGTATATATAAACTTTATTTTGGATGAATTATATATATAATAATATATATAATAAATTATATATATACATGTAAATTTTTTCTTCTGTACAAAATTGTTTTATCTTGGACAAATTATATATATTTATGTGTGTGTGTGTGTATATATATATATTTCATAAGAGTTCGTGTTTTTTAACAAATATATTCTCAGATTTATATGTATTTTTACCGTATTTTAGTGTTCAATGTAAACATGATAGTGATGAAAATGAAAAGAGAAAGAAAATGCTAGAAATTATATATTTTTAAATATAAAATAAAGACAAAAAATCAATTTTTTTCTCTTAATAAAAAATAGAATAATCTAAAGTCATTGGATTTAGAAGGATAAAATTGTCGTTTTGCTTAAAAATGATATGACATAATCTTTTTAATTGGTGATGTGTCTAGGTGACATATTATGTCACTTAAGATTAATGTCACAAATCTTAGGTCTTAATAAGACCAAAAATCATTTTCCTTTTTTTATCCTACTCCATAATTGAAAGATATAAGAAAAGGTCCCTTATAAGTGAAAGGATCTATTCATACGAGTGTACTCTACATAATAATGAAGGATCGGTCATCCTTTGCATCATCCATGGATTGCCTACAAAGACTGAGATAGACACAGACATAAAGGCCGTGAACGAGCACCATCGACCTTCTTGCCTAACAACTGGCGCGGCGGTTCAGTTTCTACTCCTAGTCTACTACTCTTGGTTTGATCCAAAATCACTCCTCAATAGTTCAGACTTCAGAGGAGGATCTATACCATCCTAGTTGCCTTCAGTTATGCAACACTACTCGTCCAACGATGGCCCAAATGAGACGAGATTAAGGTTAGCACGTTTCTTTCTCTACTCCTAAATACTATAATAAGCTTTCTCTTTTATCTGCTCTCTCTTATATACGGTATTAATTTGGAAATGAAAGTATGAAACCATAGGACTCGATCGGATCGAAGAAAAAGGAAACTCACTCTTTTGACTGGTGGAGTGGCCATAACTAGCTAACTTTGAATGGTTGTTCCTTTCAATTTTCCTTCAATGTTTTCAGTTTTCACTGATGCAAACTTCTGTATATGTCTGCTGTGCATTTCTTGTTCAGTATTCAAGATTGGAATCACCTGGATTCGGAGTGGAAAACAAAGAATTTTTACCAAGTCTATTTCATTTCTGGCCGGAGATATAGGCCAACGGATGCGATATTTGTAGTGTCCTGCGTTGTTGGTTTCTTCATAGATCCTTTCTACTTCTACATTTGGAACATCAACGACGATGTCAAGTGTCTAAACGCAGAGAGCAAGCTGTGGACATCATTTCTTGTTTTACGATCTGTTGTAGATTTCTTCTATGTTGTGGGCTTTATGCGAAAATTGTGGCACTGGTAATTCCGGCCACACATCTTGTTATTCCCTTCAACTACTTCGTTTTCTCGTAGCATTTGATCTTGCTTTGCCCTTCCCACAGGTACGTAAAACCTTAGTTTTATGGTAAACATAGAGATTGTTGAGGACGATATTTTGTCCACAACGTACTGTTTATCCTTTCAGTCCTTGTTTAAGGATCACTTATGCAAAGTTTCAATCAAATTAATCGCAATAATCGTTTTGTCATACCAACAATTTAATCAGGTACATCGATCATAGAAAAAAACTGGCAAATAGATTGTTCGTAAGTATACACAATATTTAAACTGGCATATCAGGTACATCAAATGGCTAAACAGTTTTTGTTTTTGAAAGGAGCTAAAACAGTTTTATATTTGATTGATCTTTTTATTTTTATTTTACGTAACTTTCAAGTTTCAACTTACAAAAATAATTAGGACTAATATATGCAATGTGATGTCGATCTTCAGGTAGCTTTGCTGGCCAAAACTTCTGTTCTTTCTTCTACTCTATTATTTTTTCTTACCCAATATGTTCTCCGGATTAGTCACATATACGAATGGGTCAAGCATATTAACATTGAGACTCGTATAGGACGATTGCTTAAAGGGGTATTGGATCTTTGTCCTTTCTTCCTTACTGCTCATGTAAGTTTCAAGTTCCTTTCAACTTCCCCAAAATTTGCACCAATAGTGATTCAAGAGATATGTATTGCATGCGAAGCTCTATGAAAACTGTTTCAGTATGTTATAGTACAAGGCTAGCTTCAGTGATAAACTGTTGGCCTAAGCTAGATTTGTGTCTCATTTTTCATCATTTGAACATTCTGTGAGAACTTCTCTTTAAATTCGTATTCTCTTTTCATCCGTGATATTCACATGCCTATCATAATTATTTGCTGTGAAATTTGATCATTTGCTATATTTCCTACAGCTTTTTGGAGGCATGTGGTATTTTTTGGCCATTAAAAGAGAGACGAGGTGTTGGCTAAAAGCCTGTCGAAATGTTAAAGAATGTTATCCTGCAACTGAATATGATCTATTCTGTGGAAACCTAAATGAGTTTAGAATGCATAATATCAGTATTATAAATAGATTATGCCCTAAATCCATCAAATGCATCGGTGTTGCACTACGGTATATATCTTGATGTTATTAAGTTCGGTACAACGAGGACAACAAATTTCGGAGCAAAGCTGTTGCAGTGCTTCTCGTTGGGTTTGCGAAATTTGAGGTTAGCACTCATGAGCACAAATTCAGGTTCTTTAACCCTTGTACCTACATACAGTTCTTTAGTATATTTTCTTTTGTCAATCCATGCAGTTCTTTAGGTTCGAACATGGAGGCGAGTTCGGATGCGTGGGACAATGTCTTTGCGATTTCCATTTCTATAAGCGGCATAGTACTATTTTTGATATATCTCAACGAACAAATGCAGGTTGGTGTTACTTGTCTGAGTTGTCTCTTGATTGAGAAAGTCTACAATACGTACAATAACACATATAGGTACATCAATACTTCAATAGACAATGATAGATTCTCTATACTGATCGATCGAGCTAATCGATCAGATATAGGCCAGCTTGATATATCCTATACGTATTAACTTAGAGAAAAATTTACAAATGGTACCTCAAGTAAGAGTAATTCATTAGTTCAGTATACCAATTTTGAAAACTATAATATTAGCACCTCAACATCGAACCTCAAGAACCTTTTAGTACTTGTCATCATTGACGGCGTCAACTCCATTGCCACATAAGATATTCAGTGGGCAACTTCGTCTTTTACTCTCTCTCCTCATCTCAAATAGTCAAATTCATGCCACCAAAACCCAGAAAGTATAAACAGCAATTTCAAATCAAAAAACTGATGGGGCTTTAAGTCAGATCGATCATCATTTTACCGTGTTCATTATGAGAGTTCTGTTAATCGTTGAGGAAAATTTCTTAACTAGTGTCTTCCGGTATTGTTCTTGGTGCTCACTTCTTCAACGTCATCTACAACCACATTCATGTACTCATCATTACCAATGATCGACCTTCAATCCTGTTGTCTTTCTGTTGAAAGAGTCAAATCTGAATTTCATGCTTTACTCTTAGAGGAACCCAAAAGTCAAGTAAAGGGTTGTGTCATGATGCTATGAACTTTGGTGTTGGTGATGGTTGCAAATGCTCCTCGGTCGCATAAGAGAGAGAGGATTTAGTTAGAGGGTCTGGGATGATTTTTTTAATTTTTTTTTTTTTGAGTTGAACCAACAAAAAATTGAGCTAGTAAGAAATAATAAAAAAACAAAAAGTTAAGTTGAAATATTGAGAGACGAAAATATCTTTTGAGAAATAGAGGTTTGACACTGTTATAGTGAAAATTATACAGCGCACCCGGGTGCGCCGCGCACCCGGGTGTATCCACCGTCCATTTTGACCCGCCAAAAAAAAAAAAATTAACGGTGGAGATGACGGGTGCGCCGCGCACCCGGGTGCGCCGAATAGGCTCTCTAGAATTTTGGCACCTCATCAATTCTATATATTGATAACCATACACTTTCATCACTAATCAGAATTCAAACACAACAAAACAAGCAACCATGGCATCCAGAATACATGTCCTCCCCATTAAGAGTTGATAATGTAAACCATCACTTGTACACCCTATATCACGATTCTATTTCAAAAGGTTATATCATTGTTTTGTAATGTCCAATTGCTCAACAATAATGTAACATCAAACTAGGATATTGGGAGAAACTAATACTATAGAATAGAGATCGGATCTATCTACCCGAATGAAAATAATGTCATCTAATCCACTTAAAGTACGGGTTCTGAACAAGAAATAGAATACAGATCGGAACATCTGATAAATCCCTGTTTGCAAAAGATTTGGAATTCGGTTCTTGTCTGAATGGATTCTACTTACAATACATGAAGTTTACATCAAGCATAGAAATTTTGACAAATTACGGAATTAGAGTTGCAAAAAGTAATCTTTATATTGACAAGAGCAACGAGGAAAATGACATTAAAATGTAACATTTGACAATGATGTAAAAATATGTATGACACTACAAGCTGTTTTTAATGTTTCTATATTTGATGATCCCACTATAAATAAGTGTGAACCAAACGTGGTTTTTTTCAGTAATAATTTGATACTTAACATAATCACAAATCACTGAATCAGTGATACATTTTAGTGTAAAGTTCAACTCGGGCAGGCATAATGTACAAAGGAGACCGACTATCACATTATGCATACCACCCCACAAAAGTAACTACAAGAATACATTGGAGCAGATTATACTCAAACAAGTCTGTTGAAGCCTCCAAATGCTTCTGTGCTGCCAAATTAAGCAGTGTTCTCAAGAAATGGATAATCCGTGTAACCAACAACTGGATCAGATGTATAGAACGTACTTCTGTCATACTTGTTTAGAGGAGCATTAAGCTCAAATCTCTTTGGCAAATCTGGATTTGACAAGAACCAACGGCCGTAAGCAATAAGATCTGCACGACCCTCAGCCACTGCATTGTTCCCATCTTCCCTGTCAAAACCACCAGCAGCAATGAAGGTACCACTAAAAGCTTCTCTCATTGGAAGAAGACTACAAGCAGTTTCACTTTTTTCTCCAGGTTCCTTCATTCTTGGTTCAATCACATGGCAGTACAGAATACCATATCTGTTTAAGGATTGAACCATGTAAAGGCCTAATGCTTCAGGGTTTGAATCCCCTGATTCCATATAGTCAGCAAATGGAGATAATCTTATTCCAACTTTATCTGCTCCTATTTCATTAACAACAGCTTCATTGATTTCCAAAGCAAATCGGCAGCGATTCTCTAGAGATCCACCATATTGGTCTGTTCGATCATTCACTTGGTCTTTCAGAAACTGATCAATAAGGTACCCATTAGCTCCATGAATTTCAACCCCATCAAAGCCTATATATCAGACAAAGTACAAATGATATTAGCAAAAGTCAGATCCCTTCTATAGCCAAAAGGCAAAACTTGTCTGGTAAAACTATTTCTGCTATTCTGTAATCCCTGCTCTTAAGAGGGTCACTTTGGACACCAATGCGTGATTTAGACAACTAAAATCAAATCTTGCAATTTGGAAGATATAAACCATCCTTTTATTACATAAGTCATGACTCAATTTTTATTTATTTATTTTCCATTTTCAGCTGCCAAAATTACTAAATATCATTCTTACAAGGATGGTGAAGAATAACCCTGTATTTTTCTCATGGAGTCGAATTCAGTTCATGCCATTATGTGTTTATGTAATTACACCTCAGAATACGTATGAACTAGTTCTTTTTTTTTTTTTTTTTTTTTT
>NC_020493.1:16995381-17008886 GCF_000184155.1 Fragaria vesca subsp. vesca | reverse complement strand
TATATATATATATTTTAGTAATTCAGTTTATTCCTTTGTACTATGTTTGATAAGGTAATTACAGACTTACATTATATTTTGCTTGAGCTCAAAATCAATATTGCTAGTTTTATTTTATAATCAAGTTGAAAGAAAATTACCAGCTTCAATTGCATTCCTTGCAGCAAGTCTAAAGTCATTGACAATATGTGGGATTTCATCCGTCCTTAATCGCCTTGGAGGTGTGTATTCAGCAACATCAACACCATTAGATAGTACTTGAGGGGTTAGTGGCTTGTCAGTGCAAGAGACTGGAGCTTGTCCATTTGGTTGCAAAACTGAAAGCAGAACAGATTAGAAGAATCAAAATCTGAACACAGAAGGCTTTGTTTGAGCATGATCAAATGATCAATAGCCACGATAGCACAGGAATCATTAATATTGATAATGAAGTTGACAAATGGTCCTATTACTTTGCATCAAGCTTGCTAACATATGCATGGATCTCTGGATACAATCAACCATATCCATTCCATGTTTCATATTCTACAGTTTGGTATCAGTAATCAAGCATATCATGGTTCTGTTTATCACTACCAACCTGGAATCTTGTCAAGTCATAAAAACATGTATCGCAGATTGAGCAACAACATCAACAGTCAAATCGACCAATTTTTTTATATCAAACTAGTTTCATCAACCAAAATGCTATTCATGATAATATAGAGAACTTAAAGCTTCAGTGCTCTATTTCAGGTTCACAATTGTTTGTGATAAAACTATGAGAGTGATTTTATAAATGTCTATGTGAAGTACGCACCACTATTTGAAACTCTTCCTGCATGCCATATCTGACAGAAGAATACACCACCTTTAGCATGAACTGCATTGACAATGGGTTTCCATGCTTCCACTTGTTCCTTTGTCCATATGCCAGGCATATCCGGGTACCTTTGCATATGAAAAACAGTAAACACTCGAGTGATGTTTATCATTTGATATGAGATCATCAACAAAACCAGAAAGCCACTCTAACTTAATTTACCCTTGAGCTGTGTCAGAAACTCCAGTGGCTTCAGCTATTAAAAGGCCCCCATTGCTTGTTCGCTGAGCGTAATGTAAGATGGCATGTGGTTGAGGAAGATTGTTGTATGATCTCTGTCTAGTCAACGGTGCTAAAACAACTCTGGAGAGAGAAAACAATCAAGATTGAAATGAAACATCCTTAATACTTTACTTATTGATAAATCACATCTTTTATCAAAATTTAGTTCCTGATGCTAATATCTGGTGCTTCTGTATTGTACTGTTTTGTTATCTTCATAAGATGTGTGTTATTTACAAAGAATTAGTTACACCGCCAGACCCAGTTCTGAAAAATTCCAAGGAAAAAGGATTTCCTATGAGAAAGCAGGCTAGTAAGCCGACTTGAAAAGGACTTGGTACACCTAAACTTGTAAAGAATATATGCAGCATGGTACCTAAACTTGTAGAGAATGCAGCATTTTGATACTATATGAGGCTTTTTCCATTAGAAGAATAGAGAGCACTTAGTAGGCACTATGCAGAACTACAGAAGTAAGATCATCACATATAAAGTTATCTGGTCATGCATAGAGAGCAATATAAACTGTATCACAGTGCTTTACACTTAAATTGCTCAATATAATAAATTTGAGAAAACAGAAGCATAAACACCTCTATAGTTTCTTGTTAGCCAACTGAGACATAACAAACGCCTACTAATAGGTAAAGAAGATCAACAACCAGTTTAAACAAGAACGTACCTCCCCTGCTATAAATATATACTAAGAAACTACAAAAATTTGGGATCTTAGCCATCTTGATCAGTGAAATAATTTCATACAGAAGCAAAGATTAGTCAATTACCGATGAGAAAGATTCAAGTTTCCGAGTTTGTAAGGAGTGAGGAGAGAAATGGTGGGAACTTGAGCAGACATACTAGAGGTAGCTACTATCTTCTGGGTTGTGTAATGATGGTGTGTTTCAGTAGATGAGATAAAAAGGAAGAAACAGAACACTTAGGTAGGAACGATAGGAAGATGCCTTGCATGTGTAATTGAATCTCATACATATAATGAAGTTGCTGTCATTGTCGTTGATGACATTTTTAATATCAGCAAGGCATAATCTTCTATATGGTAAGGGAGCGTATTCAGTGCAACTTCTATATGTCAAACAACAATCAACACTGCATTTCCAACCAACAATCAGGAATACCGGTTCAAACTGAATGCGTAAAAGATAGAAAGTCTTCTATGCACCAAGATAAGATACAAGTGGCTCGGCATTTATTTGGAATAGGATTTGTAAGAATGCTTTCTTTCTCAGCAGGCAGGGACAAAGACTTCAAATTGTGTAGGCCAATAGGCAATAGAGTATTCAAGCAAATCCACACGGTGAGCAGTGGTTTAGTTGGTTAGTTAGCTTAACTGACAGCCTTGAGGTGATAACTTAAAATATTGACATATATAAATGTGAGGTGGGCTAAGGGTTTTTTAAAATTTTCTTTCTAAAAAAAGTGACAAGGCATTTGTATCTTGAGCAGAATCCGTGTGTCTAATTGAATCTTCAAGCCTCTTAGAGGTTCAATGTTGTTTCAGTTCCAATGGGAAATGTCTAAGGTTTACCAAATACTCCAATAGAAAACAAAAAAAAATTGTTAATAGCAACTATCTGGTTCCTTAAAGGTTTATTTCACTGCCATGGTTGCAATTTGAAAGCTTATAAACTTATAAAAGGGTTAAATACTGCATATCTAATAAAGAACATATATAGACTATGCTTATACATTGAAAGACCTATGCGGAAAACTTTATCCTTGCAGCATTTCTATTCCTCCTTCTCCAGTTTTCACGATTTCTTGTATCATAGAATTGGTAATGTATGATATCTCTGGAATGTGCCTAATTTTGTAATACTCCACCCCACCATCAGGTTTCAGCCGTTCTGCATGATCATCCATCATAGGCAGCAAATGCAACTGCTCCAGTTTGGTGAGGGACTGCAAACCTTCAGGTAACATTTTCAGGCGCACACAACTGTGCAAGTGGAGGTACCTCAAGCTAGGTAGTGCTCCCTCTTCAAGTTCTGTCCACTCCTCGAGAACAGGAGAAGCAATGATGAGAATCTCGAGCTTGAAAAATCCACCAGCACCACAGAACTCTTTCCCTGTTTGCTTTGCATCATAAGCCTCCCAAAGGGTTAAGCTTTTCAAGTTGAGTAGGACTTGAAGCACCAATGATGGGTTCTCAGACAAATGGGAGAAACCTAATCTTAAGCTTGTGAGCCTTTCCAAGGAACCAAACCAAGCAGGTAGCTTTTCTAGTATTCCCTCAAGGCGAAGCTTTTGAAGAAATGGTGGAGGTGAGAATGACTCCAAGAGGACAAGTTTTTCCTGAGGATACTTGTACTTTGCTTCTAAAGACAAGGAAAGAAGGCACAGCATCTTCTCGATAGAGGCAAATAGCTCAGTGACATTCTCTTCATCCACATCCATCACTCCGAGTCTTCTGAGCCCTATCAGGTTACCTACTTCAGCTGCAGTTCCACCACCAGCGTATATACCTGTCAATGTCTGAAGATCTCTGAGTTTTCCTATTCCTACTGGTAGCTTCATCCCACAAACGCCTTTGGTCTTGTACATTTTGACGTGCCTCAACCTTACAAGATTGAGTATCTCAGCTGACAAGCCTGTTAAATCCCCACACCATCTAATATCCAAAGTTTGCAAGGCTTCTAATCTGCCTAGTCCCTCTGGAAGCTCTTCTATATCGGTGCTTTTCAAGCCAAGATACCTGAGGTGTTTCAGGTCTCCCACTTCATCTGGTAACTTCTTGATTTTGGTATCTTTCAGCTCAAGCACTCTTACAGTGTTCACACCATCAAATTGTAGCCAACTACCATCATGTTGAGAGAGATCTTCCTTTTCTAGCAGGAACAAAGCAGTTAGTTGAAGATTGTTCGTTTGAGATATGAGTTGTCTGATGTCTGAACAAATGAAAACCTTTAAGGCTGCAAACTTTCCTTCCTTCAGTTGGTCAAGACAGAACTTTTGAAGACGACAGGGGACCCTTAACTGTGTCCCTCTTCTCCGATCAAGTTCATCCTTTACTCGAAGCAGTCGCTGGTTGATCAATTCACATATATATTCTTCTGCGACATCCTCCAGAATCCTCCCTGCCTTTTCTTCTATCAATCCTTAGGCCACTAGTAATCGGATAAGTGCCGCTTTTGAAAGCAGGTAGCTCTCAGGGAAGATGGAACAGTACATTAAACACTGTTGAAGATGATCAGGTAACTCTTTGAAACGTAACTGAAATGACAAGATGGAGGAGGAGGAGGAGGAGGAGAACCTGATGTCTCACCTTTGACCTCATGGTTGTCCTTGCCTTCTTCCATCTCTCCTTCACTGGTATTTTAAATATAGTGTTATAAAATCTCTCTCAAGTCTCATCGCATGTATAGAAGAGTCATAGCAATATATACAGGTTATTAGACCTTATTGGTGATAGGGTATGTTAGAAGGGAAGCTCGCAAATGAAATTACCAACTTCTATTTTTTAGTTAATTGCCGGCCTGTTATTGCTCTTGTAAACTATTTTCAAGCAAAATGTGATGTTTACTGCTAAGCATATCGAAAACTAGTTTATTGATGAAGAGTCTGAACAATGGTGCTTGATGTGACTCTATGATGGCAACAGATACATAAATGTGTGATAGTTTTCTTGTTTACACAGACAAAAACTTCCACATCTTCATAGAGCAAGTAGTATGCTTTTGTCACTGCAGTAAAGGCCAACAGGCTGACCTGCATTTCTCTTTCAGTTCCCGTCTCTTGTCTTCAACCTGTCTAATCTTTCCTCATTCTCTTGGATTATTGCTCCTAAAGCACATGAGACTGCCATAGGATGACTATAATGTTTAGTAGCAAAATGTGATGACAATATGATGCTTACTTTCCATTGCTCCTGAATTTCGTATCTAGCATAGATTTTTTGGGTGAGCAAGATTTTATTAACTACATATATACCTTCGTATGGATGATTTTCTTTATTTATGATATGCTTAACTTTTCTTTTATGAGTTGGTGTTCTTTTAGCCTGTTCTTTAGATTTAGGGGTAAGGGTATATGTCCCCCCCCCCCCTTTTTAATGTAATTTTCTTTTCTTTTTTATTATTAATAAAATAAAAATAAGGGAACGGGCGGTGGGCTCCCAGAGTGTAACAGACCCTTCTCCTTTGAGATTAAGGGTGGGACTTGTTTCCTATATTGTCTGTCTCCGAGGGGTTAATATCGCCTAATCCTTTATTATTAACAAAAAAAAAACAATACAAAAAAAAAATTAACTACATATATACAAAATTGATCAGTTAGTAGCCCTTCCAAATTGATTTTGTAATAAGCCCAGAAAAGAAGATAGAAAGTAGCAGAATCATAGTGGATTTATCGAATTGGATTAAAAAAATTTGATTACTATGTAATATACCAATATTGTACCTCTAGGTTTAAGAACTTGTTGAACCATGTGGCCATCCTTGCAATCGAGCGAACCAACATAGACTACTATAGAGCAAATATCTTCCTTGAATTAGCATTACTTCAAAAATCCAATCAAAAATCAAAAATGTAGTGATCAATCATGAAATTAAAGACTTAATTTATGGCCCTCTGAAAAAAATGAGAGATGCTCAGTATGCTATGACAATCTAACATCATTAAGGGGCTTAAAACTCAGCACTGAGGATACAAAAACAGTTGATGGTCAGTAGCCTATCAGATTATGGAATTATGCAATAAGGTGGAAAGATGATCGCTATCATAATATATGAAGTGCAAAATAGGAACCCAAACACAAACGCCATTCAGATTTCTATATGACTGGACATAGCACAACTGTGGGAGGTCATGAACAAGTTGATTGGTTCATTTAGAATTTCATCAAAGCGGTTACACATCTTATCAATGTCTAAAGTCACTATAAATTGCAAGGAGAACAGAACTCAACTATCAGAACGGTTACAAAATTAAAAATAATGAAGAAAAAAGCTTACAACAAACATCTGACTATCAGTATAGGTACCATGCCGTTGCTAAACATCCAGTTTCTTACTTGCATCAAGCTGGAGGAGGAATCAGAGTCCAACCAGGACAGAAACCAATTTCTGGACTTAAGTTTGAGAAATTGAGAAGTGACAGATGATGGAAACGCTAGTACTACAAATACCACTTGAGAATTCACACAAATAAATCCAACTTTCCTAGATCGGATATTATAGAAATTACTCAGCAGTATATGATTCAGCCAGCTCAATACCACCAAAGGCACTATACTTGAAATTGTCAGCGAACTCTAGGGGGTTATGCTCCTCTGAAATTCCCTCTTTTGATTCCGTTCAGGGAATCTAACGAGTCCCATCATTCTAATATTTGCCCTTCCTCTATGTCATCATCTGATAATAAGAAATCCCTGATACCTGAAAGATTTCTATCTATCCCTTCACCATCCAAATCAAGAAAATCATCAGGATTAATTTCAGCAATAAGATCTGAATAAGAGTCTATTAAGCCTTGATCAAAATCAAACTCCATGTCTTCAAAAAGTCCTTTTTCCTTATCCTTGGAGCTGGAACGTGAACCAATTTCTGCTGCTATTGTTGCAGGCAAAGCTTTATCTGATGAATTAATTATTTCTTTTTCACACCTGCTGTTGTTGGGATGAGGCAGCGAAACTGAAGTCTCATGTCCCATTAGATCTAACACCTTAGGGCAGCTGTTGTCCTCTTCTATTTCCTCCTCCTTAAAAGGCACACCTCCTGCACTTGGGTCAATGCTTCCATAATTCTGAATCTCTTGTTTGTGAACATTACGAGTGACATCTTTAACTACTTCAAAATCAATACTGTGTGAAGGAAGAAAAACATATATGACAGGGTATTCCAAAATATCCAGGTTGGCTAATTGCTGCCTGATTGGAATTCTCAAATCTAACTTACGGTAAGGTGACCTGGTACCCTGTAATCACAGGCAAAGACAAAAAACAACTGTTTAGTAGGCGACATTCTAATCAAAATAGGTATCTAGGCTTAAGTGCTTAACACACAGCTCCAGTGTGACTCAATGAACACAGATTTTCACCATATCCGAACCTTAATATCTCTATATACCTTCACCCAAAACCTACCCATCTATGGCATACAGTTAGTATTATAAATGTCTACCCATATGTTTCCTGCAAGGGAAAGTGGTATCCGGGAAAGCCCAGAACATTGCGAGTCCAGCAACAAGCAGTTGAGCAAAGCTTATGTAACACTAAAAGATCCAGAATTCGTAGAGATTAAGCACCAAAAGCAAAAGCAGACATACACATATCAGTAATGAGCAAGGCCTTGTACAGGAATGTCATATAACCAAACCCAAATTGTAATTGCGCTAGCACTGCTGAGATTAAAGCAGTCTTGGCTAAAATAACATTGACTGATTATCCTTAACCTGCCCGAGAGTCCAGCAGGAACTATTTTCAGGTTTCTACCTTATGTTCTAAATGCTCACATCAAATTATTAAACATCAACCAGAGACAAAAGGACAAACCTTTGGCCGTGTACGGATGAAAAGTTTGAGACCATCCAGCTGCTCTGTACAGAATGGCCTCAGCTGATGATTCCACGGCCCAGGCTGTAAATGGTCTTCAAGAACAGAAGAGAGGTTCATGTATTCATTTACTCTGCAACAACGTGAACATATTCATCAGTTGTCAAAATATATCACCGAAACCTACACTACCAAATCAGATCATCAGTAGACCCACCCATGGTCAATTAGAACAACGTCAGTCGAATGAAACTGCCACTCAATCGTCCAAGTGATGCATTTTTTCCTGCAGCAGCAAACAACATACATCGATCACATTGCAATTACTCAAATTCAAATGCACTGCTAACAAAGAAACCGTGAACATGAACCCGAAACAAACCTCGTATCGTATCGGGTCTGATTAGTGTCCCTTTTAGACATCCCAGGAGGCAGAAACAAGAGCTTTGTTCTGCGGCTGTAAGCAGCATTGCGGAGGCACTTAAGAAAAAAGGGCAGCCTGAAGTGATTATATTTGCACAGCTTGTTTCTCAACCTCTGAGCAGAATCAGCAACCCTCTTCACTTCCTCAAGCAGACTGTAGTCTACAACATAGAGTTCGGAGCTTTTCTTTTAACAAAATGAAAACATAAAGATATTAATATTTGATATTGAGATTGAGATAGAGATGGGTACCGGAGAGGAGGAGATTATCGTCCATCTGGGAGATGGGGACGAAGTGGGTTTGGCTCCTCTTGCCGGAACAAGAGGTGCGAGACTTGTGAGCTTTGACGCAGGGGAGGCTGCAGGAGCGGATGGAGCAACCGGGGCATTTGTACTTGGAGGGTTTGGCTTTGCACTCTTCGCATAACACTTCCTTCGCCTTTGCCTTTGGTTCTTCGCCATCCTCCGCCATTCTGATCAGGCAAAGAGAGCAGCTGCCGCACCGCGAAGGCAGACTAGAGGTTTTATCAGAAATCAGGGTTTTCAGTTGGCTAGGAATGCTATATATGTATATGGGCTTGGCTTCGTCTTTTTTATTTTTTTAGTAGCATCTCTCTCTCTCTCTCTATTAGTTTTTTTTATTAATTTTACCAGTTTCAACAGACCAGCAAATGACTAGCTATTTAATATTTAGATATCTCGTTAGCTAAATATAGCTAGCGAGATGAGGCTCTGTAAAATTTATGTTAATTAAATGTATTCTTTTAAAGTAATTTTATGTAATATTAAAACACATTTAAATTAATTTTTATTTAATCAATAATATAAATCAAACATTAATTGAAACAGAGAGTACTGGTGTAGAGGTATTAATAAAGTGAGCCATTTTTGAGTTAATTTTTTGTCAAATTAGCTAAAATGTCATTTTAGCTAGCCACTTTAGAAATACGGCTGCATCAATACTCTTTACTTTAGCTAGCATTACATCAACATTCTTCTTCAAATAAAGATCAAATAGTTTAAATGTATTTATATATTACCTAAAATATTTTAAAATGAATGTATTAAATTATAGCTAGCCTCATTTGAGTAATCTCGCTAGCTAAATATAGCTAGCGAGATAGCTAAAAGTCATAATAGCTAAATTTTGGCTAGTTTTCTGGAGCTCTGAAATATCAAAAATAGCTAAACACGCTTTCTAAAATAGTTAAAAGCTAAAATAAAGAGTCTGCTAAAGTTGCTCTAAAACATCCAAAAAAGCTAAGCACGCACTCTAAAATAGCTAAGGAGTTAAAGTAGAGAATCTGTTAAAGATGCACTAAGTGACTAGCCACAATGACTTTTTAGCTATTTTGGTTAAAATTAGACTGCAAAATGGCTAACATTGCTAAAGATGGTCTTATAGAGTAAAAGTCACATGCCACCACACAATAGAACGTACTAGAAAGATTGCCTGCGCGCTGCTGAGGTGGTTGATGTTGTTGAACAATTGCTAATCTCTCTCTGCTACAAAATTCAGCTGAGGTGGTTGATGTTGTTGAACAATTGCTAATCTCTCTCTGCTACAAAATTCAGTGACCTCTGATAAGATGATACTAAACTCTATAGAAGATCAGATACTAGCTATCACCTAGACAGTACAAAAGCACAACTTCCAAAATACATTGAAACTATTGAAATACAATGAACTTATTATTATAGGGATATGCATATATACATACGTAAATAGCATCATTAACTCTCAAATGACCAATTCAAATGGCACAAATGACATACTTGAAAACAAAATCAACTGAATTGTACATATTGCATACTTGTATCAAAAACAGAATCCCTCAAAATCAGAAAAATAATACAAATCAGATGGATACAAATTTGCTCGATCCCCACCCTTATTTTCCCACCCTCATACCCACCCACCTAGATGAATGACACATGTTCATTATCTTTAATGACTTTAAGAGCATCTCCCATCGCAAGCCAAATTTAGCTTATAAAACAAGAATATTCTATAGAATCTATTTTTAGCTTACCAAATTCTCCCATCATAAGCTAAGATTAATAGTATTTTGGCCTAAAGAAGCACTCCCACCGTAAACTAAATCCTTAAGTAAAACCATTTATTTTTATTTTGTCATTTATTTGTTTAATTCAATAATTAATCATGAAAAAAAAATTATATAAATATATTCGATATGGGGCTCATATGAAAGATCTCGTCGAGATTATCTCAATGGTATAAAATTTTGTTAATAATGAATTTTCAATTTAGATGCTAAGAACAAAATATAAAGTTTGAATAAAATAATATTTAGTTTTAGGCTACCAATTCCATAAGCCAAATTTGGCGTACAAAATAACTCAAGCTAAATTTTTTACCTTGAGAATTGTAATTTGGCTTATGGCATGGTGGGACTATAGGCTAAATTTGGCCTTTTAGTCTATGGTGGAAGATGGTCTAATCATGGTTTAGAACACAAATCTATAATAATAAATTATACTATTTTCAAACAACTTTAAATCCATCTGTTACCAAAAAAAAAAAAAAAAAAAAAAAACCAAGTTTTTCTTTTCCTTTTCTTATCTCCTCTCCATTCTCAGTGTGGGAGGTTAAACAATTAAATCATTTTAGTTCTCTTTTGCATCTGATTCTGTTGAGATGGTTTTGGACTATGAACGAATTGTGGGTTTGTGCAAGTAGTGTGATCTGTTTATGCATTCTCTAGAGGGCTGCGATATGATGTTTGTTACTTAGGGAGAATGACAATCAGAGCTCCATACCGTCGGCGACGGAACTGGAAGGAATGGCCCGGCAGTGATCTCGATAGTAGGAGGCAGTAGCTTGCTGTCATTCCTACCTCTGAGAATCATGCTAGTCGATCAAACACAAACAAAATGGACATGTGAATCAATTCTACACAATCCAAAATACAAACAGCTAATCCAAAATACAAGCAGCTATGGTTCATTGAGGGATTTGAGGCATTCTCACAAACACCACCCCATGTCAGACAAAAAGAACCAAAACCCGGCCACCTTCTAATCGATCATCTACTTCATCACCAGATTGGCAGATTCATCACCACCTTCAAACCCACCTCTTAAAACTCAAACTTTCAACCACACCACCTTCAATCCTCTCCAATCTCGGGTGGAACGATTAGGTCTAAGAGTAAGTCCACCCTCTGGGTCTTCGTTGGGAAGGCTTAGGTCATGGGCGAGACCTGGACCGCCACGTGACACTGATTTTGGGCTGCAGTTTCCACCCACGATTTTTGTTTCTAGGTCGTCACGTGGCAGTGACTGTTTATTAAATTTTATTTAAGGTATTTTGAATGTGAATAATGATTTTATATATTAATAAAATTATGATTAAATAAACAAAATAACATATTAAAATTAGAATATTTATTTCATGACTTAAATTGACAGGCCAAGCCTAAAAAAAACATAATACAATTATTTAAAAATAACACAAATATAACATAAAAAAAAACGCAATCTAGATATCCATATTGCCTTGCCTAGGGTGATATGTATTTATAGAGGATTCTATAATTTTATTTTAATATTTTCTTGCTTACCGTTGGGATTTTTGTAGCATTTTTCATTCAGTTTAATTCATTTAATTAAAAAAAATGTGACATTTCCAGGGCCGTCGGATTTGTGTTTTGGAAGTAAACCAACGGTGCAGATTAACTGACCGTTGGGTTTAAATATTCAAACTGTCAGCCTTATGCTTGATGAGTGGCGTGCATGTGGGGCTGGGTCTCCACAGAAGAGACGACAAAAGACGGCGCGTTGGGCTCACGCGTCGCACCTACGTTGTTCGTGTGTCTCACGCGTCTTCTCCTCGCGTCTACTGCTGTTGCATGTGGCTGACGTCTGCAGGGCCCCGTGTTTTGGGCTGAGGTGGAAATGAACTGCCGGGTCTTCAGAAATGGATGCCTGGGTCATAGGTCTGACCCAGGTGAAGACCCAGTGAAGGCCTGGGTTAAAAAAAATTGTGGGTGGACTTGCTTTATTTTTGCTGGGTCTTCTTTTGACATGGATTAAGACTTGGGTCATGCTTTTAAGCCAAGGGTGGACTTGCTCTAAGAGGATGAGGTGGGTAATTAGGGTCGACATTGGAGAGGAGACTAGAATAGGAAAAGAAAAACTAATAATTTTTTTTGTGGGAAGTTAATAGAAAATAATATAGTTTATTATTGTGAGTTTGGGTTGTTAACCATGGTTAGAGTCACGTACTAAAGAGAATGGACAAGTGACATTCATTTAGGTAGGTGGGTATGAGGGTGGGGAGCAAATTTGTATCCCAAATCAGATTCCTAATCACATCAATCAGGAAAGGCACGTTAAAAAAATAAAAAATAAAAGTAAAAAACCAATCACTTATGGATGAGAAGCTCAATCATACAGAGAAACATACAAAGACTTTCCCCTATAGCTTGAATACTTGATCTTCGACATCACACTTGGGCATCATACTTGTTTGGCAATTCGTGTATTTTCATTCAAAGCAAAAACTTGCATTAGTTAATAACTTTGATAATATATATCGACAAATAATGGAATGATCGAAGGTTCGCATGAAAACCCAGAAATATAAATCACAGCTTGGGAAAACTGAAAGCTGAAAGCCCCGAATTCATTTGAAAACCGATTAACCAAAGGATTCACAATTAATAATATTTAGCTTTTCAAAAGAACCTAGGTTCTGCTAACAACATCAAACACTTCAAACTAGTCTCTAGCATAAACAAAACCTCTCAAAAATCAATCAGAAACAGAAAAGAAAATGGGTATATAACACTAAACTAGTCTCTAAGCTGCTTGCAATTTGCTGTCGAATTTGACTGAAAATCTAGACAGAATTCCGTATTTCTTAAGGTTTCATCTTTAATGCGCAACTCTTTGCAGCGTGTAGCATCTCTTTCCTCACATTCCTTGCTCAAGAACTTGAGAAGGTCAGCCCTCGCTAGCACATCAAGGTCCACTGCGCTCTCATCGAGTAAAAACACCAAAATTCATTCACAGACATTTCCTCAAACACCTTGTGTGCATAACCAAATAACATAACACAAATTAAACATCCCAAACAAACATGCATTTACAATCTAATCAATAAAAGATTCATGACACAACATTCTATTTCATAAATGACATACCCAGAATACAATAAAACTCATGAATTCAAGCTTCTTTTTCTATTTATGGTTTTAATCACATAAAAAAGAAAAGGGTATATAACACTAAACTACCATTTGAAGGTACAAATGATAAAATAGTTTTCAAATATTCCACTTGATAAAAAGATCATCATTAAAACATGTTACATGATAAAATGGTCACCTCATAACATCTTAAATGATAAAAATGTCTATTTTTACACTTTTTACATGACCATTATACCATTCTCTCTGNTATCACATGTTTTTTATCATTCTCAGTTTCGTCCTCTCTCTCTCTCTCCCTCTCTCTCTGTCTCTC
>NC_020493.1:16980721-16992629 GCF_000184155.1 Fragaria vesca subsp. vesca | reverse complement strand
GATTGAGATTTAATGTTCAGTTACTTGGATAGTTACATACACAATTAACGGCTATATTGTCAGTTACATAAACACTTGCCTGGTAGACTTTTCTCCTTCCTTTTCCAGTTTTCTGCAGAATGACCTTCCCTCCTTCTGACGGCTATAACTTCCTCTACAAAATAGCTATCAACGATCCGCAAAAAGTTCTGGAAACTATACTCTTCTAGCTTTCCATTGATATAAGGCAAGTTTTGTGGATCGCTCTAAGCTGCTCGCAATTTGCTGTCGAATTTGACTGAAAATCTGGGCAGAATTCCGTATTTCTTAAGGTTTCATCTTTAATGCGCAACTCTTTGCAGCGTGTAGCATCTCTTTCCTCACATTCCTTGCTCAAGAACTTGAGAAGGTCAGCCCTCGCTAGCACATCAAGGTCCACTGCGCTCTCATCGAGCAAAAACACCAAAATTCATTCACAGACATTTCCTCAAACACCTTGTGTGCATAACCAAATAACATAACACAAATTAAACATCACAAACAAACATGCATTTTCAATCTAATCAATAAAAGATTCATGACACAACATTCTATTTCATAAATGACATACCCAGAATACAATAAAACCCATGAATTCAAGCTTCTTTTTCTATTTATGGTTTTAATCACATAAAAAAGAAAAAGCAATCAATTGATAAAGAAGAGAGAAACATATTAGCTTACCTTGTAAGCTGAAGACGATGATCGAAATTAATTCGAAAAGCCATAACATAAGAGATTTGTTGAAGGATGAAAAAAAAAAATCAAAGAGGATGAAATCGTCGACGACGACTGGGAAGAGCTCTGTCCTATGCTTCTAAATCTGTTCTCTCTGAGTTCGTTTTGGTAACTGCATCAATCTCTCGGTGGAGGACGACGGATTCACCGGAGAGAGTGATTCGCCGGAGAGAGAGAAAGAGAAGAGAGAGAGAGAAGGAGATGAGTTGAGAGAGTGTGAGAGAGAGATGATCGTGGTTAATATGTTGTTATTTTTGTCAATGGCATGGTATGTAATTTTTTTAAAATTTATGGGCAACGGTTTAAAGAATTTAAATGGGTGTATTGTTTTATCATCAAGGAACATTTGTTGACAGTTTTATCATTTGTTACTTCTAAATGTATATATTATCATTGGCCCAAAGAAAATCAAAAGCAAACCCAAAAAAAAAAAAACCGAAACCCAGAGATTACAGCATTGACGATTGCGGAGATAGAAACAAATGGTTTAAGCATGATATTGAATTTTCTCTTACCAAGCGCGTGTGATGTTCTTGAACGGTATTTCTAGGGTTTTCCTAGCAAGGGTTTGTTAGATGAGAAAAAGTTTCTCTCTCCTAAGTTTCCTAGGATAAACTACCACAGTACGTACTATTTATTGGTCAGAAGTTCTTAACCGGTTCATGTAAGAATGTATATATGTAAAAGGAGGCCGAGCCGGATTATATTAATTAATTGACATATTTGACAATGATGGGAAGAACTAACACAATCAGCAAATTAAGATCGATAACATAGTTATACATTGACCCTTTAAGCAAGGCCGGAGACAAGACCTTCGTCTTTCCACCACATAGATTCCAGCCTTCCACTTAGACCTAACACTATCATCCCCTGCAAACCATACAAGGGATGAACGAAACAATTAGCCAGCCACGGAGCCACCCACCTCTGCCGCAACCAACAGAATACACTACATATAGGGTTATAGGCTGTGCAGAGACCTACTCCGGTACGTAATGCATGCGTACAGTGTTAAACTTTGATATTGTACGTGAAGTGAGAGGTACTAATACATGCATGAAGTGTACACTATTCCTCTATCATCTGCTTGATATGTAGAACAAACCATGCTGACTGAAAGTAAAGAAGAAAATCAAGAGAATGAAGAATAAATATCATTTATAATTGATTCTTGTGTTTACAGCAGAACCATGGCGGAAAGAATTGGGAATCTAATTTACAATAGTTCGATCTTGAATACAGATCATATATATGAAAGACTGAAGAAAACATTAACTTCTAACAAACAGAACTCCTTATCGATTCTTGACGATAGAACGGAGAAAGTACTGTTCAAAGGTCTCCGTAGAACATTCAAGCACGATCGGATCACTAGATCTTGGATCCAACACGAATTCTCGGTACTTGTTGATGAGTTCTTGCAGCTTTGGGTGTGAAAGGTACTCGTGGGGAACTGGGTATTTCTTGCTCTCTTTGCCCACAAATACATCGAACGTCGACGTCGAACCTTTGGGAGATAAACCATGCTTCTTCTTGGACGTCGTCCTCTGGGTCTGGTCATGATCTTCATGAACCAACTGTTCGTACGCCTTCTTGGAGTGGCTTCTTCTTAGCTTATTGATAAGACATGCAGGATTCAGGAACTTCATGGTGGTTGTTGGTAGTCTCAGGCTTGGAAAGGTTAGCTAGAATCTTGTGAGAGAAACGATGGATATCGAGTGATGAAGTGAGTGAGCTTCTTGGTTTCCCTTTCTCACTTATTTATAGGAAAATGACGTTGTGGATTGATTTCCTTTTCCTTCGGGGATTAGGATTTAGTAAAGAGCAGAGATTAGGATTAACCATCCTTTTCCTTATAGGAATGGGATTCTTGATCCATTTCCTTATACGAGAGGGCAGCTGGCAGATGATAAGATCATAAAATGAAGGTTTATGTGTTAGTCAAAGAAAAGTAATACCAATTGTTGCCCTAAAAAGAACAAGTAAATGAGCAGCCAGTATCAGCATCCACATTAACATCAGCTGCATGCCAGGACAAAATTAAGTACAAAGCAACTTAGATGCTGTTAAAGCAGCAATAGCTGAAAATTATGGATAACATGAGCCGAGCCAGCAGCAGCTTGGACTGCTATATGGGATTCAGAATTACACGATTTGTACTCAAAATTATGGATTTTTCATTGCAATCAAAAACTAGAGTAAATAATTCAAAAGAAAACTCAATTCTAGTAAGATACAAAGAAAACAAAAACACCAACATGGTAAACAAACACGATTACTTAGCACAAAGAGTCAACTATGGGTTTCAGATTTCCAATGCTTCAACTGGCTCCTTGTTCATAACGGTGTACATTCACACATACAAAAATGAATATCAGAATTGTTCTGCGATAACTTCTGTGGTGGCTGGTGTTCTTGTATCATGTTTGAGAGTTCTTCTCCAATGCAGCACTTTGACATAAACTCTTCTTCATGAAACTATAAAATGCTGTTTGCAAATGATCGAGGTATCTATATACATAGAAAGGGTAACTTTTATCAAATATATACTGTCGAATAATACAAACACTTAAAATTAATCAAATACAATTTCAGTTAAGTTTAGAATAAATGTGTAGTGATTAGTGAATGATAGACACTTTTGACAAACAAAACAAAATATACAAGGCAGTACACTAAAACTTACAGAACACAAGTAGTAATGTCATTTGTTCTTGTTAGCCAAGCAGTTCGCCGAATGAGTAGATTAAAAAGTGAAGAGGAACATCTATATCTGTGAAGTAATCACACTGCTTCACGTGTGTCTGGAATCTGGACGATGAGATATTTGCATGCTTCCTTCACTATCACCTCAGTAGACCTGCCCAAATTCACACAAACTTTAAAAGACTTGGTCACCAATCTCACCAATCACCAGGAACATAAATATTCTTCGTCTTCATACTGGGATTTGAACCAATATATATGATATATATGAAGGATCATGCTCAAGCAAGAGTAGAAATTATAGGACTGGCATGTATTCTGAACGTTTAGTTTTCCCTTGTAATGTATTCTCAATTACAAACCCCCGACAATAAAATCCAGTTGACCACAGTCGACAGCAAAGTTCAGTAGTTCTAGTTTTCTAAGGACTCTCATTATTAAGATACACGAAAAACAGGGGATCAAGTAGTTGGTAAAAGTGAAAAGACATGCCATTCTTATTGAAATCAATCAGTACAAGGCTGCAATCAGTCTGAAATTTCACGTAGCCATCCACTTGGAGGGGCACTTGCAGGATACCACAACTTCATTACAAAATCAAACAGCTATACATCCTATACCAATTGGGAACTCTACATTCTGGTTAACCATGCCAGCCTATACAACTTGGTACTTACCAATCTTATTTTTAAGTGTAGATACGATGAAAGAAGAGTAACACGAAAACTTTAAAGCAGACCAATACAAGAATAAAATAAAAGAGAGTTCAAGCTTCCATACTCAGCTGGAAACTCAAGCAGCTGTCAAGAAATGGATAATCAGTGTAACCAAGAACCGGATCAGATATTTAGAATGTATCTCTGATGTATTTATTTAGAAGAGCACTAAGCTCAAACCTCTTGGGCAAATCAGGATTAGCTAAGAACAACCGACCAAAAAGAATAAGATCTGTACGGCCCTCAACCACAGCATTGTTCCCATCTTCCCTGTCAAACCACCAGAGGCAATGAAGGAACCATTAAAATCCTTCCTCATGGGTACAAGACTGTGGGGACATTCACATTTTTTTCCAAGTGTCTTCATTCTTGGCTCAACCATGTGGCAGTACAGGATTCCATATTTGTTCAAGGAATTCACCATATAAAAGCCCAATTCCATTGGATTAGAATCTCCAGATTCCATATAATTGGCAAATGCAGATAATATAATTCTAACTTTATCTACTCCTATCTCATTTACAACAGCTTCAACAATAAATCGAGATCTGCCACTCAATTCAACTGAAGAGATCCAAAGAGTAAAATGCAACAGCAGATAGCGACGTAAGTTTCCTTCAGTAGTCTCACGCACATCACTAAACTTCAACAACACCAAGACTTTGAGGTGGTCATCAAATTTTTAAATCTACCACAAGTAGTTGTTCGATCCCAACTAGTTGGCAAACATATTGATCAGTAGATAGCCATAGCCTCGTAACAAGAACCAAGCAAGGGAAATGATCAAAGACTCCACATTTCATATGTAATATTATGTATGACTGAAAAATCATGAACTTTTACTATTTTTTTCATCATATACTATTGTAAACATCTTACGATTAGCTTATTTTAGTCGCACAGGCTGAATGTTACTGGTACTGAAATGGGACAATAGAAATTAAGAGAAACCAGCCACCAGCATGAACAAAGCTTGATATGGCCAGAATTGACATATAGAAATTAATAGAGTTTCATAAAAATTTGGTATACAATGTGAAACGTAGAGAAGACCAACTGCCAATGAAAAAGATTGAACTTTCCCAATTTGTAATGAGTAAGAAGAGTAGTTGTGGGAGCTTGAGAAAACATAACAATTCATTCCTCTACTTTCTATTAGGTTTTTCATTTGGTTATTCAATTGGTTTTCATTTTTTTCTTTTTGTCTAAAAAATATGAATAAAGGACAACTGTGTCTTTATACCTTCAATTTGCACCTATTTTTTTTTCTTTTCATTTTTTTTCTTTTTGTCTAAGAAAATATGAATAAAAGACAACTGTGTCTGTATACCTTCAATTTGCACCATTTAACCATAAATTGCCAACCTATCCAATATGATCCCCTCCTAACGTTCCTAATTGCCTAAAACAATCCAGGAATTGCCAACCAGCAGAGTAGTTGGCATTTCCTCATGAAATGAAACGTCCCACTTCTTACAGTTTCAGGGGAAACTACAGTTCAACCAATGAGTAGAGAGTGAAGAAGAACATCTACCTGTGAATAATAAGACTGGCTCATGTGTGTCTGGAATCTAGAAGAGATATTTGCATGCTTCCTTCACCTTCTCCAGTCTAGACCTGCTCAAATTCACAATCCCTAATTCTTTCAAAAATAAAATTTCAAAGATCAACAATCACCAGTAAAGATAAAACTTCCTGTTCATACAAGGCTTTGAACCAATATGATGATGAAGAATCAGGAATTCAGGATCATGCACGCGTAGAAGCTATAGGAATAGCATGGATTCTTAATGTTCAGTTCTCCCCTGTAATGAAATATCATTACAAGTAAATGTGAACAGTAAAATCCAGTTGCCATAGTTAACAAGTTCAAAAGGTAAAGTATCCTAAGGTATCTTTGATTATTAAGATACACAAAAACATAAGAACAAGTAGTTGGCACAAGTCAAAAGACAGGACTTTTTTATTGATTTCATCTTGTACAATCAGTTTGCATCTTCACTTAGCTACAAGCTACCATAAGACACTTGACAGGGCACTTGCAGGGTACAACAATTTACAATATGAAACACAGTCTGCTTAACCAGCCTCTGCAACTTGGTATTTACTATTTTTATGTTTATTTTTAAGTGTAGATACCCTGAAATGAAAGTAACAAGAAGACTCTAAAGCAGACCAATTCAGGAATAAAATATAAGAGTTCAAGCTTACATACTCGGTTGGATACTCAAGCACTGCTGTCAAGAAATGGATAATCAGTGTAGCCAAGAACCGGATCAGATATGTAGAATGTCTTTCTGATGTACTTGTTTAAAGGAGCATTAAGCTCAAACCTCTTGGGCAAATCAGGATTAGCTAAGAACAACCGACCAAAAACAATAAGATCTGCACGACCCTCAACCACAGCATTGTTTCCATCTTCCCTGTCAAAACCACCAGCAGCAATGAAGGTACCATTAAAAGCCTTTCTCATGGGTACAAGACTGTGGGGACATTCACTTTTTTCTCCAAGTGTCTTCATTCTTGGCTCAACCATGTGGCAGTACAGGATTCCATATTTGTTCAAGGAATTGACTAGATAAAGGCCCAAATCCATTGGATTAGAATCTCCGGATTCCATATAGTTGGCAAATGGAGAGAATCTGATTCCAACTCTATCTGCTCCTATCTCATTTACAACAGCTTCAACAATTTCTAGTGCAAATCGGCAACGATTTTCTAGAGATCCACCATATTGGTCTGTTCGGTCATTTACTTCATCTTTTAAAAACTGATCGATAAGGTAGCCATGGGCACCATGAATTTCAACCCCATCAAAGCCTATCAAATTGACAACCAAAAATATTAGTGTAATGAAAATTTCTGAAACTTGTCCAGTACCCAAAACCAAAATGAAGAGACCGTGAAAATGTATTTGATCATAAAACATAGTGAAAATAAGAAACTGGTATGCCAAGAAGACTTGTACATTTTATTTTTCCCCTACAAGATATTGTTGGCACCCCACTTTGATATAAAACGTTTCTGTAAAAGGACATGTAAATTTATTTCATATTTAACTTAAACAAATATTACCAGCTTCCATTGCATTCCTTGCAGCAAGTCTAAAATCATTGACGATTTGAGGAATTTCATCTGTCCTTAATCGTCTTGGAGGTGTGAATTCCTCAACGTCAATTCCATTAGATCCTATTTGTGGTTTTAGGGCCTTGTCAGTAGAAGAGATTGGGGCTTGTCCATCTGGCTGAAAGCCTATCAACAAAGAGGGATAGTATTACCATGAGACATAGTAGATTATAGAAGGAATATCAAATTCATTGATCCACATCAACCCCATAGCAGAACCAACGCTGATAAGTAATAACATTGGTTAAAGAAGTTTATAACAGGATAGCTAGGTTTAGATCATTCAGAAAAATTCAGTTACTAACATTAGTGAAAGTAGTTTATAGCAGGAAACCTAGGTTTAGATCATTCAGAAAAATACTGTTACTAGCAATGCAGGTTCTCTGGAGCCAATCAAACATACTAATCTTTCAGGTTATTCACCAGGTGAACTTGGCGTCAAATGGTTCCATAGAAACCAATGTGAGATCTTAAGAAACCATAATATATTGCCAACAAAGAAACAAGATGTCATCAGTGACAGTCATTCTTGTTATGAGGCATAACAGCTACACTAGTTCTCAATTCTCAGTTATTTTAATTGATCAAACTTCCTCCACCTTAAATCTTTATGTTTTCCTAATAATAAACTTAGGAAGAACAATTTGCTCTCAAATCCTTCACTATACTAGTATAATAAGTCACTTATACTCAAATGGTTTCTATGATGTAGTTAAGTAAAAAAGATACATATCAGGAACGCACCACTATTTGAAACCCTCCCCACATGCCAAATCTGACAGAAGAAGACACCTCCTTTAGCATGTACCGCACTGACAATGGGTTTCCATGCTTCAACTTGCTCCTTTGTCCATATACCAGGAGTATCTAGATACCTTCATACAAAAGAAACAAAAATTGTCAAATATTGGAATGAGGAAGCAGCAAACTCTACTGCATTTTGTGATTTAAAATTTTACAATATGAAATTTGATAGCTATCCATAAAGTTACCCTTGTGCTGTCTTAGAAATATCCGTGGCTTCAGTTATGAGAAGACCCCCTTTGGATGTTCTCTGAGAGTAATACAAGATGGCATGTGGCTGGGGAACATTTCCATATGATCTCTGTCTAGTCAAGGGAGCTAAAACAACTCTGGGATGGATCAACAAATTAAACACTTATTAATACAAGCAGCAATACTTTCAACATTGAAGCTTATTGATACTAATTTCTGTCTTTTGCCCGCTTATGACACATGCTATTCACAATATCCTAGGCTCCTAGCTACTAAAATATAACAATGAAATGGCGTTCTGAGTTTCTGAACTCTTCAAAGTTTGAAAGTATCGCCTCCATTGTTCATTCAAACTGAAAGCTTGAAGAAATGCATGGTAGAAGATAATAGACTGCCAGTGAAAAGTTTCATTTACAATATACCATATGCAGCAAACTTCTATTTCCTAATTCTATGAATTAGGACTTTGCTCTGCCAGGTTTACAGACCCAAACAATGATCATATTTCGGCTAATTATGACCCGACACACAAATTCTTCCAAACCCAACATTCTTGGGTCTTAGGAACATCATCATTCTATAATGTAGAGTATGATTGAGCAAGTTCAATCAACCACAACATGACTTCTTTTCATACTAAAGCAGTAAACTTTATCATTCCTTGTGCAATTGGGAATTGCCAGAAACACGTCTTCTGAGTTTACAAACCAAACCCAGATCATATATGGCCAATTCATGAACAAACAAATGGACCCAATTCAAATTTTAGAAGATGAGAAAACCAGAACCTGTTCTTGTTTTTATAGCAATATCAACAACCAATGTAACCATGCAGAGAGAGAAAGATTAAAACAAGTTTACCTATGAGAAAGATCAAACTTTCCCAACTCGTAAGGAGTAAGAAGAGGAAGTGTGGAAGCTTGTTCACCCATATCTTACTTCAACCTCTTGGAGTTATAGTTGTTCTGGTCTGGACATAAATGGAAGACACAACTGGGTCTTTATACATTTGAGAGTGAGCTACAAGACAACGTCGGTTGCTACGAAAACAATATTTATGTTGTAGATGGGGTTACCGCTCTGAAGCAATTGTGGAGGCGATGGCGAATGCGTTTTTTTCTTCAGAGCAATTGTTATATGATAATTGATTGAGATGCTCAGTGACGTTTGTGATTACGTTTGTTGTGGTTTTGGGGGGACTAATCTACTAAGTGGGAAGTTATGTTAGTTTTGGCTGCTGCCTCGCTGAAGTTAAGGACTAATCTTCACGGTCCATAGACCTGAAGATTGGGTCTTTTTTTTTGGGTTTTCTCAAACAAATTACCCAAACCATTTTTATGTCTCTTGCTTGCTGTCTCAATTGTCTCTGGCAGATGCCCAATTTGTTTGTGCTGCTACACTTTTTCAACAAGTTTCTAACTGAAGTCATGTAATGCAATTTTGACGATATATGTGGTAAAAGGAGACCAGAAGCTTTACGGCAGTTTTGCTCATTTCTTAACCAATGGTTTCCTTATTGATGCCTCACTGCTTATGCTGCCTGGAAAAGTTGTGGTTGTACTTTTCTCTTTTATAAGGTGCATTAACTGTTCCAAATTTGCAACTGCGGTCGCCGCTCGGTGCATTAACTGTTTTTTTTTTTTTCCAAAAAAAACAAAAAACGGTTTCACATCACAAATACTATATCAATAGTGGCTGCTCAAGCGACGCTTGTTGCTTATGTGATGTACGTTTTTTATGTTCGTGAATATGCAATGAAACAAGATGCGAGTATATTTTTTCTTTTCGTCTCAACAGTTATGTACATATTACCAGTTAGGAAATGTATTCACACAGCGCATATTTAGTTAGAACGCGTTTTTGTTGCCTGCTATTCAATTTTGGGTAGAGGATCCACCACAATGGTGAATCTCATGTACTTACATCTGCTTGTAACTATCTCAGTTGCTTGTATGCAATTAATTCATTATAAAAAAATAATAATAATAAGTAAATAAAAAGAGACAAATGACCTAGCTAGAGAACACTGCTTTCCAGCACAAGGCTCAAAGAGATAGGATTTTCCCACAAAATGCATGTCTGTGGAAGCAACATCTTCCCTAATGTAAAGCGTCAATTGTCTTCCTTCATTGAAAACAATTGAATTTTAATTCAGAAATGTCTTTCAATAATATAGAAGGACAATGTACTACTTATCCAATACCCTCTTAAAAGTGCCTTATTGCCTAAACCGATCCAGGAATTGCCAACCAGCAGACCAGATGACAGTTCCTCATAAAATTAAATGTCCCACTTCTTACAGTTTCAGGTGAAACTAGCTACAGTTCAACCAATGAGTAGAGAGTGAAGAGGAACATATACCTGTGATCCTGTGTGCCTGGAATCTGGAAGAGATATTTGAATGCTTCCTTCACCATCTACACATTCTACCAGCCCAAATTCACAATCGATAATTAATCTAAAGTTAAGCTTCAAAAACACTTGGCTACAAAGTTCACCAATCATCAAGAAATATCAATCTTCATCTTCATACAGGGCTTTGAACTAATATAAAGATGAAGATTCATGATCATGCAAGAGTGGAAGTTCTAGGATTGGCATGGATTCTTAACGTTTAGTTTGTTCTTATAATTTATTCTAAATTACAAGGCAATGTGAACAATGAAATCCAGTTTGACCACAGTAAATAGCAAAGTTCAGATAGTTCTCTTAGTACAAATCAAAAGCCAGACCATTTTTATTGAATCAATCTTGTACAAGGCTCCATTCAGTTTGCATCTTCCCGTAGCCACAAGCTACAATAAGAGATTTGACACCGCACTTGAAGACTACCACAACTTACAATATATATATATATATATATATAGGATTTTTCTCAGCTGCGGACGTCTGCACTAATTTTTTGGTGCGGATTTCTATTTTTGTACCACTTCCCGATCGAATTTTTAGATCATCTTGTGTAGATCATCTCTGCAAAATTTCAGCCAATTTGGTAATCGTTAAGGCTCTCAAAATCAAAAAACAAATCTGACAGACTGAATTCTGTCCGGTTCATCATCTCCATTTGTTTTTCGATTTTGAGGGCCTTAACGATCACCAAATTGGCTGAAATTTTGCAGAGATGATCTACACAAGATGATCTAGATATAACTAGAAGGAAGTTTGAGGAAATTCGATCGGAAAGTGGTACAAAAAATGGAAATCCGCACCGAAACCTTAGGTGCGGACGTCCGCACCGTGCGGATGTCCCTCCTTTCGCCACCGTAAGGCATCGACGAGGGCGCGCCTCCACCCTAGCGGACTCCAGCAGCTTTCCCGACCTCTTTCCATCTCTGGCGAGTCCGCCGAATTCCAGTTTTCCGGCCAGATCACCCAAAACTTCAAACAAAGTCAATCCGGCCGGAAAACTGGAATTTGGCTGACTCGCCGGGGATGGAAAGAGGTTGGGGAAGCTGCTGGAGTCCGCTGGGGTGAAGGCGCGCCCTCACCAGCGCCATACGGTGGCGAACGGAGGGAAATCCGCACCGTAAGGCGGTGCAGACGTCCATATCTGAAACGGACTATATATATATATATATATATATATATATATATATATATATACA
>NC_020493.1:16980198-16980701 GCF_000184155.1 Fragaria vesca subsp. vesca | reverse complement strand
ATTTAGTTTTAATGATTTTGAACGGTCCAGCTTATGTCAAACTAAAACCGTTGAAGGTCATTAAAACTAAATTGAACTTTTTAAAGCCTTAACGATCACCAAATCATATGAAATTTTGTAGAGATGATCTACTCATATAGACCTAAGATATGAACGGTGGAGATGTAAAATTATAGTCGGGAAGTTGGTGTAATGCCCTATCCCTATAAATGGCTTAAAATAGGGATCCCTCATTGGAAGGGCCCTGTATATATATATATATACGGAGGCGTTCTAAAAAGGACGTCCGCACAGTCCTTAAAGTGTGGACGTCCCTCCGTTCGCCACCGTACGGCGCCGGCGAGGGCGCGCCTCCACCCCAGCTGACTCCAGCAGCGTCCCCAACCACTTTTTTTCCTTGGCGAGTCCGTTGAATACCAGTTTTCCGGCGAGATCACCCAAAATTTCATACAAAATCGATCTCGCCGGAAAACTGGAATTCGGCAGACTCGCCGGGGAGGAAA
>NC_020493.1:16965697-16980178 GCF_000184155.1 Fragaria vesca subsp. vesca | reverse complement strand
TTGTATATATATATATATATTTTTTTTTTTTTTGGAATAAACCACAACTTACAATATTAAACGGCTACAGCCACACTGTACCAATAGACAACTCTACGTACGGTCTGGTTAACCTGGCTCTGCAACTTGGTATTTACTATTATCATTTTTATGTGTAGATACCGTGAGAAAGGAGTAACAAGAAAACTTTAAAGCAGTCTAATTTACTATATATCTATTTGTTGATCACTGTTTATCTACATTGATTTACTGTACATATACAGTAAAAAACAGTTTTGGGCTCGGGCTCCATTTCGTCGCTTTGTATATCCCTCTCGATCTCTCTCGACCTCTGTCTCCGCTTTGTATATATTTCTGGATTTTGCCCTTATTATTGTGCTGTGCAATTCCGATACTGCCCTTTCCTGTTTTGCTCCAGATGCTTCTCGATCAGCCATGCAAAACGTCAGGTGAGAGAGGGAGAGAACGAAGAGAACCCAGACTCCTCTCCGCTCTCTTCCCTCTCCTTCTCTCTTTCGCCTGATCTGCTTGCCCTTTTTTTTATTCAGATTCGAGCACTTTTCTGCCCCCACCCCCGCCGCCACGCCCCTCCCTGTTTTCCGCCCCGCTCCTTCCGCTTTCCCTCAGCCCAGTCTTATCGCAGGTATACAATTTCGGTTTTCAATTCAGAAATTTGATTATGCTCCGTTTTATTTAGGGTTTCGAATTCTCTGTTTGATTCCGGCTTGGATATCCTGTTTTCTATATGGATATGAGTTGTGCCAATGTTGATCTATTCAGTTTATGATCATAGTGGTATAGCTTGATATATCGTCATTGAGTCTGTGCAGCTCTTGATCAGTAGATCTATGGAATTGGTTTGCGAAAGCATGAAAATGGCCTCTAGCTGTTTGGTGTACATAACACCACTGAGTTTATGCAAAGAAATAGATAGTTTCTGTCCAGCAGTATTTTTCAAGTTACTTAAAAGCAATTTGGTTCTGTTTCACCAGGAGTTTCTAGGACAACATTTCACCAGGAGTTTCTAGGACAACATTGCTGTTTTGCAGGTTATGGGATTCAGAAGATCAACGAGTCTACATCGATCAAGGGGAGGGCTTCATTATTCGTTTTCAGGTTTCAATTTCACTTTTATTTTTTCATTCTGCATTTTTTTTTGTCAAAATAAGATTTCGGGTTTCTATGACTGATTTGGGGTTCTATGGTGCAGGAGTTTAGGGTTGTGATATTGGGTTTTTGATCTGTTGTTTTCATCTAACACACTGGTGATGAAGATTTTCCTAAGATTTCTCATTGGTTTTTTTTTTTTTCCTTTTCTTTTTTTTTGCAGTTGAGGTTTCAAGATTTGGGCTTCTAGACAATACGCCATAAGATAGGTATGAGGATTTGTGTTTCTCTTCTGCTATTAAAGTGTTTGTTTTCTTAATATTTCAAGTTTAATGGATGTGGTTGGTTTTGTTTTGAATTGATTCATAGATAACTGATCTACAAGTACAATATAGTTTATATAGGTTTTATCGTTTTCAAACTGGCGTACATGTCTTTGCTCTATTTACTTCTCTGTAAAGTATCTATAAACAGCTTTAGCTTTTGACTGTCATGAGTTAGAGAGCTTGCTGAATGAGTCTTCAAAGCTCTCTGCCTAATTTTTTTTTTATTGTACCTGAAATTGTGAGCTTTATGGACTCATTGATTGAAACATTCATTAGTGTAGTTAACTTTTTTTTTTAATGTGTCAAAGCTCTCTGCCTAAATATTTTTTAAGAGCATGAATTCTTGAGTTCATTAGGGTCAATATAGAAAGCATTGTTTTCAAGTCTGATAATTGGCCCTTTATATCTTAAGACAACTATGATTGATTTATGGGTGAATTTTGCAGAAGGGTAAGTATTTGAGAGGACGATTTGAATAAAGAGATGAAGAACTTGGTGTCGGATCACAGTTTTTTCATTGACTGTGAAGAAGAAGATGATGACACAAAGGACAACATAAGCATAGAAGATGGGAAAGATTCCGATTCTTGGGTTCAAAAGCCTATCACTGCCAGCAGCAGCAGTAGCAGATTCAGCTCAGTTCTTACAACACTTTAAAGCCTCAGAGTTATAGGTTCTCATCTCTCTGTCGTTTTGCTTCTTTGTAAATTTTTTAGTCTTGGTTCTTGTTGTATTTTTTAAGTTTTTTTTTTTTTTTTTTTTCCCTACATCACTGAAGTTTTCTTTAGATAATTTTTGTAGGGAGAATAGGCCAATTTTCTAATGTATTTTTCTGTGTTTTGATTTGATGATCTAAAAGTCGCACTAAGAGTAGTAATCGAAACAAGTATTGCATAAGGTATTAGTGCCAAAATGACAAATTTAGTTAAAATTTCAGTTGGAATCTCTAAACTTTAGGGAGCTCCTTCAATGTTTGGGTGCCTTTGACATAATGGATTATTGACACTAGAAGTAAAAAGTTAGCAACTGTGGTTTTTCCTTGGAAAGGGAAAGTGAGTTGATAGCGCTTGGGTCTTTTATTGATCGAACAAAAAAAAAAAAGTAGAGAAAATGACAAGTACTTTTCTTCAATCAGTTTCTTATATAGGGAAAGTTAAGATTATGTGAGAATGGCAACTTAAGATCAGTTTCTTATCAAATCCCTCCTTTCCTATTCCATTTTAACACAACTCAATATCATGGTATAACAAAACATTGTATTACATATGTATAGCGCTGATATTATATATGTTTGTATATAACTATATTGATATATCATAAGTTTTACTAAGTTTGTATATAACTATATTGATATATCATAAGTTTTACTAAGTAGTTGTGCATTCTTGACAGAATGGCCTCACCAGAAACATGGAGCATAACAAGTAAAATCTGTGATTATTGAAGCGTTTGACACAACAAATATTTGGAAGCTCAAGGAGATTAGTGAAACTGCTTGGCATTTGGTCTTTAAGGTTCTCAATGACAACGGTTAAAAAGTTTTTAGGTTAGATTGCTATTCTGTATCGATTAGCATTAGGGACACATAATAACTCATCATCCATAGAAGAAGGCATTAGTGTTACTTCTCCATATAAACAATTGCCCTTCGTCTCAAAAAACTTAATACACAAGTCAATCTGCTTTTTTCTTTTCCTCCACTATTAAGTGTCAAAGTAATTGAATCTTCTAGCCTCAACTTTCTTCTTTCATTAGTTTGTGAAGTTTCCCACTAAAATTATATCTCTGGCTCACAAAATTTATGTATGGTCAATGAATTATAAACGTCAGTTATTTAGCTTTCATGAGAGATTTAATTTGTTTTATATTTACGTACAATCTTCTAGGTCAATGTACAGTTATATAGTTTACGAATATAGGCTCTCTTTTTGTTTGACCACTGCTGATACACATGAGTGCTCACTGTAACACAGGTTAACCAACAGATACTTGAAGACACAGGATGAATGGATGCACATGCATTTTGCTGCTTTATCTACTTATGTTTTGCAATTCTGAATTTTAAAAACAAGCCTGAAACAATTGTTATTTAGTGTGATGTAATTTTGATTTATGTAGCTGAACTAGACTATGGTTTTTAGATTTTGTGTTTTTCCCCGCTGATCCTAAAATGGACAGAACTCAAAAAAATCAAAAACTTATGATTGTTACTCAAGTTGAAATTACAAAATGAAAGCTCATCAACTGCTTCATACCCCGCAGCAACGCGCGGGCTGCCTGTCTAGTGCAGGACTAAAGTATAAGGGTTCAAGCTTCCATACTCAGCTGGATACTCAAGCACTGCTGTCGAGAAATGGATAATCAGTGTAACCAAGAACTGGATCAGATGTGTAGAAAGTATCCCTGTTGTACTTGTTTAAAGGAGCATTAAGCTCAAATCTCTTTGGCAAATCTGGATTAGCTAAGAACCAACGACCAAAAGCTATAAGATTTGCACGGCCTTCAGCCACAGCATTGTTCCCTTCTTCCCTGTCAAAACCACCAGTAGCAATGAAGGTACCATTAAAAGCCTTTCTCATGGGTACAAGACTGTGGGGACATTCAATTTTCTCTCTTGGCTCAAACATGTGGCAGTACAGGATCCCATACTTGTTTAAGGCATTGGCTAGATAAAGTCCCAACTCCTTTGGCTTAGAATCTCCGGATTCCATATAGTCGGAAAATGGAGAGAATCTAATTCCAACTTTATCTGCTCCTATCTCGTTGACAACAGCTTCAACAATGTCTAGTGCAAATCGGCAACGGTTTTCTAGAGACCCACCATATTGGTCTGTTCGATCATTTACTTCATCTTTTAAAAATTGTTCGATTAGGTAGCCATGGGCGCCATGGATTTCAACCCCATCAAAGCCTGAAAATCGATATCAACAAACAATAACATTGGTGTTACTGAATATTTTTGAAACATTTCATCACCCAATAACTGAATTGAAACAAAGAGACCATGATATTTTATTGATCAAATAACATAGTAAAAGTAAGAAATTGATATTTTCCACTACATTTTTTTTTTCATCCTCAAACAAGATATTATTGGCACCCCACTTTGATATAATACGTTTTAGTAAAAGGACATGTAAATTTATTTCATATTTAACTTAAACAAATATTACCAGCTTCCATTGCATTCCTTGCAGCAAGTCTAAAATCATTGACAATTTGAGGAATTTCATCTGTCCTTAATCGTCTTGGAGGTGTGAACTGCGCAACGTCAATGCCATTACCTCGTATCTGGGGGGTTAGGGGCTTGTCAGTAGAAGAGACTGGAGCTTGCCCATTCGGCTGATAGCCTATAAGCAAAGAGGGATAGAATCACTATGAGAACACAACAGATTATATTGAAGAAATATTAAATTCATTGATATACAGCAACCCCATAGCAGAAGCAACGTTGATAAATAATAATATTACTGAAAAAGATGTTTATAAAAGGATAGGTTTTAGATCGTTCGGTATAATACAGATACTATGCATGCAGGTTCTCTGGACCCAATCAAACATAATCATGTATCACTAGTCTAATAAGTCACTACACGCATGGGTTTCCATGATAAAGTCATGTCATAAATGTATAAGTCAGGGACGCACCACTATTTGAAACCCTCCCGACATGCCAAATCTGACAGATGAAGATACCCCCTTTAGCATGTACAGCATTGACAATGGGTTTCCATGCTTCAACTTGCTCCTTGGTCCATATACCAGGAGTATCTGGATACCTTAATATACAAAAGAAACAACAAGTGTCAAGTTTTGAAATGGGGAAATTGCAAATTCTACTGCATCTTGTGATTTAGAGTTTTACAGAAAGAAACATGATAGCTATTCTTTATGATTAAGTTACCCTTGTGCTGTGTCTGAAACTCCAGTGGCTTCACTTATGAGAAGACCCCCTTTGGATGTTCTCTGAGAGTAATATAGGATGGCATGCGGCTGGGGAACATTTCCGTATGATCTCGATCTAGTCAATGGTGCTAAAACAATTCTGGAATGGATAAACAAAGTAAACACTTATCAATACAACCATCAATACTTTCTTCAAGACATAGACAGTATCTATGGGATTACATCTACATGACCGGTGACAAGTTTGAAAGAGCTAGCATAACTAGCTAAGCCGAACAAAATATGAAACATTACCAAACATAAAACAGATAATGAAATGCTCAAGAAGGACACATATTTATCAATTGCAATTAAAAAAGAAATTCAACGATGAATTCAAAGCGGCATAGTAAAAATGCAGAGAGACAAAGATTTAAGCAAAGCCTACCTGTGAGAAAGATCGAACTTTCCCAACTTGTAGGGGGTAAGGAGAGGAAGTGTGGGAGCTTGGTTAGCCATCTATCTAATATTCAATCAAGTTGTTCGAGTTTCAGTAGTTCTGTTAAGGAATGGAAGAAACCATTGGGTTTTTAATCTTTTTATACGTTTGAGAGTGAACTAGAAGACAAAGTCGGATACTTGGACACAAAGTTATGTTCTCTTTCTTTGAAAATTGAAAATTGAAAATGCCGAAGCAGAGAGTGACGTCGTTTACCGAAGACTATTCTATGCACGACTAGGCATCCTGACCGTTCATTTCAACACGTGGATCAGCTTGCAGGACCCAAGCCACAGACGCAATCGGTTGTGGCTGTTATAATTCCCTTCGTCCTCCGGGGATGTTGGTCTTCAATTATGTGGTGGTGGTGTTGGCTGTACAAGTTCGAGGAAGGAGAAGAAGAGAAGATTGGTGGGGTTTAAGTTTCTGTAACTGTTAGTAGGCCAATTAGGGTGAGAAAGGGTCTGCATGATTTTTGGGTTTCTCCCAACACCATCAACATGGGTTTTGCCTTTTGATATCTGGGTTTCCTCCTCCGCTTTGAGTAGACCGAAACGTAGCCGGAAAACGCAGAAGACCGCTGAGTCTCCTCGTCTTCGATCTCTCTCCAAGTTCCATGCATGCGCGATTTGTTACGCCTCTCATCCAATCGGTCGACCTTAAATATGCGAGACCTTATTTTCTTTTTTTTCTTTTCTGTTTTCGAAAAGAGAAATTTTATTAACACATCACTAATTCTTACATACAAACCCCTATTTTTATAAATTCATAAATCACCGTTTTACCCTCTTCTTTCAATGAAAAACTAACAGCATATATCTAACTCCATACAATCTAATGACTTTAGATTGGAGGGCTGCCGGCAAGTAATCATTCCATCTTACTAGTACTCATTTGTGATGATAATGTTTATCATACCAAGAGTATTATGTATTTTTATATGGCCATATATGAGCGTAGTGCCATACTGAATGATAAGGAAAAAAAAAAACCATTGCTTAAACAAATGAATCATCTTTCTAAAGCTCATAAGCTTGCAAGTGAATATAGGATTAGCAAAGCATGCTGAAACTAATTTACAAAGATATGGAGATATGATGTTTATATATACACATTTAGGTTTAGAACAGCAACTTATTGGGGATTAATCGGATTATGTATATGAGGTTTGTCAAATTGAATTCGTCAACCATAATTATCCCAAGATAACGAGATTGTAGAGTTCCATAAGGAAAGAGATGGGGTTCAACACTAAGAGATGGAGTTGTTGTGTTTCTGATGCTGCAGAGCATAGATCATAAAGACGAAGTTGCAGACTATGTGAGAGAAGGGTAAAAGAGGAAAAAATAGGGAAAATGTGGCAAAAAAAGAGAAAGAGGTGTGTATTAAGAAAAATAGAATGTGTAAATAAAATTTCCCTTTCGAAAAAAAAGCTCGTATATATGAGATTTATGATCCCATGAATTTTTATTTTTTTTTGTTGAATTGTCCCTCCAGTGGTTAGGCTCCCCTTAGGAGTTGACTGTTTTTATCAGGGTTTAAAAACGGAAACTTTTGATTTTTCAACCCTAATTGTATTTCACTATTTCGAACACATCTTATTTCTCAAGAGTTTCGAAAAATTTGCTTTCTCTGTATAGTTGGTTCACAATTATATACATTTGCATATAACATACTAAACAAGTTATACCGTCATAAATATATGAAAATAAAAATTCCAACTTCCAATGTAAGCATGGAAAAGAATCCATGTAAAAATTTGAAGTATATTTAAAATTTCACAGTATTTTTCAAATCCCAGAGTTGTTGATTAAAATTTGTAAGTTTCAAATCACAAAAATTACCGAGTGAAAAAGAATTTTGTAATAGAGTGATCTTAGCCATTTATCTACACACCGCTTTATTATAACAATTTAATTTAGTTTATTTATTTCTTTTATTATTGGTATGCTTTTTTTCTTTTGATAAATAAAGCCCATTGAAATAAAAAAAAAAAATTCACTCCATCGGAAAGATAAAATTTCGTTCATTCTCTAAAAAATGAAAAAGAATTTTGTGATAGAGTTTCTTGCTTCATCAAAATGGTCGCAGCCTCTTAATGACGAGATGAAACTCAGTGTCACTGATAATATTTTCCAGTGGCAACTTATGGGTCCTCATGAGCATTGTCTTTTCGGCATATCGCCAAAACTGTAAAACAAATAGAGTAGCGAATGATGCACTCCTTAATAAATAGTGTTTGTTAGAATGCATAGAATTGAAAACTCCTGTTATTATTTCGGGATGTTTAGGTAATTTGGGATTTAGACTTTATATCCCCCCTTGTATTCAATGGTTTCGTTAATGGTTAAGGCATGAAGACGGCCGTTTAGTCCCTGTTCAAAAAATAATAATCTATATCTTCTCTAAAAATGATCTAGTATATAGAAATTTCATTTTCGTTTTCATTTCCAACCGTAAACCCCAAGACCCCGAACTCTAAACCTCAAACCTCAAACCTCAAACACAAAACCAACCCAAAATCCAAACCCGGCCCAACTCCAAACCCGGTCTCTTCTCTTTCCCTTTCTCCAACCCAAACTCGGCCGCCCCAATCTCCGATATCTCCGTCATTACGACCACCTTCGTCTCCTTACCCACCTCCCCTAAACCTAATGGCAACACCCATTACGGCCTCTTCCTCCTCCGCTTCTCCGCCATCCTTGCCGGGATCGTCGGCCTCTCATAATCATATCACCAAATTATCAATTAATCAACAAAACACTCTGATCCCATGACAACAACAACAAGATCAGTAAGAACAATCACACAGTTGGATATGCACTCTTCTTCATGCAACTATAAAATGCTTTTTGCAAATGAGGTATCTATATACATAGAGGGGTAGAAGTGAAGTTGCATCATATATATCCTGTCGAATAATACTCGACGACTTTTCAGTTGCCTTTTGAATAAATGTGTAGTGAATGATAGACTACATTTGACAAACACAACAAAATAAACAAGCCAGTAAACTAAAACTTACAGAACACTAAACCCATTTGTGCTTTTTAGCCAAGTGGGACTTTCCGGAATGACTTGCTTCTAAATAGAGAAACCTCATTTGCAGCATGACAAGGCCATTAGTCGTATGGGTGATTCCTGCACGTACCAACAGAATGACCCAATACAATGTGAAACGCACAGAACACTAACTGCCTATGAAAAAGATTGAACTTTCCCAATTTGTATGGAATAAAATGAGGAGTAGTGGAAGCTTGAGAGCAGACATGTAACAGTTCACTGATTTATTTGGTTGGTTTATTTTTTCGTTTTGTCTAAGAAAATATGAATAAAATACCCAGGTCTGTCTTTATACCTTCAGTAGGCAACAGTAACCAAAAATTGCCTACTTATCCAGTATAATCCCCACCTAACGTTCCTAATTGCCTAAAACAATCCAGGAATTGCCAACAAGCAGAGAAGATGGCAGTTCCTCAGAAAATGAAATGTCCCAAGCTCTTACAGTTTCAGGGGAAACTACAGTTCAACCAAGGAGTAGAGATTGAAGAGGAAAATCTACCTGTGAAATAATTAGAACTTGTACATGTGTGTCTGGAATCTGGAAGAGATAATTCCATGCCTTCTTCACCATCTACACACTCTAGACCTGCCCAAATTCACAATCCATAATTCTATCAAAGTAAAAGCTTGGCTACAACTCTACAAGCTCACCAATCACCAGGAAAGATAAAACTTGATCTTCATACAGCGGTTTGATCTAATAAGATGATGATGAATCGTGATCATGCAACTTGTAATGTATTTTCACTTGCAAGGCAATGTCACAGTCAACAGCAAAGTTCATAAGTCATTGTTTCCTCAGGTTAGTCAGGTATCTCTCAATGATTCTCATCATTAAGATACACAAAAACAGGTATAGGTATTAAAGGAAAATCTGCATTCATGTTGCTGATATGCATTTATCTGTAGTTGGCATCCAAATATGTGATAGGATTGATTTGTGGATCTAAACACAATTAACATTAAGGCTAGAGAGATTTTAGCTCTATCTTGTATATATTAGTTAGCCTTGTACTGTTGATATGCTATTGCAATATACAGAAATTCATCTTCACCATCTCATTTTGTTTAACAGGAGATCCAGCAGTTGGTACATGTCAAACGACAGGCCATTTTTATTGAATTCATCTTGTACAAGGGGCTACATTCAGTTTGCATCTTCACGTAGCAACAATCTACAATAAGACACTTGACCCCGCACTTGCAGAGTACAACGACTTGCAATATCAACCAGCCACACTACAAGAATTGAGAACTCTACAGTCTGGTTAACCAGCCTCGGCAACTTTGTATTTGCTACTTATATTTTTTTAGGTGTAGATGCTGGGAAAGAAAAGTAACACAAAAACTTTAAAGCAGACCAATGCAGGAATAAAGTATAAGGGTTCAAGCTTCCATACTCAGCTGGATACTCGAGCATTGCTGTCGAGAAATGGATAATCAGTGTAACCAAGAACCGGATCAGATATGTAGAAAGTATCTCTGTTGTACTTGTTTAAAGGAGCATTGAGCTCAAATCTCTTTGGCAAGTCCGGATTAGCTAAGAACCAACGACCGAAAGCTATAAGATCTGCACGGCCTTCAGCAACAGCATTGTTCCCATCGTCCCTGTCAAAACCACCAGCAGCAATGAAGGTACCATTAAAAGCCTTTCTCATGGGTACAAGACTGTGGGGACATTCAAACTTTTCTCCAACTGTCTTCATTCTTGGCTCAACCATGTGGCAGTACAGGATTCCATATTTGTTCAAGGCATTGGCTAGATAGAGTCCCAATTCCTTTGGATTAGAATCTCCGGATTCCATATAGTTGGCAAATGGAGATAATCTAATTCCAACTTTATCTGCTCCTATCTCGTTGACAATAGCTTCAACAATGTCTAGTGCAAATCGGCAACGGTTTTCTAGAGACCCACCATATTGGTCTGTTCGATCATTTACTTCATCTTTTAAAAATTGATCGATTAGGTAGCCATGGGCGCCATGGATTTCAACCCCATCAAAGCCTGAAAATCATAAAAAAATAACATTAGTGTATTGAAAACTTGTGAAACTTGTCATCACCAAAAACATATACAAAGAGACCATGATAATTTATTTATCATATAACATAGTAAAAGTAAGAAATTGATATTTTCCACTACATTTTTTTCATCCTCAAACAAGATACTATTGGCACCCCACTTTGATATAATACGTTTCTGTAAATGGACCATGTAAATTTATTTCATATTTAACTTGAACAAATATTACCAGCTTCCATTGCATTCCTTGCAGCAAGTCTAAAATCATTGACAATTTGAGGAATTTCATCTGTCCTTAATCGTCTTGGAGGTGTGAATTGCGCAACATCAATGCCATTAGCTCGTATCTGGGGGGTTAGGGGCTTGTCAGTAGAAGAGATTGGAGCTTGCCCATTCGGCTGATAGCCTATAAGCAAAGAGGGATAGAATCACTATGAGAACACAACAGATTATATTGAAGAAATATTAAATTCATTGATATACAGCAACCCCATAACAGAAGCAACGTTGATAAATAATAATATTACTGAAAAAGATGTTTATAAAAGGATAGGTTTTAGATCGTTCGGTATAATACAGATACTATGCATGCAGGTTCTCTGGACCCAATCAAACATAATCATGTATCACTAGTCTAATAAGTCACTACACGCATGGGTTTCCATGATAAAGTCATGTCATAAATGTATAAGTCAGGGACGCACCACTATTTGAAACCCTCCCGACATGCCAAATCTGACAGATGAAGATACCCCCTTTAGCATGTACAGCATTGACAATGGGTTTCCATGCTTCAACTTGCTCCTTGGTCCATATACCAGGAGTATCTGGATACCTTAATATACAAAAGAAACAACAAGTGTCAAGTTTTGAAATGGGGAAATTGCAAATTCTACTGCATCTTCGACCAAAAAAAAATTCTAATGCATCTTGTGATTTAGAATTTTACAGAAAGAAACATGATAGCTATTCTTTATGATTAAGTTACCCTTGTGCTGTGTCTGAAACTCCAGTGGCTTCACTTATGAGAAGACCCCCTTTGGATGTTCTCTGAGAGTAATATAAGATGGCATGTGGCTGGGGAACATTTCTGTATGATCTCTGTCTAGTCAATGGTGCTAAAACAACTCTGGAATGGATAAACAAAGTAAACACTTATCAATAACCATCAATAGTTTCTTCAAGACATAGGCAGTTTTTATGGAATTACATCTACATGAGCAGTGATAAGTTTAAAAGACCTAACATAACTAGCGACAGAAAATTATCAAATTATCTTAGCCGAACAAAATATGAAACATTACCAAACATAAAACAGATAATGAAATGCTCAAGAAGGACACATATTTATCAACTGCAATTAAAAAAGAAATTCAACGATGAATTCAAAGCGGCATAGTTCAGTTGTAATAAACCCTTCCCCGCTTCACACCTTGCACATGTACTATCCCCGTCTGATGTGTCGTCTTACTAATCAGATATGCAGACAATTTGTTTCAAGATGTGAAGCTTATTGATTCTAATTTCTGTCCTTTTACCGCTGACCACATATACTATGTGCAGTGTTCCAATTACACAAATAACACTGACTTTAGATTTTTGATATGTCCAAGGTTTGAAAGTATGGCCTCCATTGTTCACACAAACTTAAAGATCGAACAAATGCATGGTGGCAGAAGATGCTAAACTACTACAAAAATATTACCGCTGATGTAATGTAAGCTAAGCTAATCCACAACCAAAGACCATAGCTAAACTAATTTGAGAAATCACAAAAGCAGTCAACTTTTTCCAGTCCTTGTTCACTAATTGGGATTTCCCCAAACTATTGGCCATCTAAATTTAGAAGTGATGAGAATATGCTAATGCTAGAAACAATAGTGTACAGACCCAGCGAATCAAGGTTCAAGATTATCATCTCCATTGTTCGCTCACACTAAAAGAACAAACAACCCATGATTAAAAAGATGCTAGACTACCAGTGAAGAATTTCATTTACAATACACAAAAAGCAGTGCACATTTCCAATTTCCTCATTTTCTCATTTGGAACTTCCCTCAAACACCTGGTCTTCTAAGTTTACAGAACCAAACCCAGACAAAATCATGCAAATCATATCCCCAACACACAAATTCAACCAAACCCAACAATTTTTTGGGTCTTAGCAATGCAAAGTAAGATTGAGCAAGTATTTCAAACCAATCACAACGCAAGACTTATTTATACTAAAGCAGTAAACTTTCTTATTGTTGTTCAATTTGGACTTTTGACACACACAATGGTCTCAATTTATAAACTAAAACCCAGATCATATTATGACCCAAATGAAATTTGGAAGATGAAAAAGCAAAACATGTTCTTGGGCACTGCAATAATCAACCAATGTAAAAATGCAGAGAGACAAAGATTTAGGCAAAGTTTACCTGTGAGAAAGATCAAACTTTCCCAACTTGTAAGGAGTAAGGAGAGGAAGTGTGGGAGCTTGGTTAGCCATCTATCTGGTCTTGCAATCTAGGTACTTCAAGCTGTTGGAGCTCTAGTTGTTCTGGTTTGGAAATGAATGGAAGACACAATTGGGCTATATACGTTTGAGAGTGAACTAGAAGACAAAGTCGGCTACTTGGAAACGATTGGGTCCATTGTCACTGTCCTGCTTTAGCTTTTCCGAAGCTCGTGGGCTTGTATAATGATGATTAGATGCTCAGTGACGTGCGGAGTTACGTGGTTTGTGGTTCACTGAGCTGCCAGTGCTGACTTGTAGCCATAATATGTTGTCTTTCTTTGAAAATTGAAAATGCAGAAGCAGAGTGACGTCGTGCACCTGTTGGCACAATTTCTTCTTTTTTTGTGTATTTTTTTTTTTTCTATTTTAAGAGAAAAAAAATGTCTCAAATTTTTCATTTTAAGCCGGAAAGAATAATGATCATTACATAGCTAAAAGACAGGTCATCTTTATTGAATTCATGTTGTACAAGGATACAATCAGTTGCATCTTCGCATAGCCACAAGCTACAATGAAACACTTGAAGGCAGGGGCGGAACTACATCTAAGGCCGATGGGGTCTGGACCCCTCCCAGCTTTCTATCAGATCTCGTATTTGATGTGTTGCATCAATAAAAGTTACTTAATATGAGTTGATTTCAAAATGTGAACCCCAGGTGTCCCATTTATAGGTAAGGGAAACAAAAAGTAATCAGATCAAAAATGACTAATTATTTTGTTATAATTAATATTTTATTATTGTGAATTGGGATCCACAAACAGTTGGTGTCTCCCGATAATAAAATGGTTGGTTAATAATGGTAAATATGTTAGGAATAATTTCAATTTTATTAATGTAAAAAACTTTTTAACTTTTCAATTTTATATCAATTTTGTGCGTCTCCTTCTCTTATCTCTATCTAGCATGGACTGAAATGGTGCGAAACTAAATTATCATTCACAATATCTTTCATGTCGATAGGTATAAATACAATGCCGGAGGGAGAAACAAAACCTGTATGGGGGCAAAATTTGTCTTAGCTCGTTGTGTTGGAGTTTTCAGGAAAAGAAACGCAACAAAATGACTTTTTTTTTT
>NC_020493.1:16963621-16965594 GCF_000184155.1 Fragaria vesca subsp. vesca | reverse complement strand
CTCTCTCTCTCTCTCTCTCTCTCTCTCTCTCTCTCTCTCTCTCTCTCGCATTTAAAACCCATTAGCCAGCCATGGCTTCCCACTTTTCTCTCTCCACATTTTCTCTCATCACCCTCCTCTTCCTCGTCGCAACCGCCTCGCCGGATGCCGCCTCCTCCACCACCATCGGCGTCACCTATTCCGCCTCCACCGTCGCCACCTACCCCCTCCGCTACTAGAGCACGTGGCCTCGACCGTAACTTCCCTCGGCCTCGCCGCCCTTCGCCTTGACATCTCTGACCCCAACCTCGTCCGCGCCTTCCTCTACTCCAACACCACCCTCCTCCTCACCATCCCCAACGTGTTGGTCCCACCTCTCGCCACCAACCGCACCAACGCCCTCCGGTTTGGTTTCAAGAGATCTCCCTCAGTCTTCCGGTTTGGTTTAAAAATTCGTCTTGGTTTCAAATTCAGCTATTATTTTGCTCAGAAATCACAAGGAAAGCTCATGGAGCTCGTTAAGGAAGTCAGCCCCTACAATGCAGAATTCTGAAAGTTTCAGATAGTTAGGCCTCCTCTGAGGCATTTTCGTGGCTCATTCGCGCTTCCTTGCAAGGGTTTAATGTCTGTTCGCCCTACACCATTATTGAGCCATGATATTGGACTTCAAATCTGAAAAAGAATCATGCCATTCGCTGCTTTGTAGCATGAGTTATGAGCTCCAGAAGTTGACAGCTTAAAACAGCCTTTTTCCAGAACTTAACTACATTGTGTTTTGTGGCTTTGCTTCTTTGTCTTAACGCGTACCTATCATTGAGGTATTGATTTTCACATCAACATGTGATGTCATAGAACATTGTGGAATCAAGAGTCATCCATATCAGCCATGGGACGATCAAGATACAAGCTCAAGAAGTCAGCCAATTAATAAGCAAAAGCTGGAAATTTCAGAATCAGCTTTCCTGGAGATGTTGTGTGAGATCATCCGTGCCATCTTTCATGGTTTATTTGGCCATTATCTTCATCAATCCTTCAAGTACATTGTTGTACTACAATCCCAGGTCAAGAACTGATCAGAAACGTCATCAGAGCAGGGGCGTAGGGAGAGGGGGCCGAGAAGGGTCAAGTGACCCTTCTCATGTGTAATCTTTGGTGGATTAGTTAAATTTTATATAGAAATGACCCTCCTAATTAAGTTCTAACAAATAATATTATTTCCCTTTCTAGTTGTAATGTTTGATAAATTCCTTCTTAATTTCTATAAATGCAAAGGAAAAAGCAATTTATAATCGATGTTTCTCTAATGAATCAATCGAATGAGGTAATTTATAAAGTTAGGTATAAGTCAACTATTAAAAGATTTTACATGAAACAACTAGGTTATCGATATTTTGTCTTACCTTAATAGCCGTTTAAGTCTTGACCCTTCTAAATCGAGTTTCTAGCTACGCCACTGCATCAGAGCATGGCGTAAATCGTGCATATAGTTGGCATCCTGGGCAACAAAAATCATCAGCTTTTCATAAAGCTTTTTGTGGAGTTGGTTTCTGGGCTCTTGGAAGTTTCTCATGAAGGAGTTGTTTCAATTCTGTTGCCACGACATCATACATTAATGTTCTGTCATAAAACAACCAGTAAGTGGTTCACAGGAGTTTATTTGATTCATCTGAAGTTGGCTTCATGAAATATGCCTACTTTGAGAGAGAGAGAGAGAGAGAGAGAGAGAGAGAGAGGTAGTAGTAATAATATATATAATAATATACTACGTAACGTAACGTACTTAGTAACGTAGTACTAACTTAACGTAACTTAAGTTAACGTAAGTTACGTACGTAGTTACGTACGTACGTAGTACGTACGTACGTACGTATAGTAGTAGTACGTAGTACTAGTAGTATATAGTAGTACGTAGTAGTAGTACGTACGTAGTAGTAGTAGTAGTATAGTAGTAGTAGAGAGTAGTAGTAGANAGAGAGAGAGANANANANNANANA
>NC_020493.1:16962531-16963614 GCF_000184155.1 Fragaria vesca subsp. vesca | reverse complement strand
GAGNNGNNNAGAGNGAGNGAGAGAGAGAGAGGTGGGTATTAAATAGAATTTCCAGTTAAAAAATATGTCCAGTCAGCGACTTAACCACTGATTTGGACGGCCACTTAACGGATGGACCTAATTGTGTGACATTGGATAGTTTGAGGAGTGATCGATTGAAATTGAAAGTTAATGGAGTAAACTGTCGAGCGCATGAAAGTTAATGGAGTGACCAGTAATTTCTCCTTCTTTTTTTTTGACATTAACGCAGCAAACGACTTGATTTTCATATTTTAAACTTTTCAATTATATATTCAAGAGTGCATAGCTTCCTTTTTCTCTTGTTTTGTGGGAATTGTGGGGCTTTATGAAATTTTTATATATTAAACCAATACAATTGTAAGATTTCTAGTGAGGGAATGGGGGCACATCAGATCAAAACACAGCTATATGTTGAAATCTAATGGGGGCACGGGCCCTCACTAGTCCTGAACTGGCTCCGCCAATGTATAAATATGGTTCTACAAGATTTTCAGGTTTAAACGTCTAAATTATTGCCATCAACGCTTTTTACTTAATTTTTTTTATGAGTGACGTTTTATTGTCTTTATTGAAACTAAATAAAAATTTATAAATTTTTTGATGATAGATGATGTATAAATACTGCTACATTTAGCATATAGTTAACGAAAATAATTTAAAATTATATTTAAATAAAATAATTAAATCCAAATCGAGTCGTCTATCGTCAAACTTGAACCCCCTCTAAGTGTAAATCTTGGCTCCGCCACTGCTTAAAGGGTACTTGTCAAACCCCGGTTCTTAAGTTATTTTACGGTTATTTATTTTTGGTTTTATCTTGGTCTTTTACCGTGTTAAGTAACCGTTTACTGTTAAAGACCTTATAATTGACTTTTTGTAGGCAAGTTATTTTGGAAAACTTTCTTTAAGGAAGTTGTATAGGACGTTAATATGAGTTCATAGACATGTTATACGCAAAAATCGGAGTTAGCACGAAAAAATTATCAGATAAAAAGGGTAAATTTTGAGTTAGTAAAAAGGGGGTAAAAAATTTAAGTGGGTTTATTTTGTTGGGGTATTAAG
>NC_020493.1:16957333-16962511 GCF_000184155.1 Fragaria vesca subsp. vesca | reverse complement strand
ACCTACCTACCTACCTACCTACCTACTCTACTCTCTCTCTCTCTCTCTCTCTCTCTCTCTCTCTCTCTCTCTCTCTCTCTCTCTCTCTCTCTCTCTCTCTCTCCTGAAGCCTCCCGACCCGCCGGAGACCCAGCCTCCATTCACCGCCGTCCGGCCACCATAGACCGCCGGACCAGCTCCGTTTGGACCCCCGTCGCCCCCTCTCTCTTCTTGGGCCGGTGACCGAGCGTGTGATGCCACCGGTCAAGAGAAATCCCGCCTGAGACGCCGGACAACCCTTCACCGGAGTTCCCTCCTCCGGCCACCATAGCTCGGGATTTGTGGCTCATCTTGAAGCTCTCATCAAGGTTAGTAATCCCTCAAAAGGAATTGGCTCAATTCGATCTTGGTAGGGAGAAATGTATAATTGAAGTCCTATGGTTCAATTTAAGGTTTTGGTTCGATTAACCTAGTTAGGCTTAGAAATAGATCTTGTGCTAGTTAAGGAAGTTGTTGTGTAGGTTGAGGGTAGTGTTGTGTTAAAATTTGGGAAGCATTGGAGGTTGCCGGAGTACAGCTGCCGGCCGCCGCCCCTTAAGGACAATTTTTTCATGTTTTTGAGATGGTTTTAATGAGAGGAGTTTAATGAAGTAAAGTTTGGAATTTTTGGAGGAGTTTTGATAAGATTTGGGATTTTTCAATGGTTAAGAATTGTGACGGTTATTAGAGTAGGATTTCGGCAGTTGGTTTAGCAGGTTTTAAATTCTAAAAGGTTAATTTATGGCTATTGGTAAGTGTGGAGTAATGTGAGCCTTATTAGATTAAAAGTGGAGAAGTTGGGCAAGGGAGATAAAACTATAGGCTTCCTTTTTTATTTCGGAAATATTTATTTAAGCTTTAATCTAGTCTGGAGACTTAATATTATTTATTATTCAGGACGTGAGGAGGATTGTGTTGGGAGACCTTGGATCGACGGCAGGCATGATAGCGACCGAAACCGGGCGTTTCAATTAAAACCTTTTTGTGTCAATTGTAGTATATAGCAAATAAGGGTATCGTTATAAAAGCCGGGGATTGAGGGTACCTTTACAATTACGTTAATTACAAAACAAGAGAAAAAAAAATATTATAGTACTAGAGATATGGGGTTATATGATTATAAACAAGAGAAAACAAAGAAACAAAATAAAACAGAAAAGATCAGATGGATGAGACGTTAAAGACTTGGAAATCCACCACCAAGTATGTTTCAAGATAAGTTAACAACCAAAGCTTCAATTATTAAGTCACAAATCGGTATCAATCAAGAACAAACCGTGAACGCACCGCGTAAGTCCTTATTACTTCCCTTGAATACTTAAGCAAGATGAACGCACCATTACTAAGCCTTTAGAATAACTGATCAAGGTATAGACGCTATCCTATCAACAAATTATTCTAAGCATAAAGATCAATGAAAGTGATTGAACAAGTATGCAAAACTAGTGTGGAACGCTTACCTAGCATGCAATCATTTTTATTTGGTTTCACCTATTGTCCTATAGGTTTTACTACTTTGAACTAAGCCGTATTAACCGTTTAGGAGATTAAACAACCTAATTCTAGCCCCACTCACAAGTTCATAATGTTCTATGTTGCGCATACATGAACATAAACAAGCAAAAGTTCTCCATAAACCAAAACCAAATAAACAATTTGAAAGACTTAATAATTCGAAACCAAGGTTCTAAACAATATCTAAAACATTCTTGAGGCTTCAAACCTTGCCCCTAACTAAGAGAATTCAGCCACACATGGCTGCAAAGACACACAAGGAGAATGAAAGATGACAAAGGAAAGATAAACCGTGGATGATGGAGAGATCAATGATGGCTTGGCGGTTTCCTTGTGCGAGTCCGCAACTATGGAGGTTCTGATGATGTGAGATCGCTGGCCTCCTCTCTAATCTTCCCGTCCTCTCTCTCCTCCTTTCTTTTCTGCTGTGATTAGGGTTATAAAACCCTCAAAACTCATCCATGGGCTTACCAATGTGGCCTGGGCCTCAAACTAGAAGTTTTGGTCCAAATCAGAAATTCGGGCAGACTGACCTTCGGCCACTCAAACGGTCATAACTTCTTCTCCAAAATAGTTATTGACGATCCGTAAAAAGTTTTGGAAAGTAGACTCTTGTAGCTTTCCATTGATATATGGCACATCTCCTAGATGGTTGTGAGCTAATCACAATCTTCTGTCGAAGTTGACTGACTATTTCTGACAGATTTTCTGATTTCTTTCCTTGCACAACATGAATTATTTTTCCTTCAAGATTTCACCTCTTTTGTCTCTTTTAGGCTCCTCGGCTTTATTTATGACCTAAAAACGCAAACTTAGTTAATATGAATATTGTTAAGGGAATTACATAGCTAAATAGGGTCGGAAATACATTGTAAACGTAACATTTTGTGCTCCTACCAAGGCATAGCCGTATACTGTGAGTGGACACTTTAATTTTAATAAATAAGCATGCAAGATTTTATAATTTATTACTTTATTTACCGAGATTATATTAAAATTTCGGTTTATGTTATGGTTTTGAATTTAGTGAGTTTGAAGCATTGATTTAAGTGTTGGTCATGCTTTATGGATTTGAGCTCGGGTTATAAAGTTGATATTTGAGTTTTGATATTTTTTATGACTCCGGATTTAAAATATTATCGGTTTTATTTTGATGACTTCGAGATTTATAAATGATTACCGAAAATGGGATTTTCGGTAGTTCTCCATCATAATTTAATTGTTTATTTGAGGCATAATGATTTTGACTTGGAGAATATTTTAGCGAGTATTTTCGAGTGGAGATATTATTATTTATGATTTATATTTGATATTGAAATCTCGCTTATATTTATAAATTTGAGAATGTTTTGACGTGTGAGACACATCATTGAGTTTTAATATAATTTCTTATGATGATTTTCAAGTACGGTTGGGAACCGTACCATTCGTTTGATATTGGGGAAGTTTAATGGATTTAAGTGACTTCGTATGTTTTAATCACCATAATATAGGGTCGCTTATATTGATTATTGCTAACTAACCATTATTAGCGGTTCTCACCATAGGTGAGTAGAGCGTTTAGCGTGGGACACTATTATAGCCTGGGAGGCAACCGATCGGTATTTATATTTATTAGTTAGCTAGCCTTATTAGCGGTCCTCATCATATGTGAGTTGAGCGCTTAGCGTGGGACGCTGTTATAGCCTTATTTAGCGGTCCTCATCATATGTGAGTTGAGCGCTTAGCGTGGTTAGCGTGGGACGCTATTATAGCCTGGGAGGCATCGACCCGAGCTTGGGAGGCTCCTTTTACATGGTGATAACTCTTCCCCTTATTTATTTTTCTCAGTTATATAATTGATTAACCAGCGGGGCTAGTTTATCCCTCATTTTGAGATTTCTATTTTATTTAACCAGCTGAGCTGGTTTATCCAGTATTAAGTGAATTTGGATTTAAAGTTTTAAGGACGTTCAAAGTTGCGTGCAACCAAGTTTTAAAGTTGAAACATGGGAAAGTATATAAATTATATATGTTTTTAGTTAAGTTATTTAATTTATTTTTCGTCCACTCACTCTAACGTTTCAAATTACTTTTCCCTAGGCCCTTTGGTTTTAAATGCCCAGTTTGCAGGCTAAGTTTAAATGAGGTCGAGCGTACATGGAGTCGAGGCATAGTCAGAGGCTGCTTCCGCTTATTCTTTATTCATTGTTTTTATTTCATTATAGATATGCTCTGATAACCATTTGAGATAGTTAGAATTTGATTAAAGCTAGTTGTATTATGGGAGATGTTATGAACTTGGGGAGCAGGAAGGCTCCAAGAGTTGAGGTTGGATAGTTTATTATAGAAGTGTATCTGGAATTTTTCAGGTAAGGGTTGTCTATTTTCAAGGTAGATTATGCCGAATTTTCGGTGAATTTTCCTTAGAGGTGGACCCCGCAGGACTTACCTCGAGTTTCAGGGTGAAATTCGGGGTGGGTCTTGACAATACTTGCAGAGACCACAACTTAATTAGGGCTAGTTTGGTATTGTTGTGATTTTAAAAAAAACTAATGTTGCTGTACTGCGAAAATAATCAGCTGTGAGTTAAAACAGTTTTGTGTTTATTAAATATTAGTTTTAAAAGTGATGCCAAAATAAAATTTATTAATTTCTAGTGTTTTTAGTGACAGCTGCTTTTAAAAGTAACATTTAAATTGTTTCTAAAAACTGATGTCAATGACCTGTAATTTTCAAAAAAACTACTTTTCTTTCATTTATAAAACACTATAAAATCTAAAAGTTCAGATAGAAGCTGATTTTTTTTAAAGTGAAGCTATACCAAACTAGGCCTTACAGTATCAAACAGCTAGCTACACCACCAATTGTTAACCAGCCTCTCCAACTTGGTATTTACTATTTTTATTTTAGTGCAACATGCCCTGAAAGAAAAGCAACAACAAAGCTTCAATGCAGACCAGATGCATGAGAAAATAAGAGAGTTCAAGCTTCCATCGTCAGCTACAAACTCGTGCAGTGCTGTCAAGAAATGGATAATCAGTGTAACCAAGAACCGGATCAGATATGTAGAACGTATCTCTGATGTACTTATTTAGAAGACCATTAAGCTCAAATCTCTTTGGCAATTCCGGATTAGCCAAGAACCAACGACCAAAAGCAATAAGATCTGCACGGTCCTCAGCTACAGCATTATAAAGAAGCGTGAATGTGCTTCTGGTGAATATGTCTGTATTATGTATCCATCTTAATCAAGTTTACAAGAGGTTTATATACAACCTAACATCTGCTAACCCTAGCTAATAGGGCTGACGTGTATAGTTACAATAGGAAGGCTAGAAGAATAAGGAAACAACTCAATCAGTTGTTACAGATTGATCTACTCGAGTTATAAGCTGATCCTCTCCTTTAATACTCCCCCTCAAGTTAGAGTGTATATTGATGACACCTAACTTGCTAAGAAGAATGTCAAACTGTGCAGTACTCAATGGTTTGGTAAATAAGTCGGCAATCTGCTCTTTAGTACCAATGTGCGCAGCCTTGATCACACCTGCATGCATCTTTTCTCTCACAATATGACAATCAATCTCGATGTGTTTAGTACGTTCGTGAAATACCGGATTAGTGGCAATGTAGATAGCAGCTTGATTGTCGCAAAAGAATTGA
>NC_020493.1:16894898-16957313 GCF_000184155.1 Fragaria vesca subsp. vesca | reverse complement strand
CCATTGATTGTAGTTATCCTCCATCAAGGACTGTGACACGAGTATCATGCCAGGCTGGTCCGAATGATGAATGTAGAGAGGATGATTTGAATACTCCCATGCTTGCGGTGTGCGTGCGTTGCTGGCCGAGGCTTCATCCTTGAGGAATTTCTCCTTCAACAACAAAGCAAGCTCTTTCTGCTCGTCACCTGTCATGATGGTGAGTCGGGATTTGTGTTTAGGATTTTGGTTTAAAGCTGCTTGGTCCCAGATCGTGGCTCTGGTACCATAAAGAAGCGTGAATGTGCTTCTGGTGAATATGTCTGTATTATGTATCCATCTTAATCAAGTTTACAAGAGGTTTATATACAACCTAACATCTGCTAACCCTAGCTAATAGGGCTGACGTGTATAGTTACAATAGGAAGGCTAGAAGAATAAGGAAACAACTCAATCAGTTGTTACAGATTGATCTACTCGAGTTATAAGCTGATCCTCTCCTTTAATACATTATTCCCATCTTCCATGTCAAAACCACCAGCAGCAATGAAGGTACCATTGAAAGCCTTTCTCATCGGTACAAGACTGTGGGGACATTCAATTTTCTCTCTTGGCTCAAACATGTGGCAGTACAGGATCCCATACTTGTTTAAGGCATTGGCTAGATAAAGTCACAACTCCTTTGGCTTAGAATCTCCGGATTCCATATAGTAAGAAAATGGAGAGAATCTAATTCCAACTTTATCTGCTCCTATCTCGTTGACAACAGCTTCAACAATGTCTAGTGCAAATAGGCAACGGTTTTCTTGAGACCCACCATATTGGTCTGTTCGATCATTTACTTGATCTTTTAAAAATTGAACGATTAGGTAGCCATGGGCGCCATGAATTTCTACTCCATCAAAGCCTATAAAATCAAGAAACAATAACATTGGTGTTACTGAATATTTTTGAAACTTTTCATCACCCAATAACTGAAACAAAGAGACCACCACTTTGATATAAAACGTTTCTGTAAAAGGACATGTAAATTTATTTCATATTTAACTTGAAAAAAAAATGTACCAGTTCCAATGCGGTCCTTGCAGCAAATCTAAAATCATTGACGATTTGAGGAGGGTCGGGGATTAATTAGAAGGAGTGAGGTCGGTGGAAGAGGAGAAGTTGTTAAATGGCAGAAACCAAGCTCAGGGGTGGTTAAACTGAACATAGATGGAACTCTGGATGTTACTCATGGACTGTTTGGAACAGGAGCAGTATGCAGAGATGAGTATGGAACTTGCTTAGGCGTGCTGGCAGTACCAGGTTTGGGGTACATTAGTCCTCAAGCTTGCGAACTGTAGCATTGGTGAATGGGTTACATTTCTGCTTGCAGGCTGGCTTCACAAGGTTGCATATTTAAGGGGATGCGGCGTTGGACTCTACCCTTGATGACTATAGTGCTGAGGGAGCTCTTATTGAGGAAGCGAAGTTTTATATCAGTTGTTTTCAGACCTGTACCTGGAGTTTTGTACCTAGAAAGGGCAATATAGCTGCTCATACTGTAGCTAGACAAGCCATATCTTGCCCTTTCCCCACGTATTGGTGGCAAATGGTACCGGAGTGGCTAACTTCTATAATAGTTGATGAGTCAAGATTGTAAGAGTTTTTTGTTATGGAGTGTGGTTCTTCCCAATAATTTTTTGGGTTTAATGAGGCCACTATATACTCCTTGATGTAAGTTCTCTATAATAGAATGAATTTCACCTTTTGATCAAAAAAAAAAAATATATACGCTGCTAAGTTATAAAATCCTTACATAATCTGTCTCTTGCCATTTATGACCTCCGACCGATAAAAGCTACATCCCTTGCTAAAGGGGAAAGGCTTCCCGTTCCATTCTGACAATATTTATTATTTCAGATGGGAACAGATCTTAGATGTGAAAAAGTAATATAATTTCCATCCACATACCTAATGCCATGTCGATCGCCCCAACTGCTGTAGAATCCTTGGTGGATAAATCGTCAATAACGAACTGAAGGTCTTTGCCAACAGAATCATTAAACTTTCTAAAGAACAGAAGTATATCCTGCAAATCATTTGAAGCCAGAGTTTTGCCATGAGAAGAAAGCACAATAACAAATTCTACGTGCTTTAATATAGTACGCTGTGCTGTTTGAGTGATAATAAAAGGCTAAAAAGACAAGTTTAAACCCAAACTTTTATGGTAACAATCAGGAAAACAAATGGCTGACAATACATTATGAGGGTTTGTGCCTTTGCGGCCATAAAATTTCACCAGACCAAGAACCAAAACCTGAAGGGATTAGTGACCAGGAAATCTATTTAATATTTAGTGAGATATTTAAATGATAAATTAACCCATCCAGCTGTGTCAAACCATATATCAATCTTGTTATGCATTATGTGTCCAAAATCACCCATCAAGAATGGCAAAGAGATCTGCAATCACCCTATCTCTTAATCTTTCTATTGAGAAATCATCCCATATAATTACTGTGGAAGTAGAGAGTAGGTTGAGGAAAACAATTGAAGTGTCTCAAGCTGGTCCAGGTACTCTGACCTGTTTACAACTGATGATATGATTCTTTTTCTGAGGCTACTTCTCAATTAGCTAGGATTCTTAACATGAATATTAATTTGAGAAATTTTGTTGCAGCGTCAGGTCAAACTATATATTTCCACAGACTAATCACATATTACTGTCAAAATGGCAAGGATGTTGAGATTAGCTGCACCTTACCGGAGTTCAAGCCTTGGCCTGGTATTCCTCGCATCCAATCCAAATTTTTCAAAATCTAACTATATGGAGCGTGACATTTCTTTTACTACTACATAGAAAAGTAAGATCCCTCTATATATGGCTGGTAGAATGATTTTATCCGATCAGTACCTTCGTCTATTCCAGTACACTCAATGAAAACTGCTAAGCAATATGTATGTAGACCTAAATCTAAAGGCATTTGGCCATCAAGTCTGCTGAGATACGTACAGACTTCATTATCATTACTATAGTCCTGTTTACTAGAATATTCAAAAACGAATCTATTGTGAGCAACTTAGAGGGGTGCGTCTAATAAAATGGAGGGGTGTTATGCATTGTGCATTCATTTGTAATGAACTCCTAAATTGGTCTTACCCTTAGCCATGGTGTTTCAGCATAAACTCTATGACAGTTAACCAAGCTAACAGCTAACAGCTTTTCTATTGACTGGAAGTCTGGAACAAACACAATACCGTTATCTAAAGTACTTAGTAGACAGAGCAATCGGAGCCAAAGACTCGAAATTCAAATTCAGATAAGTGAAATCTAACGCCATAAAGTACCTTGGAAAACAAGAAACCCCTCCAACACTTTAACAAACAAATGCACAAATATTCAACAACACTCGATCATTTCGAAACTTTCGTTGTACAATGTTAGTTGTTTCTATCAACTTTGAGATTAACCTACACTCATTTCCTCAGCTGCGGCGTTGGAAGTGGGGAATCGAAAGGGAGGAGACTTGGTGACGTGTAAGAGAGGTGGTGATGAAAATACGGCGGGCTTTATCATCAGCACTGGACAGTAGCTCACGACGTACTGCTCTTTTCTTTTCAAGTGCTGTTTCCTGAAATTAGAATACTAATAAAATGAGAATCCCATTACTATTACGACATGAATCTTATACTACTTGAGCAAGAGTCCCATTACCGAGATAACATATGCATGGGATATAAGATACAGGATGTCATACCAGATGATGAGGTGATATGGGATTTTTTCGCCTTCAACAATATAATATGTTCCACAAATATATACCCTCCACTTGTCTTTCTCATCAAAGGCTGCAAATGGAAATCCCAGCTCCTTAGCCTTCTATTGTTGCATCATTCCACAAAGTGGATGAGAACTTTTCTTTATTTTCTTTTATTGCAATGTCCGGCTGGTTATTTGGGTCATTTGGACGGCAATGAAACATCTTTGAGGATTCAGAGGGGTGAGAGTGGAGGGGGTTTGTGGTTCAGGACTTCAGGCAGCGTTTTGGTCATCTTCATGGGCATCTGTTGCTGATATTTACAGGATAGGAAGTCGTCCATCCATATTTTCTTAATTGTGAGACTGAATGCACCTATAACTAGGTGTTGGTGTTTCTGTATTTTTTTTCTTCCAGCGTGATGCTGATCTTCATCCATTGGATCTAATTGATTTGAGTGGATTTCATGTATATGCTAGTCGTAAAATGAGAAGAGACCACTAAAAAACCGGTTTGAGAAAATATACCAACCATAAATCATAAATAATAAAAGCAATCAAACTCTAAAGAAAGAAAAGGGAGCAATTGAATATTAACAGATATTAGTTCTGCTGGATGGTCCTCCCCATCCCCACCAGGATGAACCTTTCCAGGAGTAGAATCTAGAACCCAAACCTAAGAAAAATAAATAGAAATAAAAAGATAAAATCTACTATGATAAGGGATTATGTCCACATACACAGAAAGTACATAAACCCAGTAATCAACTATACATTACTCACTCTGACTGGTCGTACAAGAGGCTTTGCAACTTGCTCCACCATGCTCAAGGCGACTACATGACAATTAGAAAGCGTAGCGAGCATCAGAGCCATTTGAAATAGTAGATCTAGAACGAAGTGTGTGACATATTAAAACTGTGCTAAGTACCTTTCCCCCCGAAACTGTGACCAACCAAAACCCGAGGTGTTATTCTAAGCTGCCGAACCTTGCAGGAAGAAGAAACAATATAACAGAAGAAATTAACTAATGCCAGAGAAGATTTTAGACAGGAATTTACAAACAAAGATGGAGTGTTCAAATGCTGCTTATACAATGAAAATCATGCAAGCCATGTTGAGATCATAAGTGTAGAAGGCATTTGGTTCTTAGCTGATTCCTTATATGTCATCACTTCTAATTTATTTTCTTCGAGTGTAAGTATAGAGAATCTGCAAGAGATGGACTTTCCTTGGAAATAAGGATAGTTAAGGCTCAGAAATACGTACTAGTTTCAAGACATCAAGAGCAGTGGAAGAAACAATATTGGGACCAGTTTTCTTAATTGAGGCTGAATCACCATGACATCGCAGGTCCACCAATAGGAACTGTTACAACAAACAAAAGAAAAACAACTTTGGATTCTCACTAATGCCAAGTACTAAAATATTCAGTCTACATAGATACAGAAAGGACATGCTAAAGACATGCTTCACAAATAGAAGCAGAGCTTCAGGGGTTAAAAGAAAGAAAAAAAAAATTAAAACATGAAATAGGTTCAACATCCTATTAGAAAAATAAAAAATAAAAAATATAGTCAAAGGACCTCCTATTAGAAATTTAGAAATATTTTGAGCTTTACCAGATAACAACATGCTCCAGTGATATTAGTGATAAAACGCAGAGGATGATACCTGCCACGTTGGAAATTCTTGTGCCAATCTTCTAGTGAAATTTCCTGAAGCAGACATTAAATAATGAATTATGAACTACTTCTGCACATGACTCCCAGAAAACACCTGTAGGTGCAGCAGACTACAACAAAGGACTCTGATAACTTGTAAGGAAAACAAAACAAATTATCCGGGGAGGTAATGATTAGATACAATAACTAAGGTGACAATCAGATAGTTTCTGTGCCCACGACATAGTTTTCCGTTCAACAAAATTCTCAAAGAACAATAGGATGGACATTCAGACTCAAAAGGTTCTTCAATAATGGGGAATTACCAAGGATAATACCGAAAGGAAGTCCATCACAAAAATATCATTTTCAAATATAATAAGAAATGGTACTTTGTGTGAAAGTCTAAAGTATCCTTCTCTCAAATTTGTTATCAAACAATGTCTTTATTTCGTAAACGAGACTTGCATAGTCCTTTTCCAAAGAGTCAGTTTTGTGCAAGAATTTCATTCCGTGCCAGTTCCGGCCAGTCCTCCTCTATTGTAGGAATGTATTTCACAAAAATAACTCAAAATAACAGAACAGGCAAGTGAGTTTTACTCAGAATTCAATGATACTCCACGTTCTACAATCAACAGGAAACAAAAACACACAAAACAGATCTTCCAGTGATTGTACTAACTGAACTCAAAACCACACAAATAGATGGGGAAATGGACAGAATAAAAGGTTAGTGATCAAAATTTCCGGATTCTACATTTGACACTAAATTTTTTTGTTAACAAATGCTTAGAAAAAGCAGCTCAACGTTGTCAAAAATCATTTGGTTCCAGATGGAAGTGGAAGAGTTGATATGATTCTCAATATTATAAAACTATCCAATTTGAGAACAGTGTCAGCCAGCCTACTTGAACCAACATGTCCACTAAATAACTGTTATCAACTTTAGTTTTCTATTATTATTACAAAGTCAGTGATGCATGTAGTTTAAAAGTTGGTTTTTCAACATAAAGAAAACAGAAGACCCGATAGAAAGGTTTGAGAACATCAATTAAGGGTTTTAATAATATGTTCCTCAGCTTTTTTTTGTTTTAATTATCAAATGGAAGAAAAAAAAATCACTGTACAACAATGTGAAGATCTGATTAAAAAATAATTTAGTTAATCCACTTGCAATTGCCATTACAGGAGTGGCAGGAACAAGATTCACACTTAACAGAAAATGCATTGCCTAGTAATCAAGAAACCAATAAAAATGTTTCTATCAATTTCTTCTAACTTTAAGACACAACAAAAACAAAATTCGAGGTAAAAAGAATTTTATTAATATTTCAAGAATACTAACACCCACGTACCCCAATTTTTCCTGCTACCTAAAATTCCATGCAGAAAAACAGCCGTTGGCGGCTCAGGCAATGACTTGTCCCTAACAGAACTCCATTTTACCTGAAAACCGGAACAACTCAGCCATAGCATGATGGCAGCTTAAATAAGGGGGAACAAAAAGCAACATCACAGCGTTTCCTTCTCAGAACTTCCACATTCCCACTAGTCCTAGTGCATATCAGATTGTTCCTCAATTTTTGTTGTTAACTCTTGAAATAATTAGTGGGTCTGTGTGGTTCTTTTTTTGTCTACTAGATAAGGTTAATTGAATTTGAAAAATTGTAGACCTGGAAGGTTGGAAAAACAAAACCCAACACAATCTCTGTTTACAGTAGTATATTGGTTGATAGGAGAGAGGTTGGATATCACATCCTAATAACAATTATATGGAATATTTGGATAAAGTGATCAAAATACGCACCAAATCCTTAGTATGCTTGAAAATTGAAAAATTGAATCATAGTATGACAAGGCGAAGTATGAAAAATAATGATAAAAAAAAAAACAAGAAAATTTAATAAAGGCCTCAGTTTTGGTCCTTTTGGAGCATAACTCCATCCCACAGAAACTTCGAAATATGATATGGACACATCTGGAAAATGACGACAGAAGGATAGAGTTTGAACAACCAGTTAGTTCGGAAATTTACTGATTTAGAAGAAAAGACTTGCTATAAGGGGAAAGTGAGAAGTTTACTGGTAAAGGTCAGAATATGAGAATGTTAATTATACCTAGAGAAAGAGATGTATGCAGAACCACCAACCTAGGAAAAGAATTCCAAATCACTGAACACAATAAATTCAAAAGCAATACAGATTGGCTACACTTTTCCTATTTTATACACAGAATCTATGACCATGTTTACAAGTGCAAAAAACCTAATAACCATATTAACTAAAACAAGAAAATAGCATATAATAGACAAGGATCTTTTAACAAATACCTGTAACAAGCTGGGAACAAGTCCTGCATAGAGTACTGGGACCCCTCCTCGTTCAACTATCTTAATACAAGTCGACAAGGTACTCATTTTAGTAGCCTGGGATTGCAATTGAAGCTGTCTCCTCACAACTTCAAATGGATAAGTGGCAGCTTCTGCACAGGCACCAGCAATAGCTCAATAGAGTAATGATCTGACCTGTCCCAAATCCAGTTGATCAAAAGCATTCAGGTGCTGTCATGCTGGCTCATTTTTTGAATTCTTTTCCTTCCATCCAGTGAATGCAAGTAAGCTGATTTTAGTATATCATACACAATAGAAAACTACACCTGAAGGAGCCATGCTTGCTATGGATGGCAGGCAATGGTCCAGACTTCCACTGCATCAACAAACGCAGTCCAGCATGCCCGATTTTCAACACTGCAGCAACATCCCCCAAATTCGGAACTAGATCCCAGCCGACCAGTGGCCGAGGCTGTATACCTGTAATAGATTACAGAGAAGGAGGAGGCATCATTGCCTACCACTAATAGGATTAGATTTCCTATTTGGTGAAGAGATCTGATATCCTTATAGCTATATAAGGAGGGTTTCAGCTCTAGGTTTTGGTATCGCAGAGAAAAAGAGCAAAGTGTGTTCCATTCTCGGTTAAAGATAGGAAGAGAAGAGAGTCCTTGTTTTCTTATTCTTTGGTGTATTATTAATAGTGTTAAGTGTTTTATTCTTTGGTGTATTATTAATAGTGTTAAGTGTTTTCTGCCGGTGGACGTAGGCAAAAGTTTGTGTTTGGTTGTTTCTCTTGGTTTGTTGTGCTTGTTTGGGGTTCCTTGAATAATTGGCCGATATCACAACAATACAATGGTTCAATTTTCCAATTTTCAAGTCATACCAAGGATTTGATGCTTATTTTCCAATTGTCTTATACCTCTAACCAAATGTACTATATTCTCATGTGCAATCAGACCCATTTCAGTACATCGGATTATTACACCCAGATTGCTTTAATATTTTCTTTCACGTGTTCCTACCGGTGCTAAAAGATGAGTTGTTATTAACAAACAGCTAACGCCACTAGGTAATAGCTTCTAACACATTCTCATACATAATATTATCATTTATTCTTTTTCACAGGCTATAGAGGTGAGCTTTTATTGCATCAGCTTTGATACAGAGTGGAACTTTGGTTGGCATGTCACGGTTATTTGTATTGCTATCTTTAACTTCTGGATAGTAAAGACGTACGGTTATCGAAATATTGGTTTGAGGTGGAAGAATTCTAAAGATAAGAATGCAAACCGTGTGCTCAACACCAAGTCGGTTGACCCAGAGGTTATATCTAATCTAAAAGTTTTTTTTTGATACATAATTTAAAAGCTTTTTGTATCATGTTTACTATGCTAAATTGGTTGGCTGCATAATCTTTGATTTGATGTAGGCAACGGCCGGTTTAGATGGAGTTGCATTTGTGGAGTTTTGGTTGTTTCTTTATATCATGGTAAGCATATTCATGAAAACAATTAGGGTAAAAGGAAGAACTGAAACGTGTATTATTTGTTTCATGCTACTCATTCTTGTTTTCATTGGTGGTTGGTCTGGGCTTGTGATATTGTCAGTCTTCAAGGAACAAGTTGGACAGGTTATTGTAGCTGCAATTTGTCTTGGGCTCAAGCTTGTGAATTTGGCAGGTTATTGTATGCTTGTGAATTCACAAGCTTGAGCCTAAGACAAATTGCAGCTACAATAACCCGTCCAACTTGTTCCTTGAAGACCGACAATATCACCAGCCCAGACCAACCACCAATGAAAACAAGAATGAGTACCATGAAACAAATAATACACGTTTCAGTTCTTCCCTTTACCCTAATTGTTTTCATGAATATACTTACCATGATACAAAGAAACAACCAAAACTCCACAAATGCAACTCCATCTAAACCAGCCATTGCCTACATCAAACCAAAGATTATGCAGCCAACCAATTTAGCATAGTAAACATGATACAAAAAACTTTAAATTATGTATCAAAAAAAGAAAAAAAACTTTAAAATTAGATATAACCTCTGGGCCAACTGACTTGGTGTTGAGCACACGATTTGCATCCTCATCTTTAGAATTCTTCCACCTCGAACTAATATTTCGATAACCGTACGTCTTCACTATCCAAAAGTCAAAGATAGTAATACAAATAACCGTGACAGGCCAACCAAAGGTACACTCCGTATCAAAACTCACGCAATAAAAGCTCACATCTATAGCCTGTGAAAAAAATAAATAATAATATTACATATGAGAATGTGTTAGAAGCTATTACCTAGTGGTGTTAGCTGTTTGTTAATAACATCTCATCTTTAGCACCGGTAGAAACATGTAAAAGAAAATACTAAAACAATTTGGGTCTGATAATCCGATGTACTGAAATCGGTCTGACTGCACATGAGAATAGAGTACATTTGGTTAGAGGTATAAGACAATTGGAAAATAAGCACCAAATCTTTAGTATGACTTGAAAATTGGAAAATTGAATCATAGTATTATTATGATATCGGCCAATTATGTATGTCAAGAAACCCCAAATAAGCACATAAAACCAATAGAAACAACCAAACATAAAATCATCTTGCTTCTCATCTTCCACGAGTCTAGTTTCAGCAGCAGTCAGCGATGCACGATTCTGCAACAAAGTACAGATCTGTAAGTACATAAGGGATAAGGTTTTACAAACATCTCACATTTAAATTACAAACCTGTGTGATCTGTTCTTCCAGATTCTTCTCTCGTTATATTGCACAATAAGTCACTCCTTTTCCTCCAATGTGTTATGAAGCTTGCTGACTTGTATATCCATCAAATCTACATGCTGCTCATGTGTTTCACCTTCCTTCAGTAAACCATCTATTTGCTCCGCTTTCTTCTGTATCTCTGCTTGTAGTTTCTCTGTATTATCTCTATTCTCAGTTTCTAGTGCTGAGATTTTGATCAGCAGATCTTGCTGCAAGATAGTACAAAAAATGTTTAGTATGGAAAAAACGCATATCACAATATAAAATGTATGTATTGGAATTTGCATACCATTTTATTCTCAGATGATCTTGAACTTTCTGAGAGAGAATCAATCTGCAATTCTGATTCGGACACCAACTTCTGTGTTTCAATCTTCTTGGAGACCAGAGCTTCAGTTTCAGACTCCAACTTCTGTATCCTATCTCTGGTTGTACGGCTTTCATCTGAAAGTTGTGTCATAATAGACTCCTGAACTTTCTGAAGTTCCATGACCCTATTGTTCAACTCCTTATTTACCAATTGTATAGCATCTTTTTCTGATGTTAAATTCAAGAACCTGTTGTGCAGTTGATCACACTGTCTCTGAGCAAGCTTGGCAGAAAGGTCTTTCTCCTGATTGACTAACTGGAAGCACGCCTCATAGAGAGAGTTTAGCTTATGAAACTTTTCCAGGAAGTTCAAACTTTGTCTATCCAATTCAGCCAAATTGAAGTCAACAAATGAATAAAACCTTCCATGTTCTTTATCTTGAGGATTGACATATCTAATCTCTTAAAAAGGTCATCGTTGCTCATGCTTTTCTGTTTCCAAGTTCTCCTGTGCAGTTATCAAACACCTGATTTCATCCTCTTTTAACTTTAACTCAAGACGCACCTCACCCAATTTAGTGTTCAAACTCTCCGTAGCCAACCTATTAGTTGCTAGAGTTTCTTCAAAGTTCTTAATCATAGCGTCTGCAAGGAAAAGAAATATGAATGCTGTTATAATGAAAGTCTTAATCATAGCATCTGCTAGAGTTACAATGGTGATGCCAACATACATAAGAATAGATTTGAACATCACTTAAAGGGTAAGAAACCATTCATATTACAAGTAACTTGGGTGGTTCTGGTTCCTAAATTGAAAGACCTAGTCTAATATGTACATACGCAATGTGCCTAGTTATACCATCTCCATTTTGGAGGTACGTAGGATGTGAGTTTAAAAACAGATTTAAAGTACCTGATGCATGAGCTTTAATCATTTTCCATACAACTCATCATAGTTAAAAAAAATAAAAAATAAAATAAAAAAACTTGGGCATGGTAAATTTCCCTGGTTATGTAATCTATCATTACTTACTTCCAGGTTGTCTGATGGCCATAAACACAATGACCCCATAATATCTAAACAAATTGGAAGTTAAATTCAGAATGCGTGAGATGCTAACCTTTTTCCTCTATGAGATTTGCAGTTCTGCACTGTTCATTTCTGTATAGTTAATCTGTCTCCTCTTTCTCGAGTCTGCATTCCTCCAGCTCCTTTTCACCTACATTCAAAATTCAAGAACATCACTGAATGCACCTTTATCCGATTATACATTACATCTTCAAACATTCTACATTTTAAAAATATCCTCTCAAAAATAGCAAATGAAAGGGGAATAACTTACGAGTCCTAATAGTTTCCTCAGCTGACTCTAGCTTTATAGACAGATCATTCATTTGTTGACTCAAACCATCAAGAGCTACTGCACTCGCAGAGAGTTTGCCTTCAAAGGCCTCTTTATGTTAGAGCAAGTTAAATATCAATAGCACAATGTTTCTGTAATCTACACCAAAATTTTAAAGCTCAAAACAGCACAGAACAACAGCACTCACCATCCTGAACTTGACCAGCTGAGAGCTGTACAGTTTCGGTGAGTTGATCACACAGTGTTTTAGTCGAAGAAAACTTAAGACTCTAATCCCCGCAGCTTTTCATCTTCCTTCTGCTTCACTTTAAACTTAGCATTTTCATTGAGAGCGTCCTTCAATTTTTCTTCTAACGCACGGATGTGCTCCATGGATTGTTTCAGCTTAGTGTCCTGCATTTATCAGGAAAATCACTCGTTTAAATACCAATGAAAACATCTACATGGAGATAAAATTGAACCCCCCTAACAAATTGATGCGCAGTCGCGCAGAGTGAAACACAAATCTAAGCACATTCGCAAAAGCTAGCGCGTGAAATTCACACGCACAATCACAGGCTCATCGTAGAGAAGATCGAGAGAGAGAGAGAGAGAGAAAGAGTACAGCCATTTCCAGATCTGTTTTCACAGAAGCTTGCTCTTTCACTAACTTCTCTGCAAAAACGAAGAAATCCAACACGAAATCGTCACAGATATTCAAAATTACCGACGAAATCAGCTAGAAAACCGAGAAATTCCGATCAATCCGAACCTACGGTGAGCTTCAAGTTCGCGAAGCTTCCCGACGAGGTCGACTCCGGCGGAAGCGAAGAGTAGGCGAAGGTCTTCGGAGGTCCTCCGGAGGCCGATTTCGATTTCGAGAGGGACTTGAACTGATCCAAGCTCCTCAAGCTCGGAAACCCTAGCTTCTGCGTCTTACTAACTCCGATTGATCGTAGCAGAAAAAACCCTAGAAATTTGTTCGTACAGTCGCTCTTGGGCTCTTTCTCTCTCTTTGGTGCTTAGTGAGAGCGTTTAGTGAAATGAACTTCGCGCCAAATGACGAGGTTAGGTTTTCATCGAAATAAGCTTTCCTTTACTTTATTTTTTCATAAAATTTTTTGTCCACCTTCGCAATTCGCACAGTTTGGAAAACCAAAAATGATCTCATCTGTATAAGCACTAAGGTGGTGTTTGTTACTCTGGATTAACAGGGATTGGACTAGCTTAGTTAAGAAAATAAGCCTTGTCCTGTGTTTGGTGGGACTCGGGACTCATTTAAATGAGCATACGTAGCGTCTGCACCCTCTTTTGACATTCTTACGGAGCGGCCCCAAAAATGGGCGGACTCTCTAACGCTTCATTGTTCCTCGTTGCTCATCCATTCTTCTACTCCAACTAGCTTGACTGCTCCTGCCCAGGTGCAATTTGCTCTCTTCCTCCTTTCTCATTCTCTCTTGCGGGTGTCTGGGTAGCTTAATTGAACCAAGAAGGGTAAAGGGTTTCGGTCACAGACCCAACAATGGCGGTGGTGTTGTTCATGGATTTGGGTTGAAGAAACGAGGTTTTGGGAAGAACCCAGATGAGGAAAAGGGGTCACAAGATGTGGGTGATGGTGGATTTGTGGGGAGGAAGGATCTTAGGGTTGGGTTGGGTTGGGTTGGGTGAAAATGGTGCGGTGAAAAAAAGGCAGAGTGTTTGACGAAATGGTTGATCTACACAATTTCATTCATGGGTCGTCTTCTTCTTTTTCAGGCTATGCATCTACTTCTTCACAGGCTATTCTTATGCCTTTGTTATTTAACCGTTTTGCTGATCATCAGAAGGCTGTGTATCTGTATTTTGCTTAATTGCAGAATACTATTCCTTAATGTGACGCTCAGCCATCCCCTCCAATTGTGTGAATGTTCTATGTCTTGTATGTATTTGTATGAATTTTAAGAGAATTTGGTTGTTCTCTGTATGAATATGGGATGTGAACTCTGATAGCAAATATGATGCAGGCTAGGGTATATATTGATATGAGAAGGCATGTAGTCTGCTTGTGTTTTGTAAGATGAAGAACTTCTCAAATATTGTTTCTTCTTTTCTTTGCCTTACAGAGCTGCTCTTTTTTTTCTAGGCAAACCTCAATATTTTTCTGGGCAAACATGAGGTATCAGTATTTGGACTATTATGCTCATTAGTCCGATGCAGTACCAAACATGGGACATGTCTTATACAACTTAAGCCAGGTTTGAAGAGTCATGGACTATTGTTGATAATAAGGTGAGCATAAGTAGTCCTGGGAAACAAACATGCTGTAAAAGTCTAAAATAACGAAGATTAGGAAATATCGACCATCCAGAAAATAGGAAGTAAAATCAGGTTAAATCTATGGAAACTGGGAGAAAAACATAATAATATGTGACTGTAAATTACTCTATTTCAAAAATGTATTTGTGGATGAAAGAGTTGGCCGAAGTTTGTATGAGAGAGAGATGTTAGATCTGATCGGAGAGGAATATCAAAACAGGGGCATATTTGTTATTTTATTAAGAATTATTGGAATGGGTTAAGGTAAAAGATTTATATTAAAGTGGGCTTTAAAATCCTTGTTTTTGATGAAGTATAAAGTGTATAGACAAAGAGATAGCAAGAGAATCATCATCTTATTCATTGATAGGAGCCCTTTATATAGGGAATTACACAATACCAATATGGTAAAGATATGAATACATAGATCTAGTCAAACTACATATCCTAATGGCATAAGGTCAAGGCACATATAAAGAATATCTAGAAAGATATAGAATATCCTAAAACACTCCCCCTTGTGCCGCGCGCTGATATGCCGATGGTGCTGATCTGTTGCCTCGTCAAAAACCTCGTCAAGTCACAAAAACCCTATGGGAGAAAAACTGAACCTTGATCGTATGAGAAAAAGAGTACAACGCACCCTTCACATTTGATAGTGACATGTATGTATGTGCTAGACTCCCCCTGAAGTTTGCACCTCCCCCTGATCTTTACATCAATCATAGGGCTCTTCCTGATTCTTACTAATCACGGAAGTTTCAACAACTTAGCATGTCAATGCTCTTTAACATGTCTTCAAATGTGACATTGGGCAATGATTAACTAAATCATGCCGGTTTGTCCTCAAATGATCCTTTACACTTAGATCTTGAGGAGAAGGTCGCTTGTGAACTCAAAACATAAGTTCCGCGTAGCATGACCTTCAGTTACTAGAACAGCCGTAACTTCCTCTAGGAAATACATATGAACGAACCGTAAACGGTTTTGGAAAATAGACTCATTTAGCTTTCCAACTGTATATTACACACGTTCTGGTTCGTCAGGAGCTATTCACCAAGTCCCGTCGAGGTTGACTGTTTTGCCAAAATCAGATTCTCGGACAGATTAGTCCTACTTTACGAAAACGGCCATAACTCACTCAATATGATAGGTATGATCAAATGGTTGGTGTCCCTGGAAAGTAGACACATAAACCTTTCCAATGGTACCAATTTCACCATTTTCCAGTGAGTGAGACTTCTTATAGGTCCTGTGGAAGTTGACCTATGAAACTTGGCAGATTCTGATTTCGCTTTTGATGTGTCTTTCTTATGTAGGGATAGAATTAGCCTCAACCTTTCATACCATTAAGTATTGAAAAAGGAGTTACTGCCATTACATTGGCGTTGCGTGGACGCATAGCTACACTTAGCTTTACAACTTTTCATAGCGAATGAGATGTCAAGTCTTTCGTATTGTGTTGAGTACATTGATGCGTCTTATTGTACTTAGATGGGAACTCCATCTCTTAACACATATTTGTCATCTTGCTTTAGACAATACAACGGATCTCTCTTTAGAGCAAAGACCTTGACTAATCATGTGAGTATATGTAGGCCTCACTAGTTATAGAGCGCCTAAGCCGATTGATGGAAAATCATCATCAATACAGTCATCGAGTGCCTTATCGAGACCGTGTATTCCCAAGATCTTTTTCTTCGGATGTTGATACATATTGGCATCACTTGATCCATCAAGAGTCCATGTAAATCTGGAATGAACACGCAAAGACATAATTCACCATATCCCTTCCAAATCAAGTAGAGTCCATGTGCATTTCAATACATTTAGCAAACGCGTGCTCCTGTGGTCTAGAGCCACTTGATTCAGATGAATGAAGTCTGTGTAAGATCTTCATGTATATCTCTGATCCCATAGAGATGTTATTATGACCACATTCATAGGCTGCATGTTCAGTTATTCGGAAACTACCAAACTGACAAAGTAGTGGAGTTCAATGACATCCATTACGAGAGAACATCTCATCGTAGTCGATCCCAGTGCGTGATAGTGAGAGACATTGCACCATAAGGTGAGTCTAAACTCTTATTCTCACTACGCTATCTAACAAAAGTATAGTTGATAGGGTTTAGCTTGCGGTGTCGGCATCACCTGCCCAAGGACCTATCTCTTTGTTAATGCTGGATTGCATCTTTCCATTAGGCCAATCAACTAAGTTGATATCCATCAACGAAGGGTGGATCAACGAAGGGTGGTTCGATAGTAGACTCATTATCCCATGTCCTCATGTACACTAGTGTAATACTTGTAGAGATCTCTATATGGATTGGATTTGACATTGAGGCGTCCCCTAACGATAATCACAATTCAGACTTCATGAGACGGATTTGAGTATCACTAATCAATGGATTAGGTTGTGCCAAGCTCGCTTTCTTCTTAGTGCAAGAAAGTATCGAACCTAAGGGTCTCCCTCCTTTTGGGGAGCCACACGGCCTTGTGACACCAATTTTGCCACTATATGGCGTCACTATATCACTATCCATGGTGATGGCGTCAAGACCAACACCTTTTGGTCGCACCATGTCCTTTTGTAGGACATCAATCCTTGCAGACATATTTGCAGCATGTGATCTCGTCACTTTAACACTTTAAGCATTTGGGATCAAGATGAGACTTAGTGGGGACAAACCACGACAATTCACGTCCTTCCACTTGAACACTTGTGTTCTTATCTCCCCCTAATGGCGGGAAAATTGTCTCATCAAAATGACCATCCGCAATATAGCGGTGAAAGAGATCGTCTGGCAAGGTTTCTACATATGTGGATTATAGGTGGAGGTTCACATCCAACCTAAATATTTATTCATCTCAAATGACCCATCATTGTACGCAGTGGCAATGCGATTTGACACCTAGAAATAACATCTAGCCGAGCTCAAGGATTGGAGATCCGTTTCAATCTTGTTTGAGCTCAAGGATTGCAATCCTGGTACACAGTCACGAGCTGTAGTACAAAAATATTCAATGATAGTGGGTCGTAGATGAATAGTAAAGCTGCATGCAAATATTGCATAGCCCCAAGACGCAATAGAAAGATTAGTGCGCATCAATAATGTTCGAGCGACAAGCTAAAGTTGCTTAGTCGTAGCCTCGGTGAGACCGTATTGTGTGTGAACATGGGGTACAGGACACTTCAACTTACATCCCAATAAACTTCTTTAAAGAATGGGTAGTGAGCCCGTAGAAGTATAAGCAGCATAAGCAGTAGATAATAGTGTAACAACTAACACGTGACCAGTGTGCTAACACTTCAACCAACACCATAAAGCATAAAAGGTGTCCGCAAGTTGGTTGTATCTATCTACATAATTTTATGTAAGAATAGAATGTTCACTTTTGTGTTATTTAGCGTAGGAGGGTCTTACTCCTAATTTAGCTAAAGAATAGGCTTTCAAAACGAGTAATGAGCATTGCAGGGGGCCAATGCGACATCGAGGGAAGGCCGGTGCACCTCAATTGCTTGAAGAATTGACCGGACGACCTCTAGGAAATTGGAGTCGTGTTTGGGTGACGTCAATGTCCCCCAGGTCACCACCATGCTTCATGGTGATGCTAGATCTCGAATGTCTTCGTTTTGAGCGGAAGAATGGATGTCCATGAGAATTTCTCAAAATTTGGACCATTATATCTCTTCCAGGTTGACCAATTTGGTCAAACCAAAGCCTATATGAGTCGGTGTCCCAAATATCATGTTTGGCGATAACATGGGATTCGATATTCGAATCGTAGTGACATACAGTCCACTAGATTGACTCATGAATTTCTCCAAGATGCGCTTCAGTCCGCATTCATGAGAAGGTATACACAAAAGAATTCTGGTTCATTCTCACAATGTGTTTTCAAATGAAAACTATTAGCATGAATGTCTTTAAAGCTCAATATGGTTCGATTGCCTCTCAATGCATAGAGGGTATCTGTGACATTGATCATGGTGCCATGAGGCATCAAGATTCAAGCTAAACCGTGTCTCTGAATGACCGGTATGATTCAATCATTATAGTCACAGAAGATTTACAAAGGCACAAAATCCAAAGATAGTTGCCAATTCCTTAGAATGTTATGGATAGTTCCACTATCTGCGAAGCACTCAATGTCTCGATGAGACAGATCTACAAAATAGAGTAGATAAGAGAGTAAATAGTTCCACTTGAACCATTTAGAAGGATTGAACGAAGCTACAAAAAGCTGCAATCCCGAGAGTGCATAAAAATTTCCGCGCAGAATGACCTTTGCGCACTAAAACAGCCATAACTTCTTCGTTAAAATAGATATAGATGAACCGCAAAATGTTCTGAAAACTAGACTCGTAGAGCTTTCCAATGATATAAAGCTCACTGTCTGGTTTGTCCGGAGCTGTTCACAAAGCTCAAACGAAATTGACTGTCCAGAAGGGACAGATTGCTGTTTTTTTGCAAAATTGGCATGTGCGAATCTGTGAAGCTTGCAGGTGGCGTGTAGGTTTTTGCCTTAGCCAAAAATGACGTGTGTATGATCAAAACCAAGTCCTTTCGGTCATTCTAAGGTCGTAAACTCCATGACTAGTTAGCAAAAGCTTCCTGACATGAACATAAACCAACTCAGAGGACCTAGAGGATTCGATCATGATGATAATTTGCCGGTTTTGATAAGTCTTCAACGTCTTTTGTAAGACAGCAATTGGTTTAATAGCATAGGGGGATCCAAAATCAAAAGCTTTCGGTAACTCCAAGTCAGTATGACCGGGCATGTCCGTGGAGGGTCGGTAGTGCTTACGAACCATAAGAGGAGAATAGTTTCATAACTTCGAAAAAATTCTCAAGGCATTCGTTATTGCTAATGTGAGTACATCGAGGTCTCAAATAGACGAAGGACGTCAATACAACGCCTTAGTACATATAGCTTGGAACGAAAATCAATGTCTAGTTGATGACGTCAAAGTCATGGGTAGCTAGAGTAGGATCCGAATCTTTGAAATTCGCGATCATGAGGATGACGTTCTTGTCCTCATATTGATTTTCTATACCTTTTTGTATGCATTCACAATTTGAAGAAGCTTGACAATCTTGAATCAGTGATTCAAAGATCCACAACAGTTGTATTGTCATGAGCTGACGTGAGTAGTTTTGACAAAATGGTGTCTAGACCGGGAGTGTCGCTATTAGAGCCGGCGACACCTCCCCCTCTTTTCTAGACATCGGCACGACGTTTTCTGCCGTTGCCATGACCCATATTGTTGTCCCCACATTAGGGGATAATCCCAAATAAGTTATCACATTAGCGTATATACAATTCCCGTTTGTATGATCAAAATCAAGTCTTGTTGGTAATTCCACACCAACTTGGAGGACCTAGAGAACTTGATGATGATCGAATCCGCTAAAGATTATGGATCATGATGCCATAAAAGATCATCGACAATATATAGTCAATTAAGGTGGTAATCAATCCACTTGACTAATAACTCAACAAGTAGAGTTATATGAACGTTTCAAGAAACGCTCCATGAGTGCATTCCACAGTACTTTGTGGTCATTACTTTTGTCGATGTGACACGTCAAAGACTTTGAGTGCATGAGATATGAAATCTCGGCATCTAGGCTTGTTAGCCTGGGGGTCAAAACATGTGGTTTAATCCTTTGCAATGAAAGGTTCCACAAATACCAAGCCAAGATTCGCCTTAGGCATCGAGTGCGTCAAAACTCAAATGAGCAGAATGTTACATTACTCTTGCATACAAAACCAAGTTGTTATGAGACTCGATAGAGGTCACAAACAATGCTTTTAATGGTTTGTCCTTCGGATTGATCATACACAATCCGGAAAAAGCCGCGAATTGATCAAACACAATTCGGAAAAGGCCTCGGATTGATCAAACACAATCCGGAGAAAGGTCGGGGTTGATCATACACAACCCGGACAAGGAAGCAAAAGTGATCAAACACACTCTTGACCCGCGAATAAAATTCCGGGATTTTTAGTACCTGCACACACAAAATCCCAAGCATAGAATGGAGATGGAGAAGGGAGGAAAGGATTTTATCCTCCCCAAGTTATTGAACTTGGAAAAGTTTAAGGTTTCAAAACATACCTTTCTGGTTTCCTTAGAAGACGAGCAATCTTGAAATCTTTGGTTTCTAGAGGCTGCAGAGAGGAGAAACAACGTTTCGCCTACTTATACTTCGAATTTGGGGCTGAAAATTTGATAGGAGGAGCAGCTCTGGATGGGGAAGCTTCAGTCAAAAATTCAGGTTGATTAGAGCAAGGGAAGGTGGTGAACCGGTGGTCGGTAGCGGCGGCGGTCTGGAATCTTCCGGCGGCCGGTTTGGAGACTTTCCGGCCGGTTCTCAGGGTGAGGCCGGCGGCGTTGGATCCGGGGCGGAGAGAGCTTTCTGGGGATATAAAATTTCGGCGGAGGGCAGTCGGAATTTTAGTCGAAAATCGGGAAAAACAAGGCTGCCCGATTTTAGGATTTGGAAAACAAATGATGGCTTATTGGCTCTAGGGTTAGAACAAAGTGCATGATAACGTGATGAAGTATAAAGTGTATAGACAAAGAGATAGCAAGAGAATCATCATCTTATTCATTGATAGGAGCCCTTTATATAGGGAATTACACAATACCAATATGGTAAGGATATGAATACATAAATCTAGTCAAACTACATATCCTAATGGCATAAGGTCAAGACACATATAAAGAATATCTAGAAAGATACAAAATATCCTAGAACAGTTTTTGTGTATTAAGACATTTTCCCTAAAATAAAAAAGGTACAAAAAACTGAAAGACTAGCAATGTCGGCTATATAGTACGAATAACCTCTAACACAAATACTAATATAAGCAAAACAAACGATTTAAGGTGCATGAAACTCACTGCTTATGCTGTTTGGTAAAGTTTATGGTTGTACTTTTCTTCTCTTTTATAAGGTGCATGAAACTGTTCCAAATTTGCAACTGTTCTAATGTTCATGGAACGCACTCTAAACGGCTTCATATCACGAATACTATGTCAATATTGGCTGCTCAAGTGACGTTTATTTCTTATGTGATGTGCACTCTTTATGTTGGTGTTATTTTTTTGAAGATAAGATGTGAGTACCTTTTTTGTTTTCTTTTCTACAATTAAATTACATGTTACCCCTTAACAAATGTATTTAGACGGTGTATAATTCAAGTTTTCGCACTCAAATTAATAAACTGAGAATACAACAAATTAGAATTATGAATTCAAAGTCATATGGCTACTACTCTGGTTTCATTTCATGGCAATACTGATCCAGGTGGGAGTTTCCTTTCAGACACTGATAGGTCCAACTTGCAACAAAACAATCGCTCGCCCTACTCATATAAATTGAAGTTCCCCGATTAATTGAACTTCCTATACTGCCCATGAAAGAGAAACATTTCATTAAAATTGAAGATCCTTAAATAGGGGCTAGGTTCTGGATGAAACGCGGGAATATCATAATTGAGGTCTTCCTTTTGTGTTGGGAACTTGGAATTCGATTCGAGCGAAAGGATCCAGAGAGTGACGTTGTGCACCTGTTGGCACAGACGTAAATTTTGTTCCGTTTTTTTTCCCTTCTTTTTTCTAGTTAAGAGAAGAAAAAAATGTCTCAAATTTTTCAGTTCAAGCCGGAATGATCATTACAGAGCCAAAAGACAGGCCATCTTTATTGAATTCATCTCGTACAAGGCTACAATCAGTTGCATCTTCGCATAGCCACAAGCTACATACAATGAAACACTTGACAGGGTACTTGCAGAGACCACAACTTACAATATCAAACAGCTACACTACACCAATTGAGAACTATTTTTATTTGATTACAACATTGCGGTGAAAGAAAAGCAACAGCAAAGCTTCAATGTAGACCAATGCAGGAGTAAAATAAGAGAGTTCAAGCTTCCCTTGTCAGCTCGAAACGCGAGTGGTGCTGTCAAGAAATGGATAATCAGTGTAACCAAGAACCGGATCAGATGTGTAGAAAGTATCTCTGATGTACTTATTTAGAGGAGCATTAAGCTCAAATCTCTTTGGCAAATCCGGATTAGCCAAGAACCAACGACCAAAAGCAATAAGATCTGCACGGTCCTCAGCTACAGCATTATTCCCATCTTCCATGTCAAAACCACCAGCAGCAATGAAGGTACCATTGAAAGCCTTTCTCATGGGTACGAGACTGTGGGGACATTCACATTTTTCTCCAACCGTCTTCATTCTTGGCTCAATCATGTGGCAGTACAGGATCCCATACATGTTTAAGGCATTGGCTAGATAAAGTCCCAACTCCTTTGGATTAGAATCTCCGGATTCCATATAGTCGGCAAATGGAGATAATCTGATTCCAACTTTGGCTGCTCCTATCTCGTTGACAAGAGCTTCAACAATGTCTAGTGCAAATCGGCAACGGTTTTCTAGAGATCCACCGTATTGGTCTGTTCGATCATTTACTTGATCTTTTAAAAACTGATCGATTAGGTAGCCATGGGCGCCATGAATTTCAACTCCATCAAAGCCTATAAAATCAACAAACAATAACAATATTGGTGTTACTGAATATTTTTGAAACTTTTCATTACCCAATAACTGAAACAAAGAGATCACCACTTTGATATAACACGTTTCTGTAAAAGGACATGTAAATTTATTTCATATTTAACTTGAAAAAATTACCAGCTTCCATCGCATTCCTTGCAGCAAGTCTAAAATCATTGACGATTTGAGGAATTTCATCTGCCCTTAATCGTCTTGGAGGTGTGAATTCCTCAACGTCAATTCCACTAGATCCTATTTGTGGTTGTAGGGGCTTGTCAGTAGAAGAGATTGGAGATTGCCCATTTGGCTGAAAGCCTATAAGCAAAAGAGGGAGAGAATCACTATGAGAACACGACAGATTATATTGAAGAAATATCAAATTCATTGATCTACAACAACCATAGCAGAAGCAAGGTTGATAGATCCTTATATTGGTGAAAAAGAAGTTTATAATATAGGACTATGCATGCACATACTATCCACTAGTTATGAATTCTGAGTTATTTAAATTCATCAAACTTGTTCCACGTCAAAACGTTATGTTTTCCTAATAAATTAAGGAAGAGCATCTAGTTTTCAAATGCATCACTAATCTTATAAGTCACTTATGCTCGATCACAAGGGTTTCTATGACAGAGTCGTGAGTCAGGATCCTCAGGGACGAACCACTATTTGAAACCCTCCCGACGTGCACAATTTGACAGATGAAGAAACCCCCTTTGGCATGTACAGCATTGACAATGGGTTTCCATGCTTCAACTTGCTCCTTGGTCCATATACCAGGAGTATCTGTATACCTTAACATACCAAAGAAACAATAAAAGATTCAAATTTTGGAATGCGAAAGTTGCAAATCTACTGCATCTTGTGATTTACAAGTTTACAGAAAGAAACTTGAAAGCTATTCATTAAGTTACCCTTGTGCTGTGTCTGAAACTCCAGTGGCTTCACTTATGAGAAGACCCCCTTTGGATGCTCTCTGAGAGTAATATAAGATGGCATGCGGCTGGGGAACATTTCCGTATGATCTCGATCTAGTCAATGGTGCTAAAACAACTCTGGAATGGATAAACAAAGTAAACACTTATCAATACAACCATCAATACTTTCTTCTAGACATAAGGCCTAAACCTCGAGACATAGGCCTATATCAATATTGTTATTATTACGATAGTAAATTGAGGGGAACATAGGGTCTAAACCTCGTGACACATAATGTTCTCGACTTATAAACCAAAACCCAGATCATATTATGGCCAATTCATGCACAAACAAAATGGACCATTTGAATTTGGAAGATGAGAAAACCAAAACATGTTCTTGGGCACTTAGCAATAATCAACCAATGTAAAACTGGAGAGAGACAAAGATTTAAGCATAATATACCTGTGAGAAAGATCAAACTTTCCCGACCTGTAAGGAGTAAGAAGAGGAAGTGTGGGAGCTTGGTTAGCCATATATATAATCTTGCAATCTGGGTGCTTCAAGTTATTGGAGTTTTAGTAGTTCTGGTCTTTTTTTTTTGGAAGCAGTAGTTCTGGTCTGGAAATGAATGGAAGAAACAATTAGGTCTTTATACGTTTGAGAGTGAACTAGAAGACAAAGTCGGCTACTTGGAAACAAGTGGGGGTCCTCTGACTGCTTTACCATTACGAAGCTTGTGAGCTGGTGACGTGTGGAGTTACGTGGGCTGTGGTTTCTGGAGAAACTGGGAAAGTTACTGAGCTGCCAGTGTTGACTTGTGGTTTTGCTGGGAGGAACTGGGGAAGTTACTGAGTTGTTAATTACTGAACTTGTGGTGGATCATAAGTTTTTAACCCATAAAAGAGCTTCAAATGGTGACATATCAACAGCTAAATGATGAGCAATATTATACCAATGCTCACCCATGGAAGAGCTTCAACCCATGAATGAGTTTTTTTCCCCAATTGCACACCTCAAATACTGCTCCAATGTCTTATTGAGGTTTTCACTCTGTCCATCAGATTGTGGATGGTAGGCTGAACTTTTATGAAGATCAGTGCCTTGAATCTTAAAGAAAGCTTCCTAGAAATGGCTCAAGAAAAAGGGTCTCTATCAGTTATGATGGACTGCCATGCATGCATGCAGCTTGCAGATATGATGAATGAATTGTTGAGCAATGACAGCAGCAGTGTATGGATGTGCTAATGGAACAAATTGAGCATATTTTGTGAAACTATATATCAATGACAACCATGATGACTCATTTACCAGCTGATGTAGGCAAGCCCTCCACAAAGTCCATGGAAATTGTTCAGGACTTATAGGATAATGTGTGATCAAACCTAGTAGAAGTCCCTTTTCATCACCAGTACGCGTACTGTTGTTAGTGAAAAAGAAGGATGATACCTGAAGGATGTGCATTGATTATAGGGTTTATGAATGCAGTCACAGTTAAAATAAATCATATTCCTGTGGTTGATGAACAATGAAATCCAATCGACAGCAAAGTTCAGAAGTTATAGTATATCCTCAGGTATCTCTCATTATTAAGATACACAAAACAGAAGATCCAGTAGTTGGTACAAGTCAAAAGACAGACCATTTTTATTCAATTTATCTCGTACAAGGTACAATCAGTTGCATCTTCGCATAGCCACAAGCTACAATAAAACACTTGACAGGGCACTTTCAGAGACCAGAACATACAATCTACACCATACCAATTGAGAACTCCATAGTCTGGTTAACCAGCCTATCCAACTTGGTATTGACTATTTTATTCTAGTGTAACATGCTGCGAAAGAAAAGCAACAACAAAACTTTGAAGCAGACCAATGCAAGAGTAAAATAAGAAAGTTCAAACTTCCATTGTCAGCTGGAAACTCGTGCAGTGCTGTCAAGAAATGGATAATCAGTGTAACCTAGAATTGGATCCGATATGTAGAACGTATCTCTGATGTACTTATTTAGAGGAGCTTTAAGCTCAAATCTCTTTGGCAAATCTGGATTAGCCAAGAACCAACGACCAAAAGCAATAAGATCTGCACGGTCCTCAGCTACAGCATTATTCCCATCTTCCATGTCAAAACCACCAGCAGCAATGAAGGTACCATTGAAAGCCTTTCTCATCGGTACAAGACTGTGGGGACATTCACAGTTTTCTCCAACTGTCTTCATTCTTGGCTCAATCATGTGGCAGTACAGGATTCCATATTTGTTCAAGGCATTGGCAAGATAAAGGCCCAATTCCTTTGGATTAGAATCTCCAGTTTCCATATAGTCGGCAAATGGAGATGATCTAATTCCAACTTTATCTGCTCCTATCTCGTTGACAACAGCTTCAACAATTTCTAGTGCAAATCGGCAACGGTTTTCTAGAGATCCACCATATTGATCTGTTCGATCATTTACTTGATCTTTTAAAAACTGATCGATAAGGTAGCCATTGGCGCCATGAATTTCAACCCCATCAAAGCCTATGACATTGACAAAAAAAATAATATTAGTGTAACGAAGACTTTTAAACCTCGTCATTCCCCAAAACCAAAAAGAAGAAAATATGATAACGTATCGATCATATAACGTAGTGAAAGTAAGAAATTGATATTTCATGAAGACTTGTACATTTATTTGTCCACTACAACTTTTTCATCCTCAAATAAGATATTTTTGGCGCCCTACTTTGATAAAATATGTTTCTGTAAAAGGACATGTAAATTTATTTCATATTTAACTCCAAAAAATAAATTACCAGCTTCCATCGCATTCCTTGCAGCAAGTCTAAAATCATTGACAATATGAGGAATTTCATCTGTCCTTAATCGTCTAGGAGGTGTGAATTGCGCAACATCAATGCCATTAGATCGTATTTGGGGGGTTAGGGGCTTGTCGGTACAAGAAATTGGAGCCTGCCCATTTGGCTGAAAGCCTATAAGCAATGAGGGATAGAATCACCATGAGAACACAACAGATTATATTGAAGGAGTCAAACATTATAGGTCAATGAAACCCCATAGCAGAAGCAATGTTCGTAATTAATAACATTAGGGAAATAGAAGATTATAATAGGATAGGATAGGTATAGAACTTTAGATCCTTCAGAAAAAAAAAAAGATACTATAAATGCAGGTTCTCTGGACCCAATCAAACATATCCATCTTTCATCTTATTTTCCGGGTTGACATGGCATAATATGGCTCCAAAGATATCAATCTGAGATCTTAAGAGACCATAAAATATTTCCATCAAAGAAACTAGATATCATCAGCCACAGTAATTCACTTGTTATGAGAAATAGGAGATGCTACACTAGTTTGAACTTCTTCCATGTTGAAATTTTATGTTTTCCTAATAAACTAAGGAAGAACAATTAGTTTTCAAACGCTTCACTAGTCTAATTAGTCGCTTATGGAGTCTCTATGATAAAGTTAAGTCATAAGGGTATATACAAGTCAGGAACGCACCACTATTTGAAACCCTCCCAACATGCCAAATCTGACAGAAGAAGATACCCCCTTTAGCATGTACAGCATTGACAATGGGTTTCCATGCTTCAACATGCTCCTTTGTCCATATGCCAGGAGTATCTAGATACCTTCACATACAAAAGACACAAAAGGCGTCAAATTTTGGAATGCGGAAATTGCAAATTCTACTATATCTTTGATTTAAAATGGTACAGGAAGAAACTTGATAGCTACTCTAAGAATTACCCTTGTGCTGTATCAGAAACTCCAGTGGCTTCAGTTATTAGAAGACCCCCTTTGGATGCTCTCTGCGAGTAATATAAGATGGCATGTGGCTGGGGAACATTTCCATACGATCTCTGTCTAGTCAATGGCGCTAAAACAACTCTGGAATGGATAAACAAAGTAAGCATATATTAATAATACAATCAATACTTTGTTACTAGACATAACTAGGCAGTACCTATGGATTACATCTATATGACCAGTGAAAGGCTTGAAAGAGATAACATAACTAGCTAGCTCTTGAAAATATTATCATATTATCTACACCGTACGAAACAGGAAACATTACCAAACATAAAACGGATTGGATTATGAAATGCTCAAGAAGAAAGACCACTTACTTCCTAATCAATTGCAACTAAAATAGAAATTCAACAGTGAATTCAAATGACATAGTTCACTTGTCACGAACCATTCCAGCTTCACACCCCACACATGTATCATCACCATCTGGTAGAAGCATTGATTGATTATTAAGGTGTCGGTCCTAGTTGTTATCTATGCAGATAATTTGTATTCAAGATGTGAAGGTCATCGATTCCAATTTCTGTCCTTTTACTGCTGACCGCATAGACTATATGCAATATTCTATATACAAAGATATAACACTGAATTTGGCTTTTCAAACTCTCGAGAGTTTAAGCATAGCCTCCATTGTTCATTTGAACTTGAAGATTGAACAACGCATGGTGACAGAAGATGCTACTACTATAGAATGTGTTAGAAAAGATGTAAGCTAAGCTACAAGCAAAGGGTATAGCTCAACTAATTTGAGAACACTAAAAGAGCAAAAACCCCTAGTTGTAGAAGATGCTACAAGCCTACACCACCCATAAAAATTCCATTTACAGAACGCAAAAGCAGTGACATTGTTTAGGTATTGGCAACGACATCATTCTATAATGTAGAGCAAGAGTATGCAAGTATCCAACTTGATTAATTAATCAAAACATGACTTTTTTTCATACTATAGCAGTAAACTTTCACATCTTCAGATCATATTATGGGGGATTTATGGCCAATGCACAAACAAAATGACCCAACTCCAAATTTAGAAGATAAGAAAACCAAAATCTGTTCTTGGGTTCTCATCAATATCAAGTTATCAATCAATATAACAATGCAGGGAGAAAGATAAAGCAACTTTACCTATGAGAAAGATCAAACTTTCCCAACTTGTAAGGAGTAAGAAGAGGAAGTGTGGAAGTTGTTCACCCATCTATCTGAATTTGCAATCTTATTAGTTCAAGTTGTTGGAGTTTCAATTGTTCTGCTCTGGAAATGAATGGAAGACACAACTGGGTCTTTATACGTTTGAGAGTGAGGTAGAAGACAACGTCGGCTACTTGGAAACAATAACGTAAACAGGGGTCCATTGTCACCGTCACCGCTAAACTTGTGGGGCTTGATCGAGATGTGTGGCTGCCATGGCCGCTGCGTATTTAGTCGCAATTGTTATATGGAATGAGCTGCCAGTGTTGACCGGAGACATGATCCTCAAGATAGTGTCTTTCTTTTTTTTGGAAAAGAGAGGATTATTATGCCTAATAAGTAATAATAGAGCTGTCCCTTTTACCCTGGAACTATGCAGTTCAAATAAGAAGGTCAGAAAATGCCAAAGCAGACAGTGACGTCGTGCACCCGTTAGCCTACTGATGTTCCTCTCTTGCTTAGATTGACCTTCTGGGCTCCAATTTTGCCAGTGCTTGTTAGTTTTACAAATTACTCTGCAAGTGATTCTCTCAACGGTTCTTAAAAGTATAAAAGACCAGATGTTGCAAGTCATGCATCATCTTCATCATTGTTAGCGACAAAAACGTAATTGGAGATAATATAAGAGTAAGTCCACCCTCTAAGTCTTCGTTGGAAAACCTGAGTCATTGACTAGACCTGGGTTATCAGGTGGCAGTGATTTTAGGCTGCAGTTTTCACCCACGATTTCTGTTTCTGGGTCGTCATGTGACAGTGACTATTTATTGAATTTTATGTGGGTGTGTCTATTGCAACCCCACAAACCTCTTTATTCACTCCACACGTTGTTGATTTATTGCAGACTAAAATACCTTGATGTAAAATTACAACAAAGGACGATAAGTTGTTACAAATTACAAATTCTTTTTTTTAATGTTTTTGTTTTGGATTAACACGTACTTCTTAAACCCTAACCCAAAATTTATCACATTTGTCGTTCTATGGAGTTTGAAGACGCTAGCATGCTCTCCACGTTGTGGTCGGATACAGGTAGATTCTTATCTTTGTTTGCTCTAGAATATTTGTATAGATAGGAATCATAGGATCTGTGTTGCTAGTCTATTCTTCTTCACGATTGTCGAAGCAGACGAAGCTCGCCAAGGTTAGCAAGACAAGAAGCCTTGACTCGGAATTCACATAAGGCGGTCAACACAACCTCTTTAGAATACAATTTGATCATCACCTCCAGATGATCCCAAGGTCTTAACATAATATATATGGAGTTTTATGCCCATCACTGGTAAAATATTTGCTTATTTCCATCATAAAGCTTCCATGTATGTGGTAATTCATGGTGATATTTTGATGTCATTTAGTATAGAGTTTTTGAACTGGTGAACCTGTTAGGTCTTTTGGGAAGAAAAAGAACTTATATCGATCATATACTTACTTCTGCATATATACTTTCAGTTTGGTTCAGCTGAGTTTTTTTTTTTTTAGGATACAAGTGCTATCAAATGCAGGGACCTGAAGATGAGGCTTTTGTTAAAGGTAGCAGGGTTTCATCAAACTACCTATTAGACTCTACAAGCATATTCACAACTAATGAAGTAATCTGAATTTGTAATGTTGCATGTACGTTATATTGTTGTAATCATAATAATAATGTATCATACCGTGGTGCTTGCAATGGCAGTGAATTTGCAATTGGATATGTTGGCCGTCATTTTGTTAAGGTATGGAACAAGTAGAAACTTAGATATGTTATGTTCATTTTACTTATTCGTAACTAACATTATTGTCTATGCATGTAGGTAAATTTGATATCTCAATCTGCTCCAATTCCTCCTGTTAGTCCTGTATGGCATAGATACTAAGTTGATAATGGACAACTGTACCGTATTTATAAACAACATATAGATCAGTTCAAGAACCTCAGAAGTATGGAGACCGTTGCTACTAGAGATACATTTATAGACATTACGCATCTTGATATCAATTGATATTAATGAGTTGTTAAATTTGAGATTTTCTTCTTGTTCTTCAGTTGGTGATTTAACTTACCTTGAACTTATACTTTCAGAACAAATGATATTAATGTTATGGTCTTCTTTAGTTTATTTTTCTTTTTGGAGTTCGATCGCTATTGGAAGAGCATGATATTGTGCGTATTGTAAATGAGTGAATACACTAAATTTAAAATTAAAAAAATGTAGGGTGAACAAAACAAATATGAAATTAAAAAAATATATGTGGGGTGAGAAGAGAACGTAAGGTGAATACAGTAGAATTGAGAAAAATGGTATTTTAGGTATTGAAAGTGGGTGAACAAAGTAAACTTACAATAAAAAATATTCAAGTGGGGTGTGAAGAGAATGCGGGGTGAACAAAAGGGTTTGTGGGGTGGCAATAGACACACCATTTTATATTATGTATTTTAAATGTGAATAATGATTTTATGTGTTATTAAAATTATGAATAATGTATTGAAATTATACAAAAGGTAATAGATAAATTTAAAAAAATGACATTAAAATTAATTTTATTTATTACATGACTTAAACTGACAGGCCAAACCTAGGAAAAAAAGAAAAGAAAAATACAATAATTTAAATTTCTAACTCTAATTATCGACATCCTCATTACAAAAGAAATCGGTGTTTGAGGGGTCATAAAGATTGGCTGGTTTGGTCGAGTCGCCGGTCGAAGGTGGTTGAGGAAAGTAATAACCGGGGAAAGGTGGTTGTGGATATCCACCAGGGAAAGGTGGTTCTGGATATTCACCGGGGAAAGGTGTTTGAGGAAATCCACCGGGAAAAGGTGTTTGGGGATATCCGCCGAGAAATGATGTGTGAGGATATCCACTAGTTGTGTTTTCTTGCCTATCCACTATTTATTTTTGTCTTAACCACCAATAATCTTTTCTATGCTCCGGTGACATAGTACTTGGATTTACCTCCATAATCTTTATTCTCTCTTTGATACGATCTTCTCTCTCTCTCTCTTAGAGTTTGAAGTGCTCATTCCGAAGATCCATTTGCAATCGCATATATTCTCATTGTTGTTGCTCTTGTAATTGTTTTGCGTATGTCTTGTCGCATTTCTCCCTCGATTGCAATATTGATGATTGGTTGGTTGCAATCGTGACAACATCGGATGTCATGGGACACTCATCTTTGACCGCCTTTTTTCCTTTCCAGGCGGCTTCTTTTGTTGTCTTCCTTCCAATAGGCCTCACATTTGGATTCGGGAATACCTCATCACTATTTTGGGCCAAGCTGATAGAAGGTTCATCACATTTGAACTCGCTCTTTTGTTTCTTTCCTTTGATCCTTGTCATCTCTTGCTTCCATATATTTTGTGTTCTTTTGTACTACAAATTAATAAATAAAACTACAATTAATAAGATGTATGACATACAAGATAATTTATCGATAAGTAAATAATTATTTCAACATACATAAAAAAAGTTTAATATTCATACCTCATCAACGAGACATGAACCGCTTTTTACCCAAACTTTAGCTTGCCTTATTGCACAATGTCATTGAAACAATTCTATTTTTAGAGATTTTCACCTCCTTATCATTGCACTTGTTGTTTGAGGGTAGACGTCCAGAAAATTGTCGAAGTAGTGCTTAAGAACATTATCCTAAAATTGCGCTTTCTTTTGATCAGTGCCCTTTTCTGTATCGTGGCTAACAAATCTCCACAACTTGCACAATTGAAGGTCTTCATCGGCTTCCCAAAGTTTTCTATCGGGAGTAGATCCACCGGCCATGAATTGAAAAAAAAAAAAAAGAAGATTAAAACTATAGGAGAATGAAAGAAAATAGCTATCAAACTATGGATCACAATTTTTTTTGTGGGATGAAAAAGCTAAAGGAGGGTGATATGTATTTATAGGGAATTGTATATTTTTTTTCTTACTATTGGGATTTTTTGTAACATTTTTTATTCAATTTAATTCATTTAATTAAAAAAAAACAATTGACCGTTGTGATTACAACGGTAGGGTTTCCAGGGCCATCAGATTTGTTTTTAGGAAGTAAACTAATGGTGCAGATTAACTGACCGTTGGGTTTGAAAATTCAAAAGGTTAGCTCTGGGGTTGACGCATGGCGTGTGGGGCTGGGACTCCGCGCAAGACGCGCGCTGGGCTTTACGTGTTTTCTCCTCACGTCTGCAGCAGCTTGCACGTGGGTGACGTCTGCAGGGCCCTGCATTTTGGGCTAAGTTGGCAACGAAGGCCCAAGTCATCAAAAATGGAGGCATGGGTCATAGGTCTGACCCAGGTGAATACCCAATTAATGAAGACATGAGTTAAAAAAACTGTGAGTGGACTTGGTTTTTTTTTGTTGGGTCTTCATGTGAGGTGGCTGAAGGCCTGGGTCATGATTTTTGGGTAAAGGTGGACTTGCTCTAAAGGACATGAGTTGTGGAATTTGTGTCCATAACCCAACTTCTCATTGATTGTATGTGTTTTAATTGATGAAGAAATTCTTCATTTCTGAAAGATTGTGGGATGGCATACATTCAAGATCAGTGTTGATGCTGCTGTCAAGGGATGCGCAAGATGGGTTCTATTGTCTACGAGCACAACATTGCGGCTTGTAAGCGACAATGACGGGTTGCATGATACGACCCACCCTGAATTTCACCCTGAAACCCAGAGTAAGTCATGCGGGGACTACCTCTAAGGAAAATTTACTGAAAAGATTGAGAAAATCTCCCTTGAAAATGGACAACCCTAACTCGAAAATTCCAAATTTACACTCTTAATACAACACGTCCAAACATCACATAATTATCCTTCAGAAATTCTAAACATAATATACAATAATCCCAAAGTATTCAGAGCTACTAAACACTAGCGGAAACAAGAAAACACTAGTAGGTTAAACATGTAACCTACTGATGAAAACTGGCGGAAATACGGGTGACTATGCCTCGCCTCCTACTAGATCCAACCCGAACTCTGCAGACTGGGCAATTTAAAACGAAAGGCCCAGGGGAAAACATTTAATAACGTTAGAATGAGTGAATAAAAATAAAATAATAATTAAAATATTTATGTTTCCCCAAATTAATTTCTAAGGAAAAATCGAATGCATGCCGCAAGCGATAAAACTTTTATCTCATAAAATATCGAGTCTCTCAGACTCTATAATATATGTATGTATTTACACTCGTCCATACTCCCTACTACGCTCGCGTCCAACGCTCACGTCACGCCTTAATGCGGTGCTACACTACGCCATTAAGGTGGACAGACGGGTGTATAAATATGTGTCCATACCCCCTATATGAATTAAACACTCAAATAGGGCTACTACGCTCACGTCTAACGCTCACGTCACACCATAATGCGGCTATATGCTACGCCATTAAGGTGGACAGACACATATGGCTAGCTAGCATTTTATATACATACTCTCTCATAAATACATATTTATATCCACCAAAAATCTCATTTTCGGTAACTCTCCAAGAGAAATAAAATTCGTCAAATTAAAATGACGTCAAAATACTCCACAACCTTAATTGTTCATCATGAACATAGCATGCATATTATTTAAAACAAAAGTCCACTCACAAATTAGGCCTAAGCCTGATGTCGATCTGGGGCCTCGTCTGCTCGAGTCTCCTCACGTCCTGTTCCAAATATAATATTAATTTCCCAACCAATAATCCAATATTTAATCAAAATAGGCAAAATTACCCGAGAGCCATAAATGCGCTCATCATTGCCTAACTTCGATATTCTTAAATCGGAACGATCAGAACTTAAATATCATACTCAACAGTCGTAAATACAACCTCCCCAAAATACGACTTAAATCCTACGACCGGATTCCACATTAATTAACTGCTAAAAATACCAAACTTCGGAAATTCACAAATCTATCCAAATCTCATCCAAAAATTCCATAAATCACATCAATATAATCCCCTTAATATTCCACATTTAAAACCTTAAAAATCTCTTAACCGGCAGCGGCGGCCGGAGGCCAATTCCGGCGACCTCCAAAACCTATGAAATTTTGACACAATAATCCTCTCATCATGCTCTACAACTTTCCTAACTAGCACAAACACAAATTCCAAGCCTAACTAGGGTAATCGACTAAAAACATCAAAACGCCATAAAACTTCCACCTCAAATTTCTCCTTACCTAGCTCAAGAGGGAGTGAGTCCTTTTAGGGCAAGGCTGTTGGGTTGGAGGGCTACAAAACCGTACCAAGCTTGCCCGGATTGGTGGCCGGAGGAGGGAGTTCCGTCGACGTGAAACCTAACACAGTCGGACCTCTCGGGCCCGATATCTTCCTCACGGCGGCGCTAGGGGAGCTGTCACCGGTCCAAGAAGGTTGCTGGGTTGATGGCTGACCGAACGGGACCGGTGCGGCGGCGGTTGGTGGCCGGACGGCGGCTGTCCGACGACGGAAAGATCGACTGCGGGAGGGAGTTCGGGTGCGGGAAAACCGGGAGGGAGAGAGAGAGAAAAGAGGGCTGGGCTTGACCACCCCTTGGCCCGGTCCAACCTTCTTATACCACCCAAATCCAAAATAAAACACCCCAAAAAAATAATACCCGAATAAAAATTACCTTTTACTAGCTAAAATTTACCATTTTTACCGTCGTCATATTTTCTCCCACGAACAATTCCCCGAAACTAATCATCTCTTAAAATACCTCTAGGGACCAATTAAACTATTAACTCAATGACGGGGACGGTAAAATTCTTATTATAATTAAGCTAGTAAATAAGGTAAAAATATAAGGGTCGGGATGTGACATTGCAGGCATGGCCGCATGGGTTCTCATAGCATATTTCCTTGGGTGCGAGCATGTAGTGTGGTTTGTGTGTATAAGTATTGGCTTATTCCTCGTCGCAAAATCCCTATTCAACTTTGTGTGGAACAGGTCTCTTTGTGTGCAAGTTAGCTTGTTCCTAATAATAAAGTGAAGTTGCCATGAGGATATTTGATTACGTGTGAACTACAATGAAAGTCATTCAGTGACATTTGTTCGAGTAATATTACACTGTTATTAACAAAATCTGTGTGTGAGGTGCGTTTGTTTTTTTACTTATCACTATGATTGAAAATGTCTGATAAATCTCACAAATATGGTTAGTATTTTCATTGTGGGTCTTTGTTTGGGTTATATGATTAGCCCACGCGTTGTTAGGTTTGTATTTTGAATTCTGCCTCATCTTTATACTAGAGTGGAGACCGACCTCATAGTTCTAAAGTATGTGTGCTAACGTTCAAGCTTTTGATACTCATGGTCACCAATGTGTTCTCTCCGGCTAGGAAGCATGAAAGAGTCGATGGAGAGGTGTTCTGCGTTTTTGAAGGGCCCGAATTTCATTTGTAAATGAATGGAAGTGAGCGTTATGAGTTGGAAGTGTGATGATGGCAGCTAGTGAGTAGCAGCAGAGCGGGAAGAAGAGGGAGGGGAAATTGACTGGATTTCAAAGCCTCCTCGCTATATAGAACATAGATAAGGTGCTTGGTGGGGTTGGAGAGGATGTCGTAGGCCTTAGAGATTTGCTTGAACTTGAAAGCGGCCTCAGGTCGTATTCCGTCAAGGTTTTGGTTAGGCTGCATGCCAAATCATGGCCAATCGCTTGTAGGCCTTCTTCAAGTCGGCTCCCTTTCCACAGTTCTAGTACATTGTAGTAACCCCTCCTATGTCTCTTCTCTTTCATTGCCTTCTTCGTAAACTTTTGTGGTTTTCTTTTTCTTGTTTGTATAACAATACAAAAGTTACGACTAGTCTTATATAAGTTAAATTCATAACCTTTTATTTACGAAAATGAATAATACGTCACTAGACCAAACAATATAGACCAGCTAGCACCTTAGCTAAACATTACTTTTTTGTTAAGAATATAAATAAATAAAATCTAATGTTTTTTCTTTTTGTTTTGTTTGTTTTATTGTTTATATGTCATCCCCTTGCCTCTCAACTGGAAAATGAAACCTTCATCAAGGTTTTACATCCCATCTCACTGAAATTCGCCTTCCGCCGTAGCAACCATCTTCATCTCTCCAGTGGTCACTGCAATACTCCCACCTAATCCCCAAACAGAGAGCTCCAAATCATTTCCGGGTCAATCCAAAATCACCTTATTTCAATTGAGACGATGGCAGCAATACGCAAACCCCTCTCATCACCATTCTCCAGGTACTTCCCTCAAACCCCATTTCTCTTCTCTCTCCCTCGACTCCTCTCTTCCCAATCCTCAACCCCCAATGACGTCGACACCGTCTACTGCATCGTCAGCAGCTCCGCCCACTCCAAAAACTTGAAGCAAAGCTTGAAATCCTGCGGTGTTTTCCTCACGAATGATCTGACAGATGAGGTTCTCAAACGGGCTCGGTTCAGCCACGGGAACCCATTACAGGCTCTCGAGTTCTTCAACTACACTGGGAACAGAAGAGGGTTCTATCACACCAGTTTCTCACTCGACACTATGCTTTACATGTTGGGAAGAAGTCGAATGTTTAAAAAAATGTGGGAGGTTTTAGTTGAGACCAAACATAAGGACAGGAGTTTGATAACTCCGCGAACCGTGATGGTTGTGTTAGCTAGGATTGCTAAGGTTTGTTCTGTTAGGGAGACAGTGGAGTGTTTCAAGAAGTTCAAGAAGCTTGTGCCGGAGTTCGATACGGCTTGTTTCAATTCATTGTTGAGGACTCTTTGTCAGGAGAAGAGCATGACAGATGCTAGGAATGTGTATCATAAGCTGAAGCATAGCTTTGAGCCGAATTTGCAGACATTTAATATATTGTTGTCTGGTTGGAAGTCCTCTGAGGAAGCCGAGGGGTTTTTCGAGGAGATGAGGGAGTTGGGTTTGAAGCCTGATGTTGTTTCGTATAATTGTTTGATTGATGTTTATAGTAAGAATAGAGAAATGGAGAAGGTGTTTAAGGTGATGGAGAAAATGCGCGACGAGGAGATATGGCCGGATAAAATTACATATACTTGTGTCATTGGGGGATTTGGGTTGGTTGGTCAGCCGGATAAGGCCAGAGATGTGTTGAAGGAAATGAAGGAGCTCGGGTGCTACCCGGATGTTGCAGCATACAATGCTGCTATTAGGAATTTTTGCATTGCAAAGAGGCTTGGTGATGCTAATGGGTTGATGGAGGAGATGATGAGTAATGGTTTGAGTCCGAATGCAACTACTTACAATTTGTTCTTTCGGGTTTTCTTCTGGTCGAGTGACTTGCAGAACTCTTGGAGCTTGTATGGGAGAATGATGTATATGGGGTGTTTGCCAAATACACAGTCGTGCATGTTTTTGATCAGGTTGTTTAGGAAGTTGGAAAAGGTGGATTTGGCATTGCAGCTGTGGAATGATATGATTGAGAGGGGTTTTGGATCTTATATATTGGTGTCTGATGTGCTGTTTGATTTGCTATGTGATATGGGTAAACTAACAGAAGCAGAAACGTGCTTCTTGCAGATGGTGGAGAAGGGGCATAAGCCAAGTAATGTTTCCTTTAGAAGGATCAAGGTGCTTATGGAACTGGCAAACAAGCATGAGGCCCTCAAGAACTTGACAGAGAAAATGGCACTTTTTGGCTCTTCAATCCATCTTCCTGAGAGTATGGATAGGTCAACAGTGGTACCTTGCTCAGAAGCACTTGCTTGAGAAAGTATGCTTGTGTCAAGTCATGAATTGGCAATGGTGCTAACTGCTAACTAATACTGCAAAAGTTGCTGATTGATAGATCAAAAGTGGTGTTTTACACAATTGGGTTATAGAGGCTTGCCATGTGGTTTGTTGAGTGTTAACTCCATAGAATCTGGATTCGGCACTCAGATCTTTTTGTTGGCTAGGACCTTTTCCCGTCACATGGTTATATTGGCTGGTGAATTCAGTTGGTCTAGCTATTTTTCCCAGTGGGGTAGACCTTTGAACTAGGTTCTCAGTTGTTGATTTTTTCTGAGAAGGAGCAAGTTTTTAATTCATAATCTTGTTGGGAAAGTTACAAGCCTCTGTATCTGTCTGAAAAATGCCAATTCCACTATTTACTTGCCTTTAACACGGTGAAGTTGCTGGCGCACCAACTGAGACCGCTTGTTCCACAGAGTTACCAATTTGCCTCTAGTTCTGTTAGACAAGTATCCGGTTAGAGTCTGGTAAGGAATTTTCAACTTTTTCATATGTGTTCGTTTGCTACTCCTGTTATTACCTAAATATAAGTAGTGTGGTCTCTCCTGTTGCATATTATCAGGCTCCATTCTGGTGAAATTCATTTGTTTTGACTTTTGATGAAACCTTTACTGCTTAAAGGGTTTCTATCCAAATAGTTGCTCAGTAGCATGTTTCATGCGAAATATAACCTGTTCCTAAAGATTGCACACATACACGCTTACATGCAGACATCTCTATATGAATGATCAATCCTCCTTTGAATTGTTCGTACCTCGTATTTGTCTCTGCTCTAGGCCATGGTCTCCGTTTACTTGTATTTCTTCTTCTTTCTAATAAAATACTTTTCTATCTACAAAATTAGATATATATATATATGTATGGGGCTTACTGTAAAACATGTTATTCTCCTTCCATATTCATGTTTGGCAATAAAGTAATAATCATCTGGTTAAAAACAAAAAACAAAAAACAAAAAAAAGAAGAGAAGAAGACGAAGAAGAAGATCAAGATATTCTGTTATTTCTGCTCCTGAACAGAAGAAATACTGGGTGGGTTGAACTCTGGTCATCTTCTTTCATGACTGTATATACTTACAACCCCCACAGCCCCACTACTACTGACTTGCGTCCTGGTCCTACAAGTCCTTTTAAGTTTTGCCACTACGGCACCATCACTTGTGAACTTTGGTATTTTCCTAATGTGGCTTTTCTACCACCTCGTGAAGCCTAACCCTATATAGACACTGCCACGTAACAGATCTTTTTTCTTATCTTGATTCTTTTTTGTTAAATCTGTTTGAACATTTTGCCAGTGGTGTCATCAACATCAACTTCTTGTTCATGTTTATTTGTTTTAATGGCAATATCTTCACAAATGATACTAGTGATCTCTATAATTATGATTATATCAAATCAGACATCAGAATAATTTTGTTCAACAAAAAGAAAGAACCTCAGCATTGATTCTTGTGTTGCTATTGGCATAATTCGAAGTGCTATCTCAAATTTCAGTTTGTTTCTCCTTATCCTGCAAGTCAAACAGAGATATTATCATCATCATCTAATATTGAGTGGACATGAATATACTATTAGCCATTCTATATTCCCCAGGTCATTTCATGTTTTGTCTGAAGTATCTGATACCTTTCCTCTGCTGAATTTCTGAATACTTGATTGTTTCATTTCCATTTAAAACCATTTTTAATGCAAATTTTCATTGTAATGTACGTGTTCTTCTCCAGAATTAGAGTAAAAAAATATTTATTTCTGATGGTTGATGTCATTTGGGGAAACTTGGTAGGCATGTTTATAGATGTCATATTGTGGCCTGTGCTGAGGGAAAGATTTGAAGCTGAATAATCTTGGGTCGGTGCTCTTATGTCTGATGGTTTTCTTATAGTCGATCCTATAACTAAACTTGTGTTTGGTGTTTCATGCGCTTTTTCAGCTTGTACTCGTTTTTTCAATTTACAGAACAATTAACATTACTGGATAGTAAAAGTAGTTCTGTCTTTAGACTTCATAGTTTAGAATGAACATAAAATGATTGAACGGAGTTTCACAACTTGTATATTTTATCGACAGGCTAGCATTAAAATCTCTCATTGGTTACTGACTCTCTCTTTTATCTAACTTTTTGCCATGTTGCATTTCACTCTCTTTTACTTTTATACAATTGTGTCAACATTTAAACTTGATGCCAGTATGATCTTTAAAATGTGCACATATTGTCAGATGCCAGTAAAGCTTTGCTTCTCGATAAGAATTTTCCTTGAACCAGCAATTTTATTTGCCTTTATACTTCCAGCTCTTAGGTTTTCAGGATTTCTTATCTTGTTATGCATAGATTTTCATTTTTATGTTGACATCCACTTCTTGCAGATTCTGGGACATGGATGATCCAGATGGTTACTGTGGTTTTGCGAGTACAAGTACAATGGTGAAAACATTGTTTCATTCATGACTTTGAACAAGGTGGGTGGTTTTCTGCAGTGGATGGATTTGACTTGTAAGTATGCATTTGGGAAGATGCTGGTTATAGCCTATAAGCCTCCTTTCAAGGTGAAGGGCTTGTGGCTGTTCCACAGGCAAAAAATTACCCAGGTTATTATGACATGGAACAGTATGATTGGCATAGGGTTGATATCACTGATGAGGATCAAAAAGAGCGCGTGAATCAGATGAGAAGTCTTTGAGGGAGAGCCATTGTTGGGTTTTTCCAAAGAGGTAGGTTGATGTAACATGTTAGGGGTTTCTTTAGAAGGTCTTTTCAGGTGGTTCTGTTTCAAACACTTGGTTTTGCTATTCAATCTTCCCTTGTGTCATTGTAGAACCTTGTTCAGCCGCAATCCTAGTTCAATTGAATTTTTCAGCAAAAACAAAAAAAAGAGCTTATCAACAATAACCTCTTTAGAGAAGTAGTTGCAATATTTAATTTAATTTAACAATAATCAAATCCTAGTATTCAACAAAAACTGGACTTGGTTCAGCTAATAACTTCAAATTCAGATGAGTCCAACCTTCAGATACATGCGCAATATATACACATGCTTTCCTCTGCATATATTGAACTGTACTATGCATATATTTTCGATTTCTAGAGAATTGCACAGCACATTCATGAGCTTAATGATGGCCAATGCTTGTAATTACATTGCTTAGACGTGCAGAGAGAGCCAAATCAAGGAATAAAAGAAAGAGGAAGGTACTATGGTGACATTCTACAAAGACATCAACACATCAACGCGGTTGATCATGGTGATAATCATACACTTTGAAGTCTTGATAATGCAGAGAACCATTACTCTCATAGTGAAGAAGGTAATAGCACTGCTCGCAGAAGTAGCAAGGGTTCTCCGGAGCATATTTGTCATCTACAGTCACCTTTGTGGCTCTATATATCCTACAAACATTACATTTTCTAACATTTAGCTTCAGTTGGAATAACAGTATGGGATAAACTGCACTGTTCTGTACATCCTCCAGATGAAGCAGTCGCATGTCTCGAATCACAATCGTGTGCCTGCAGTCTCCCTGGTGACAATACAGATATCCAGCACCAAGTCGAAATTTCAAGTCCCTAAACTTTGTCTTGCGCATGTCAATAGTTCTGTAGTGAGGCAATTGTGAGCCTTTTAGACCATCCACAACCGCCAATTTTTTCTTCTTTTGCATGTTAGCTCCACCTAAAATGGATTCCCATTTTTGAAGAGCATCATGTGTTGAGTTTGTAAGCCAATCAAGTATAGGCTCACTGTAGTCTAATGCCGAGGGGTAGCGCAAATCATTGTAGAATGTATCCTCAATAAGGAAATATCCTGAAGGATCTTTTCGCATCGCATGGTCTGTTGAGCAGTATATCTTATCCCTCAATTCAGTTAAGCTTTGTCTCCCTAGTACCAAGAATTCTTGTGTCTTCATCCAGATTTTCACATTATGGTAAACCTCGACTGTAAGAACAACTTCTGGATGGTGCACAGGTATGTAGTCCTGAATGCTACTGTTGCTGCATGATTTAACCTTCACTGCTGAACTTGCAGACCGGAGGGGCTTCAGCCTTTCAATTGTTCTTGAGGATGATTTGACGGCACGGCAACCCTCGATTTTCAGACTAGGGTTGTATGAATGCAGTGTAACAGATGCTTTATCTTCGTCCTGTTTTTCTTTGCTTTTCTTAAAATGCTCCACCTTCTTTGCAATATGTGACCAAAAAGCCTTCTTGTCCTCAACAGTATGATTATTTGTCTCCCTTCCTTTTCTTTTCCTTGGTTTCTTTTTACAATTTCTATCATCTGACATCTCAAGGTCATCTGCTATACCTATACTGGGTGCAGTTTCATCATCGTTAAGTACTTCCTTGATAGCCATATCCACTAACTCTTCCTCACTGATGATCTTGAGCTCATCCACCGAGATGTCTTCGTCAGAAACTTGAGACGTATCTTCAGATACTTCTACCTCTAAACCCTGCAGTTGTTGGAGAATCGAAGACTGGAAAAAAGGGACACTGTTGAGGGGACTAATCAGATTTTGAACGTAGAGGGGTCCCCCTCTCGGAACTGAAAGCTCCTCCTCCTCCTCTTCACTACGATCGAAGTTGTTGCCATTGGTGCCGTCTTGGTATTGAACACCAGCATTTCTGCCGTTTTGTGCCATCTTTATAGATTAGAGGCGAAGGAAGGCGGAGATTATAAACCTAATCGTTTGACAACCTAATTGTGCCTTCTTGGTATATACCTATTTTTTGTTGGTATTCAATGAAAAATACAATCATATTTCTGCTTATATAATTACAACATCGAGGATTATACCAGGAAAAGGAATAGAATAACAACCTCATAAACTAAGACGATGAAACCTTATCATATTAGGAAATCTAGCTTTCTACAAAACTTGGCATCGAACCTGTTAATGGGGCTACTTGCTTGGACAGAGAGATCAGCAACTTGAAACTAACTGTGCAAAGCAATTGCTTGCTATCGTTCCATTCTCAATCCCATTTGGGTCTAATCTTCTTTTTTACTTGGCAATGTGAAGAGATATTGATCTTTCCGGATTGTGATCCTCGTTTTGAAGTAAAAGTTTTTGTTAAAATCATTAGAGCCAAGAGCTGGAGTTCATCCTCCTGATCAACAAAATTGCTAATAAGAACGGATTCTCCTCTCTTCTTCCGGTGATCTTTGAATAGTCACAAATTACATAGAAGTTCACCCATAGACATTTTCTACCATATAGGTACAGACTGTCATCCAACTAAAAAGTTAGATTCTCTCTTTTATATTTATGAATTGTCACAAGTGTAAAAAGTCAGCACCACTCTCCTCTCTAGAAAAACCTCTAACCGACCTCCGGCAAGGTCTCCGGCCGAGGTTTCCGACAAATTTTCCGGTCAATCTCCGGTGAGAGTTCCGGCAATCACAAAAGCTATTATCATTGATAAAAAAAATATTACTGCCTACAACAAAAACTACTATGGCTAACAAAAGATACTATCGCTAACAACAAAAACTATTACCTCCAGCAACAAAAGCTATTATCATCAATAACAAAAGCTATTACCGCCAGCAACAAAAGATACTATCATATCGAAAAAAAATAATACTACTAAAAATAACTACCACTACCGCCACCAACAAAAGATACCACCGCCATCAAAAAAATATACTACCTTTAGCAATAAAAGATACTACTTCCGACAACGAAAGCTACTATCGCCGGAAACAAAAATTACTACTGTCAGAAAGAAAAACTCCAGAAGGAAAAGCTGCTACCATGCATAATAAAATCCACTACTAACAAATTCAATGGTACAAAAAATATGAAGCTTTTTACTATGATTATTATGTATAAACTTACTTCCATAGTTACATAAAGCTATAGTCTACTACAATAGTTTTATAAAACTATTGTCGGTTTTTAATGGTGATGCTCAAAACTCAAAGGCATAAATTTACCACCTTGAGAGTGATTTTCTTGGTTGGCCCAATGATCTCTATGAAGGCTTCAATATCCAAATTCACATGATTTTCAAAATTTGTTACTACAAATGCAAATGGAAGAATTCTGTAAGAACAGAGATACAACAAAATATTAATATTTGAAATAAAAATAGAAGCTGTTAACATCACGTTGAAAAGATACTACTCTTTTGTTGAAAAATTACTACCACACAATAAGAAAGCTACTGAAATCATGATGAAAAAATATTAACACAAACATAGAAAGATACTGCCACACTGTCGAAAATATACTAATATAGACATAAAAAGATACTATTACTATGTTGAAAATATACTATCATACAATAAGAAAGCATCATACAATAAGAAAGCTACTAATAGTATGTTGAAAATATACTGACCTAGACATAGAAATATACTATGACTATGTTGAAAAGATACTATATGCTAGGTGAAATGGTAAATCAAGACTGTACCCAAACTACGAATGATTCACTCACAGTTGCTCATCTTAGTGCAAATCCAAAATAAATGACACGTTCACAAAGTCCAGTTGATCAGCTATGAGTGTAACAATATATACACTAAATAAGAATAGATAAAACCAACGCCATACATATAGATCTCTCGCATTATCTGCTAAAACTTATAGACTACCAAATTATTGTAAAACTAATAGATAGATCAAAGAAAACCACCCAAAAATATGCCTCGGTGGTCTCTAAGAAAACCACCAACTCCTCCATTGGTAAGACTCCATTAGAATGCACCATCCACATTCAATTTATCTGACGTAGCACTATACAAATTGATCAAGCTAAGGTAGAGAGTCTTCTATAGAGTTTTGAGTATTTTGAAGTAATAATGCTGCTTATACTGCGATTTGTTTTTTTCTCTTCCGTTTTGCTATTAATTAATACGTTAGGGTTTCTTAGCATGGTTTTCAACGCTTTAAAAAAAAAAGGCTGGTGCAATATGATCGCAGATTGGTTCTTGCTTTTTTTTTTTTGAGAGGATGATTGGTTCTTGGTTACATGGTAGTAGTTACAATAGGTAAATTTACAAGTTTACCCATATGAAATACAAGAATGTTTGATTTTACACTTCATGTCACAGAGCATTTTCAATACAGTACGTATGTCTACACAAATAAATAATGTGTCACACATCGTAATGAATAGCCATAATTACACGGCAGACTTACACCAAGAATTGTTATTAGTGAAGGTCATCTTAGGAATTCCCGTGACAGAAAAGCGTAAAAAACACAAAATACAGAAAGTGTAAAAAGAATCACGACTAGCATATTCCGTCATAACTTTTTTTTCTTCTTTTTTTGGTCTTTTAAAATCCTTCAAAACCCTCCACAAACCCTACCCGCACTCTTCTCTATTCACAATTCCTCATCGCCTCATTCTTCTCTCTCTCTCTCTCTCTCTCTGCAACTCTGCCTTGGGGTTTAGCCTCCACTGGTGACTCATCGTTGACCCAATGGCTCTGGTAAGCAAATCTCCCTCTCTGCAATTCCCTGCGTTATGCTCTGTTGTTCGTTCCAAGTCCCATTGTTGCTTTTTTCACTACGAAGCTCTCTACTACTATGCTACCCAGTACAGGAATCACCAAGTAGACTCCGAAGTTTTGGGGTTTTTTGTTTAATAGAATTGAAAAAGCTAATACGAAATCTGATTGGGTGATTTTGGTGGATGTTTTGATCTATATGTATGTATGTGTTTTGGAAAAAGATGAGATTTTGAGTGTTTGATCTGCTTTTCAGGTGCTGCACGCTGCGAGCAACAATAAGAATGGCTACAAGGCACTCATTGCTGCTGAGTACTGCGGTGTCAAGGTTGAGCTTGTGAAGGATTTCCAGATGGGTGTGTCGAATAAGACCCCTGAGTTCCTCAAACTCAACCCCATTGGGAAGGTGAGGGAGTTGTGTCTTTGATGGTGTTCGAAGTTGTGTATGATTGTTTTGTGGGATTGGTTTGCTGAAATGGTGTTTTCTTGGTGTGTAGGTTCCTGTGCTGGAGACCCCGGATGGTCCTGTTTTCGAGAGCAATGCCATTGCGCGATATGGTGAGGGCTTGATGTTATGGTTTTTTGAAGTTGTATGTGGATAATTGTTGTCGGATTTGGAATTTATTGTTTTGTTTCACTTGCTGCAGTTGCTCGTTTGAAGGCGGATACTCCTCTTTTTGGTTCTTCCTTGATTGAACATGTAAGTGGCATAAGGGTCGTCTTTCATTTGTAAAATTTCTGTATGCCTGCTTAGGGTCTGTTGTCTGACATTTTTGAATTCCAAGTTTAGGTAATCATTGTGATGTTAAAAATATACTGTGAGGGACTTTGGATTTAGAAATAGGTCATCTTTTGTGATTGCACTGAAAAATATCACGCTAAAGATTTTTATGATCTAGCATCTCCATTTGGGTCTTGATATGATTTGCAATGTTGGCTATCTACGAAGTTGATGGTTGATGCACAAAGTAATGTCTTTTACTTGTTGTATTTTCGGTTGACAGGCCCTTGTGGACCAATGGATTGATTTTGCAACTCTAGAGATTGATGCCAATATTTTGCGTTGGTTCATACCGCGTATCGGTTTTGCAGTCTACCTCCCTCCTGTAAGTAATTTGCTGCATTTCGCTTCTCCACATCTGTTCTTTTATTTTAGTAATTTAAATTTACATAGATTCATCGAGTAATTCAAACCCATCTTTTGTTTTTGGCACATAGGCTGAGGAAGCTGCAATTTCTTCCTTGAAGAGAGCACTAACTGCTTTGAACACTCATCTTGCTTCCAACACATACTTAGTTGGGCACTCTGTGACATTGGCTGATATCATTATGATATCTAATTTAACACTGGGATTTAACCGGTTGTTGACAAAAAGTTTTACCTCTGAATTTCCTCATGTGGAGAGATACTTTTGGACGTTGGTTAATCAGCCTAATTTTCACAAGTTACTGGGTGAGGTGAAACAAGCTGAGTCTGTTCCACCTGTTCAGTCTGCAAAGAAGCCTTCACAGCCTAAGGAACCTGCAAAGAAAGAGGCCAAAAAGGAAGTGACGAAAGAAGCACCAAAGCCTAAAGTAGAAGAGGCTGTGGAGGAAGCAGAGGCACCCAAGCCCAAGGCAAAGAATCCTCTTGATCTTTTGCCTCCTAGCAAGATGATTCTGGATGATTGGAAAAGGCTTTATTCAAACACAAAGACCAACTTCCGTGAGGTTGCTGTCAAAGGTGATTCCATATTGACTTTGCTTATTCATGCATTCAACATATCATGATTTTAATTTATCATAAACCTGTATGGTATGCATGGGGTCTTGCATTACATATAGCATTCTCATGCATTCTTTTTTGTTCAATGTTATCATTTACTATATTTAATTTACATGATGTACTGTTCACTGTATTCTTAAGCTCCATATCTTGGGTGGCCTTTGAGATGGTATTTGGTCAGTTCGTATATTTATTGGTTCATGCCAAACACACTAGTAACTATTTTATAGGTGTCTTCGAATTTGATTTTTAGGGTAACATATATTTGGTGGGATTGTTTTGGTCTCAATCTTTTTGATGTTAAATAAAATTTTCTTGGGTAGTCTCCAGAAAACTACATTGTCTTTCTCATGGTCATCCCTCAGTCAAAGCATACTATTGCTTTTGGCAAGTTAATGATTCAGAATCTTGTTTAGGCTAGTCAATAGCACACTATCAATGTCATCAGCTAGTTAATTGTAGCTTCCGGTTGGTCTTTTATGTATGCTATATCAACATTCCAACTTCTGTTTAGCGCCCAATTAGAAATTTTAACAAATGTTTCTCAAATAGTGACAATACTTAGGGCTGTAAGTTATATATAGCTTTCAATGGAACTTGAATGCATATGTTAAAATATTAAGACTTTTGGGTGAAAGTACAACTATAAATGACTCTGACATCATCTCACCTTGCATTCTGCATTTTATCTCTGTATCTGTTAAATCTTAATACTGGTGTAGATCTGTGTGAAGTTTTTGAACTTGATGTCTTTAAGGAAATAAGAATTGAGCTTGCCACATATTCAACTTGCTTTTCTTAACTGTCTTAATCCAATAAGGATTTTCATGATTTTTCTTGTTATATTAACAATCACTTTATCTTACAGGCTTCTGGGACATGTATGATCCAGAGGGTTACTCTCTTTGGTTCTGTGATTACAAATACAACGATGAAAATACAGTTTCATTCGTGACTTTAAACAAGGTAGGTGGCTTTCTGCAGCGGATGGATTTGGCTCGTAAATATGCATTTGGTAAGATGTTGGTGATTGGGTCTGATCCTCCTTTCAAGGTGAAAGGCTTGTGGCTCTTCCGTGGGCAAGAGGTTCCCCAGTTCATAATTGATGAATGTTATGACATGGAACTGTATGATTGGTGTAAGGTTGATATCACTGATGAGAATCAAAAGGAGCGCGTGAATCAGATGATTGAAGATCACGAGCCTTTTGAGGGGGAAGCTTTGTTGGATGCCAAATGCTTCAAGTGATGAGACAAAGGTGTCCGAAGAGTTGGCTATAATGTTTCAGGGGTTGTTTCAATCTGGTTGTTTCTGTTTCAGACATTATTTTGCTTCTCCTAGCACTCTAATGAATACTAGTGATAGGATCTGATACAATGTTGTCCGTTATATTAGGAATATCAATTGAACTACATGGTGATGGAATTAATATTTATTTGCAAGTTGTATAGATTTCAGACAGTTATATTGGTGAAATTTTGAACATCACTTCTCAGTTTCTTACATTAGGCAATATGCTGCACTTTGTAACCATAGGGGTGAAATGTTAATTGCTTCTTCTGGGAGGTTACCAATTTATCAAATGCGCATCTAAGACCTCATTGTGGTCTATTTAGAACCCCAGAGAGCCTACCAGCAGGTAGCATTGGGCATATCACATACTCGCATATGCAAACAAAAATCTGATAGAAAAGCAATGAAGAAAGGAGCTAGAACATCGAAGGAGGTTTGGCCAAAACCTGTGCCTGCATCCTCGGGAGAGATCCTCCGAAAATTTTCATTAGCTGTTGACACTTGACAGATGGTAACCGAAGCGATTAAATTTCGAGGCAAAGAATCACATTTTGTGTATGAATAATGTCAACATTGGTTGGTGATTTCCAATGCTTCAGTTATTTGGTAGTCAGTACAAAATAAGTATGATGATTTCCAGCAAAACACTTCAAGGAGGATGAGCTGCCGCATCGAATAGCAAGATGCTCAAAAGGGAGGAGGGAGGGTTGGAAAACCAACCAATGCTCTTCTTGTCAAGTTGAACTACATGAAACATATGTGTGAAAAAGAACACCATATAATAGTCTAGTGTGTTCTAGGATATTCCGCATTGCTCTAGATATTCCATGTGTGTCTTGGCCTTATACCATCAAGATATGTAGTTAAAATATGACTATGTATTCCTTATCATTACCATATTGGTACTTTGTAATTCTATATATAAATAACTCATATCAATGAATAAGATGATGATTTTCTTGCTATCTCTCATTCTCTACGGTTTATAATTGATCGTAGTACGAATATGAGATAAAATAGTGCCTTCAGTTTCTCTTGTGTTTCCTTCTCATGCTTTGATTTTTGTTAGGGCTCCTCTGAAGCACAGGGCCAAAACTACAATTTGGCAGAAACATAGGGGTGCAAAACAACTTTCCAAGCTTCAACCAGGTAAAAGGAAAAGAAAAAAAAAAAAAGACATCATCGTCTTGGAGTTGGAGTGTTTGGACTTTGAAGCCAAGTCGTTAAGAGAAGCAAACCCAAACATCCACTTTCCTCTTTCCTTAAAATCTCTCATTTCCCTTCCCAACTTCTTCTTCAAGCTTTCAAAGAACATGAACGGATCCCGATCCCTGCAGTTCCTCCTGTTCCTCACGATCCCCTTGTTTTTCGCTTCCGTTTCGGCCAAAGACGGCAGCAACAAAGCCGGTGGCTCATCGGTGGCCCTGAAGGTGTTGATTGTGTGCTGGGCGTGGCGGCGGTGGCTGGTTTCGGTGTGTTTCTGTTCAGGATATGGCAGAGGAAGAAGAGAGAGGAGCAGCACGCCAGGCTTCTCAAGCTCTTTGAAGACGACGATGAGCTCGAGGTTGAGCTTGGGATTAGGGACTGATTTGATTCATTCATTGGAGTCAGGTTTGTGTACATCTTTTAGAAGAAATTGTTGTGCTGTAGCAGCCATAATTTACCCTTGATTGATTGGGATTTTGATATTTTGATTCTGTAATATTGTATCAGCTTTGTTCACTTTTTATGATATAGTATATGTGCAATGGGAATGAAGATTATACTGTTTCGTTTCCGGTGTTGGATCTGCTTTCTACTACTGACTTACCTCAAATTCGACACTATTTGGCCAGTCAGAGATCCTTGGATAGTAATTGACAAGTTGTCCAGATCAAGTACAGTTTTGTTTCTTGTGTTCTTATAATTTTGTTATTTGTTGACAGACAAAAGAGAAGCGATGTTGTTTGAGATCAGTTTGGATCTTTGAGATTCTGGATTTATTCGCTTATGTGTACTTTCCCTGTCAAGTCGAGTTTATTAGGACAGCATAATTATGCTTTGGAAGTTAGCATGTGGTGTTGAGTGAGCCATAACATGAGTTATGAAGCTATAGCTTCCGCTAACTGATTAGAACAGTATTGAATGATAAAACTATCAGATTGGGGGAAAAAATGGAGTAGAAAGCTTGTAGCATAAAGATTGTATGTGCTTGTTTAAGGTTTTGAAGTCGTGTCTTATTGAGTTTTGAAGTGTTGACTGATAAACATTATCTGATTGAGGAAAAGGTAACAGTTTATTGTAGCATAGAGATTGGATATACTTGTTTTAAGGTCTTATAGTGGGAGAAGGGGGATGCAAATTGGGACTATTAGAAGTTGCAATTTCAACCTATAGCATCAACAAAGGTCATCAAAGTGAGTGTCATTTGTCTTGTAAGCAATGCATGTTTATTATTAAAGTAATTTGAAATATCGTAATTGAAGAATTGTGCATCAGATATGTGAGAGGAACTGAAACACCTTTGGAAGGAAACGTCTTGTTTCAAGAATTGTTGAAATTGATAATGTTGGTTTCAACTGATTCCTTAGAGGGAAGAACAATTCATAGTCTTATTTAGAGTTATATGAATAAAAATGACTTTAGTGTGCCATTTGTAGTATTACCAAGACTATACAGATTGTTCAACATTTTGTGTACGTAGTATGAAGGCATGCCAATATTAACAGCATAACTGAAAATAAATCTGAGTCTATAAAGTATAAAATACTATGCGTGTAGAGGTAACGCTATTGAAGAGATATGGTGAATAGTATAGTTACTGATTCAGTTTTTTTTACTACACAGGGAAATTCCCACCTAGAGGGGTATGTCATTTCACATAAAATAAAATAAAATAAAAATTAACCGAGGCTGGATGTTGTAAATGGTATTATAGTTCGGGTGAGGAAAGAGTCTTGTGGCAGCTATCGCTGATGCCAATTAAAATTCATTTTACATTTTCTTGGTATATGCCTTTGAAAACCATCATTGTAGGAGTAACTACTCTCTTTCTCTCTAAATTTATTTCCAGGCATAGACAGATAGACAATTATCTTTTTAAGTGGGAATTGGTTGATGCTTTGTGCTTTGTGCTTCTGGAATAATATGGCATGTGACTGTTTTCTTGAAGAGCTTTTCACAGTTATTTATTATAGGTTCAGATATTGTTAAACATATTGTTGGGTATACTTGTATGGAGGGTTTGGGTTTTCATATGAAGTGGGACTTTTGGTTAGAACTCTGAATGATCAGATTCTATTATTAGGTATTATCTGTGAGGGAGCTCATGAGGCCATGGTATGGTGGACACAAAAGATTTAGGATGTCTTGTCGATTGTCTCTTTGAGTTGTTTTATGGAGCATTTGGGTTTTGATCATAAGTGGAAGCCTATATTCGTTCCGAATTTGAGTGATTGAAAGCTGAAGATATTAGTATCAGGTTATATATTCCCTGAAGGCATGTGTAGCGATGTATTATTTGGAGGATGAGCTAAAATTTGTTTTTAGGCTTACTAATTGTTTCTTTGTGGGAGCAGGCATATTTTATTCCCGTAAAGCTGATCCAATCCCAACAGTTAATCGGAGATGATCCATCACCCATGAAGTTCCTACCTCTAACAAATTCGCAATCCCATAGGCTTAACAACAAGTAATCTGCTTTTAAAACTGCTGGGAAGCCTCCATGGGTAATACCCTTTCCTGTAAACCTCATATATAAAGAAATATGCTCACATGGTGTTGTCATACAAGTAGGTGTTAGTTTCGAGATTGTTTTACCTTCTCTGTTGTTTTATATGATTCTCCTCATTGAACTGCTATTTAATGCAATGCTTTCTCCATCTCCTACATTACTGTGCTTATTGTAGTTGTGTTTCAGAGTAGAAGATTGTATAGATTGAGACTGGTTATTTTTACATTTTAGTGTATAATGTGGTTGCTAGCTCCGCTTTCCTTGCTAAATGACACAGACATTATTAAGTAGGCTTTCCTTGCTAAAAAAAGAAAACTATTAAGTACGCTCTTAGTGTTGATGCTGGGGATTCTAGACTAGAGAGCATATATCATGATGAAGATTCGGTCCCCCATGTTCACTGATTATGCTGCTCTTGATAGGTCGTCAGGGAGGGATGGGGGAATGAGTTAGCTCTCATATCAACCAATGCTTTATTTGGATCGAGGGTAATATTGGGTTCTAGTGTACTACAGACCAGGAATAACAGAAACTTTTATGATATTTTGTTCCTATTCTAAATGAGATTTGCCTCCGGTTGCTTTTTATTATCTAATTCATTTTCATTTAAATCATAATATTTTCCACTTTATGCATCCTTCTCCTCAACAAGCAAGGAGAGTTGCCTTGGTTTTGACTTTCCTTGCCAAGTACCTCAAATGATTGAGGGTAATATGATTGTATGAATGAAATGAATTTGTTAGATTGGAATTTTTGATTTTCAGTAGAAAGTTGTTTTTTCCAGCTTAGGCTCAGTTATTTAGTCTGTATATAGTTACAGGGATGTTGTTCACAATGGAAATCTATCATTTACTGCTCAAAGATCAAATTTAGCATGAGAGCAAAGAGGATGATGGTCACTGCATTTGTTGCACAATTGTCTTGTTGCTTGGAGACACTTTTATATGAAATACTCTAGTTCGGCAGGCAATTTTGGCACTAAATATGGTATTTCTACAGACATTCTCCGAATAAATCAATTGATTTGTATGCATCTTTACTCAAGTTCTTCGCCATCACTTTGGAATTCTTATCCCATTAAGTATGCAACTCACACATTGCTTTCATGATAATGGGAAATGACAGCTTTTGGACCGTTTTTCAAATTAGTGGGATTGAAGCATTTCAGTATTTCAAAAGCAAAACAAAGTGAAATGATAGCTGGGAAAAGAAGGCAGACTAAACTGTGTAATTGACAACGACAACTGGTTTAAATAGAATGAAAGTGATACAGTGGTAGATTACAGATGGCTAGATAATTTGAAGTAGTTTAATATATGAAGCAACATCTCTTCTCTATCACATTTTGTATGGGTAGCTAGGTAAATCTTACCCTAGTGTTTCAGCCTATTCGGTTTAATTACAGGAATGTCAAGGAAGACGATGAGAAAGCCGAAGTGGTTACTGGAAGCAGGCTATGACTTGTAGTAAGAGAGAACTGAATACACGGTCTGTATGATCGTCAAAATTATAATGAAGACTACTGCATTAGAAATTGACCATATTGAACATATTGTAGAAGTAATCACGCTTGATCGACGCAATCCATCTTCATAGCCAACGGCAATCATAATACTCGGTCACTTCGACGGAAAGTACCCAAATAGAATAAACAGGAGGATGATGCTGTCCTATTATCAACAATGGTGTTGAAGAAACAGGCCATGTCTTCCCTGCTCAGATTAGTGGTGTTAATGATGCCTTTTTGCATGAGAAACTCCACATCTTTGCTAGATTTAACAAGGTCATGCAGGACCCTGGCATAGGAGGTAAGCTCATACTTATGGTGCCTTGATTCGCATTCTTCCAAGGCTATGAGGTTTCTGAAGGCAGATTTTCAGCGTCCAAAGTTATCGGTGCAATCTCCATCACTCCATACGCTTTCGAAACCTCTTTCGCGTCTAAATTTGATTCCGATTTGGAGAAGCTATGTCGCAGAAGGGATCCGCACCCAAAATGGACAAACCATCTCGCTCTCTTCAACTGAAAGGATTCTGAGAGTGTCGAGTGTCTGCTTTGCAATGTATTTGGAACATGATGAGAAGCAGAATATTCGAGACCCCACCAACTCGGAAGGGCTCTTTGAGTTAGCTCACATAGGGACTTGCATTTTCCACCAGGTACTCGATGAAATAAGCAGTCAAGAACTCTCCAAGGTAGTTGGTTTTCAAGTAGAAGCAAGTCGTTTTGTACTGTTGACACTAAGCTATTGAACAGATCATTCATGCCTCCGGGCACGTCTCCTATAATTTTTTGGAAGAGTTCAGTGATAAAGAATCCATCAACTACCAACATTTCTACAAACTTTTCGCTACTCAGATCAATCTTTTCGGCATAGCAATCACGGCAATATCCCTCCATGCTTCTAATTTTGTCAACAATGTGTTCCATTTTGGTCTGCGGAGTGGCTCGTTCAATAAGGAGGTTGTGCGAGCACCATAGTTTCATTTCTTCCATTGCTTGCAGGTTCCTTTTTCCATGGTGAAATGGTCCAATTGAGACTAAACTCGGAACAAAATCCTTTTCGTGCAGCTTCTTTTGTGGATCGGGGATTCTATATATGCAAGCACGAGGTGGTGATGGAGCTTCCGGACGAAGTTTTCCTAGAATGGAGTATGCTATGACTTGATCTGTATTTCTAGTAGTTTCACTCAAAGTTTTTCTATTCACATTATTGTTTGCTACTATGATCACATTCTCTTCCTCGTCTCTAATTTCGATCAAGCATTCGCCATTTACATTACTCTCGATCTGTCATCTTGCAATTTCTTTCTAGCTTTGAATCAGTGGCAGTCGTCCTCGCTCTTTTTCAGCTAATAACGAAAAATGGATTAGGCTACAATATCAAAAGAAAATTAAGAATTTATATATTGTTGTAAATAGTTATTATTTAGTAGGCATTCTTGTAATTAGCCAACTAGGGTTGTTATTGTAATTTACATCATGACCGCATCTCTATATAAGAGATGGTTCCCTACTTAATAATATACACATATTCTCTCATTCTCTTGGTTGTTTCTCTCCTTTCTCAATCTATTCATTTTGTTTTATAACACGTTATCAGCACGAATAGTTCTAACGCTAAGGTAGTTTTTATGCAGCATGGAAGAGAGACCGTTGATCAATCGATGGAAGAATCATTCAACATGGTTCAAAATTTCAATCACAAACAAGCTTTCGGATTGGATTAGAAGTTTAGTCCACCAATATTCTCTGTTCTGACACATAAGATGAACACTCATTGATTCGCTTTGCATCGAGTAAAGTTTTCTAAACTCTATTATAATTCATGTTTCTTTTAAAACCTTGATTACATGAAAAACCATCTTGAAGCATGAACCATATGTTGTTTATGTTTCGATTTTATGATTTCATGCTTATTAACTTTGATTGCATATTGAAAAATCCGTCTACGATGCATGAGCACCAAATATATTGTATTAGTCTATTTGGTTAATACATATGAACATGAAATATCATATAAGTTTTCTTATGTTATGAGAATTGGAAAAGGAAAATATAGCATCAAAAAAAGGAAATCACTACGGAGGCCAGTAGCCACCGAAATAAACCTTCGCAACTGCCTAATAGTGCAGACAAGGAGGCACATGGATCAGCAAAAAGTATAGTTTTTCATGATATCCAAACTCAAGATCATGCATGCATTCCGGAAGTAGTGCTTGTAACCATTAAAGGTTTTACTATTAATTTGGTCAATGATAGCAGACGTTACATATATTCCATATTCATTATACCTGAAGCATTTAGTAATAAGAAGGAATTAATATTGCTATTAATGGGGTTTAAATAAAATCCGTTAGTAAATGTTACGTCAATGGTATAACGACATTTCAGTGCTAATTATGTTACTTAATTGTAGCTTAATATGTATATTTTGTCAGTTACAAATTTGATTTGTGTCAAATTCAATATGTCATTTAAGGACATGTAATGCCAGAAGCACTTTCCAATTTACAACCCACATTATGCTACAAGCATTATGGGCCAAATTTTTGTGCACATTATGATACAAACGTTATGAATTTAATATTCAATTACGTCAATTTGAATAATTTCCATTATAATTCATTATGCTAGAAGCATGAATTTTGGGTTTAATTACGTAATTATTATATAAACGTTATGTCAGTAGCATTTACCTCATTTATTACTAATACAGTAATACATAATGTTATAAGCATTAATGGGATTTAAACCCATAACCGCTACATAAATGATATTTGTTATTGACTTTATGTCGGATCCTAATTTAATGTCAATTACGAATTAGAATCATATTCATTTCAATTTGACGTTTATGAGGGTATAATGTCAGAAGCAATTACACATTTATAACCCCATAAATTGTGCTTGAAGTATTAAGGTTTAATTACGCGATTATTACATCAATGTCATGCCAGAAATATTTATCCAATTTAATACTTATGTGTAATGCTAGAAGCATTAATGAGATTTGAACTCATTGCCTTTGGTACTTAACCGCTGCGTAAATGATATTTATTTAATAATTTATGCCATATATTAATTGTCGGTTACCAAATTCAAATCGCGTCAGTTTTATTCAATTAGTTCTCAATTATGTTATCGTTTATATCGATAATTATTATGAGTATGTAATGACACATTAATGCCAGAAGCAATTGGAGATGCAAATGAGTTAGTTTTGCAAGTAACCGCTACGTTATTGACATTTATTGGTTTAGTAATTTTATTGCATATACATTATGTCGATGAGAATTAAATTGTTTCCGTTATAATTTAATTTATTTCGGTTTTATGTAATTACTTTCACATTAAATTTGTATGTTACGATTTAATAACATATATTCCATTGGTTTATATTATATTGGTGAATATTAATGATGTTAAGTCAGAAGCTTAAATCAAGCATGAATATATATGAAATTGAGCCAGAAGCTCGACGTAAGCTCCAAGGCTAGATAATAAGCTCGTCATGTGTCGCCTTGAGTTTATGACAATGATTATAACTCTTCTCAAACTAGGCTCACCCAGTTGGATGCGATGTCTAGGCAAGTACTTTTGAGGAAGTGTACTTAAGTGAGCCTCGCTCCACCACCTCATCATGGCTTACCTGGTCGTATACAATTAGAGTTACCGAAATGGATGATTAATAACATTGCATTTCTTGGTAGACCATTATTAGCCCAGTAGGCCTACTCTCCTTCTACGAGACCTAAAAGCCTAGCATACCTCTCAGATTGTGCCCCGTAGGCTTGTAAAGTATGTAGAGGCTATGTTTATTTATTTCACTTTAATTTCAGTCAATTCCTTTGGTCCAGCAGAATCAAACAAAAGGAAAATAATCTAATGACACTGGATTTTCGTACCTAGTCATTATGTATGTCTATAGGACTCTCCAAATATTTTCTCATAATGGCTATTGTTAATATATTCATCATATTTAATGTGTAGTTAATTGTCAGAAGCATTTACACATAGTTATGTGACATATTCACTATGCTAAATTAGTAGCGTGGAATTAATATCATCAATTGTTACATAATTATAACTTGAAAATACATGTACCTAATGAACTAGTAGTTCAGACATGAACCCGTAGTTCATGTATAAATCGATCTTCTAGTTTCGATAATAATCCCCTCAAGAAACTTGAAGTTTCATTCCAAATTCATCAGACATGATAAAATCGGTAGCTTTATCATGTTAATTGGTAGTCTCCAGAAGAAACAATTTGAACTAGACATCTTCCTTGCACGAAGTGGAAGGGCTTGTTGCCTTAGAATCTAAATCAAAATTGATATGAGTTATCAATATTAAGGAATTGAGCGTTCTCGTCTGGCTGACAAGGTCAAAATACCTTTACGTTTCAGAAGAACGTTATCAAAAGGTAAGTTCATTAAATCAATGCTTAAAACATTGAAACCACCAGAAAAATTGTGTAATATCTTTGCATAACCTTCGAATGTGCGGCCAAAAGCGTAGATTGATTATATTCAAATTTATTAGCTAGAAGCTAAATGATTCGAGCAAATACTAGCTATAGTATTGGTGTTTGATGCACCCAGGAAAAACATATGATGCACCGTATCCTCAACTCAATTATCACACGGGCATCCCCCTCAGAATAAGGGTCTTGTCTTTAATGACACATTATATCAAGCTGCTCGTTAAGAATGTTGAATACTAGACCATCACCTGCAAAGACTAGAATATACATTATCTCTTTATGCACAGAATTCAAGGAAAAATATGTGGACCTATCCAACCACCATACGGACCAGTTAAATATTAATGGTTTTGGTTGATGCATCGACAAATTAAGTGATCAGATGTCACACTATTGTCTACAAGAAAATGATGCATTTGCTAAACTCTCACCTATGAAATAGAGGGTACACCACTCGGATTATCCCATAAAGTCTATAAGACTTGATAATGCCGGAGAGTTTACATCGAAGGTTTTCGATGATTATTGCATATCCCTTGGGTTTTGTAAAACATATAGTTTCCTATGTTCAAACCTAAGATGGTCTCGCATATAGAACCTTGGTAATTCGCAGTCGGGCTATGCAATCTTGCATGCAGCCATGTCGGTCCAGTTGAGGCCCACTGCTACCCGTCTTACTTCGTTTTACAGTTGGTGACTGGGTGTGAACCTGATGTTTTTGCACTTACACGCATTTGGGTTTGCAGTCTCCGTGCCAATTGTGCCGCCACAACGTACAAAATCGGGTCCTCAACAAAGGATGGGCATATATGTCGATTATGAACCCTATCCATTATGTGCTCTTTAGAGCCCTTAACAGGAAATCTCTATACCGCTAGATTTGCGGTTGTCACTTTGATGAGACAATCTTCCCGCCGTTAGGGGGAGATAAGAATGTGAGCGTTCCTGATGAACGACGTGTAGTATGTCTCATCTTGATCCCCAAACGCACATGTGAAATTGAAGTGCGAAGAATTTTAAAGTGACGAGATAATATATACCTGCTGCAAACCTGCAAGGATAAATGTCCCCGTAGGACGTATCGTCCTAGTTGGACGAGGTACGGCCATGGCGGCTAACCAGTCATAGTCCCTGCCCAGAAGTGAGGTAGACCATTAGGTTCGAACGATTCTTATCCCTAGAAGAGGGTAAACTTGGCACAAATGAATCTTCTTGCCATCGCAATCTCAACCAATTCAACTCACAAGATAAATCCGGATTATGGGTTTGTCCTAGAAGAGACAATGTTGGGGGACGCTCCAACATTTAAACCCACTCCAGAGAATATAAAATCTCGGTAAATTTTGTGAGATATTGAATCGGAATGAGAGTTCATCGATGATATGTTTGTATTTGCGGTGGCCACCGAATTTATAATAAGCGATGATGTCGAACCTTGCTTCGTTGACAGATCTCAACGAAGAGACGACTGGCTAAAAAGGAAAGAAACAATCCAGGTCAAATCAAATTCCTTAACTAAGAGAAAGGTGTTATGGGTCTGTTGTTCCCACATCTACCCATGTTAAACCTATATTGTTTAGATGGGTATTTGTAAGGAAACGTAATGAGAAAAAAGAGATTGTGATATAAGTCTCGTTTAGTGGCGCAAGGATTTTCTCAACGCCCTGTGATTGATTACGAGGAGACGTACTTTCCCGTAATGGACGTCATAACGTTCCACTACCTTATCAGTTTGGTAGTTTCCAAATAACTGAATAAGCAGTCTATGAATGTGGTAACAACTTATCTCTATGGGGATCTGAATACAGAGATATACATGAAGTTTCCTGAAGGACTTCTGTTACCCAATGCAAATAGTTCTAGACCACAGAACATGCTCTCCATTTGCTAGAGTAGTTCACTTTAAGGGTTCAAACAATCCAGACGGAGTTGGTATAACCGTCTAAGTGAATATTTGCTTGGGGTGGGATATATGAACAAATGGACTATGCCCATACGTGTTTTAAGGAAACAAATTCCTGGTTTGTAATTTGTGGTAATTTATGTCAATGACATGAATTTGACTGATACTCTTGAAGACATTAAGGAAACTGTAAAACACCTGAAATCAGAGTTTGAGATGAATGACTTTAGGAGACCAAATATTATTTTGTCGACCTGAAGTCGTGCAAAGTGCAGATGGAATTTTGGTCCATCAATCAAATTAAATCTAGAAGATGTTAAGATACTTTGATGAGGATAAAACAAAGTATTTAAGCACACCTATAGTCGTCCAAGGTCTAAAGACACCCGTATTATCGTGCAGATAATAACGAAAAGATATTGAGGCCAGAAGACTCATATCTAAGTACAATAGGCGCATTATTGTACTTGATTAAATGACATTGACCAGACATCTCATCTGATGTGAATTTGTTAGCTAGATATAGCTCTGCGCCAACATGCCGCCTCCATAAATGGCATAAAAGACAATTTTCCATTACTTTAAATGTATGATAGAAAATGACTCATTTTATCCCTAGGCATCATGGAATGGATCAACTGCCTATGATCCTTGGAATGATGTTTGCCTTGTTAAATATGTTGACACAGGTTATGTAAACCCACACAAGGCTTATTCCCAACTGGTTATGTCTTTACTATAGAGAATACAATAATCTTAGAGGTATATGAAACAAAAACCTCTTTAAATCATGATGACTATTAAGTTATTCAAGAAGCATGATCAATGTAGTAGTTTTACCTAGTGTGTAGTTTTCAGGGGGAGTCAATATTAGGGGGAGTATCCTGAAGTATACTCTTGACCATTGTGTACTCTTTTTGTCCTTCGTCCAGGGTTATTTTGTCCCACTGGGTTTTGTTACCTGGCAAGGTTTTAATGAGGCACACATGTAATTGGTCACCTTCCTCATGGTGCATCTTGAAGATGCTTTTATTTGAAATATATGCATTTGCTCATCTTTTCCCTTCGACCACGGGTTTGTCCCACTGGGTTTACCGGGCAAGATTTTGGTGTAGCAACTATTATGCATCTATCTCCCATAGACTCACATCTTATGATCCAGACTAAACCGCTTCACCGAAATCAAGGGTTCTGACTATCACTGCTACTTGTGCGTTGTACTCTTTTCTCCTTCGACCAGGATTGTTTTTGTCCCATAGGGTTTTTATTACCTGGCAAGGTTTTGACGAGGCAATACCGATGCACATATTAGAAGAAGCTAATGACAGAGAATACCCAAGGGGGAGTGTTGTAAATAGTTATTATTTAGTGGGCATTCTTGTAATTAGCCAACTAGGGTTGTTATTGTAATTTACATCATGACCGCATCTCTATATAAGAGATGGTTCCCTACTCAATAATATACACATATTCTCTCATTCTCTTGGTTGTTTCTCTCCTTTCTCAATCTATTCCTTTTGTTTTACAACATATATATATATATATATATATCAGGCCTTCTACTAAGAGATTCCCTTTTTTGGACATATATGAGGGATCAAGCATTAGACCAACTTTTCAATCACATATCAACATCTCCACCGTTCAATATTTAGATGTATATATGTAGATCATTTC